>NC_053492.1:225138865-225446365 GCF_905171775.1 Rana temporaria
CAGTCCTTAGTTTGTACAGTAAACGTTTATGGGGAACTGTATCAAATGCCTTTGCAAAATCCAGATACACCTCCCTTCCTTTATCTAGATGGTAGCTCACCTCCTCATAGAAGGTTAATAGGTGGGTTTGGCAAGGACGATTCTTCATGAATCCATGCTTATTACTACTAATGATACTGTTTTCATTACTACAATATTGTATATAGTCCCTTATCATCCCTTCCAAGAGCTTGCATACTATTGATGTTAGGCTAACTGGTCAATAATTCCCAGGGATGTATCTTGGCCCTTTTTTAAATATTGGTGCTGCATTGACTTTTCTCCAATCTGCCGGTACCGCTTCAGTCAGTAGACTGTTTGCCAAAACTATTTTTCCTAATTTTTACAATTACTTGACTGAGTTCCTTAAGGACCCCTGGGTGCAAGCCATCTTGTCCCTGTGACTTATTAATGTTAAGTTTTTCAAGTCTATTTCTAATTATATCCTCTGTTAGCCAAGAGGGTGCTTCCTGTGATGTGTCATGAGGATTAACATTTCAGTTTCGGTTATCCTCATTAAAAGGAGATATAGCTTGACTGGGAGACCAGGTGTAAATGTTGATACCTAGTTGTATAAAGGTACACTTTTAAAGAGCCTTTAAAATGACATGGCTTTTGATCTTATAAATATATATTTTTATGTTTTTTTGTTTGTTTTCAAAGAGTACTTTGTAATTAAAGCTTTAACCATTTTAAATCTTAACACGATTTTGTGCTTACGATATTTTAAAGTTCTGGTACGGCATAGCTCAAGACTTTCCTGCAAGCACAGTATGTTTCCCAAGGCTGCCCTGAGTTGCTCTGTTCATAACTGCCAGTTACAATCAAGTCAGCCCAGTATCCATTTCTGTGCACATAGGAGATCTGAAATGAATTCCTGCCAAACCAGCAAGATTTTGACCGTTGCAAGGGAATAAAAGTATGCAGTGAAAGAGAAAAAAAATAAGAAATAAAAAAGAATATGAAAGACAGAAAATCAAAGCTGAACTCAAGATTAAATCCAAAAATTTAAATAATACAAAAGAGACAGAGGTACCATGTAACATTGTAATATTTGTATTGTTAGCTAAAACTAAAGTGAGACATAAGATATGCTATTTCAAGTGCCTGTGCATGACTGTTGCATTTGGCTTTTTATCCTGTCTCTGCTAGTTTAGCAACTGCGTTTATTAAAATTACACTAAACTCTGGTTTGAAAATATAAAATAATTCTATTTAAAGGGGTTGTAAACCTTTGTGTATTTTCACCTTAATGCATCCTATGCATTAGCCCCCCGTTTTACTTAACTGAGCCGTGGAATTCAGTCGGCGGTGACACGCTCTGCCTCTCTCCATGGGGTCCTGGCTCTTGATTGGGTAGATTGATAGCAGCGCAGCCATTGACTCCCGGGTGCCACGGGTGAAGCCGAGTCATACATTCGGCGGCTATGAACACCGAATGAATGACTCGGGAGCATGCCCGCAAGGTAACCCCCGGGACAGCACTTCTCCAAGGGGGTTATCTGATGTGAGGAGGAGCCGCAAGAGCCACCAAGGGACCCCAGAAGTCGCGGATCGGGGCCACTCTGTGCAAAACAAGCTGCACAGTGGAGGCAAGTATGATATGCACCATAAGCTAAGAGGCTTGATGGTGATCGCCTGTCAGATTTGAGTTCTACAGAAGTTAATCTGGAGCGATCTGGGTGCTGAATCCTGTGTCAGGGGATTCTTGACCAAAAGCATCTCCTCATAATTGAAGGCCTGTGGAAGAGACTGTACTTTATTCCATGCGCCATTCCGGCTGCTAGGCCAGTGAGAGGGACCTATCCGAGTGAGCAATACCCACTCTGGCTAGAGTGGCGACGAGAACTGTTTGTTGCTATTTGTTGTTTTTCACAGGTTGAATGTAACATCCCATTCCCCTTACATTTACTCCTAATTTTTAAAGCAGCATTCAACCCAAAACCAAAAATATAATATATTGAAGCTTGCAATCCTTAGATGTGGTGGTTGCATTTATTTTCTTATTTTTTTGCCTCCTGTATTAGAGTGCTTACACCTTTGAATAGCAGTCAATAGAGAAAATAGCCTAACACTATGAGCTAATACAATTGGACCAGAAGAGAAAACAATATGAGGGAGTCCTCTGAACTGTGTAGAAAATGTACAGAGATTCCTGTGCTCATCACCACCAGTGCAACAAATCAGCTACTGCAATGAGAGATCCACTATACAGAACTGATACGATGTTGCAGAGGCAGAGCTTTTTTTACATAAGGTAATCTGTAAGGCCTCCTTCACATGGTCAGTTACATGCAGCCACCAGATTCTATCTTCAAAATGGCATATTTGGAAGGAATTGTCCAAGATGGAGCTATGAGAGGACACTCTCTTCTGAGGTTCTGGGACCAGGCTCTGTTATCTCCCTGATCCTGAAGGTGCAGCAAGTCCCCCACTGTCTGTCTACCTCCACTACCTATTCCTCTACCCTGGGAGTTCAGCCCAGAGACTGGGGACACAGTAGCTGTACAGAGGAGCAGCAGCAGAACCCCAGCTAGCCACTGCAGCCTTCTTACCACATAGCATGGAAAGCCTGCTTTAATCAGAGACACTGTCTTTTTCACTGTCCCTTCTAACCTGAGAGCCCAGTTGAGGGGAGGGGAACAACACTTTTGCTCTGCTGGGGGACACCATCACTGACCTTGGGGACAGTACCTGAACTGTTGGGGGACACCTCACATAGTTCTTAGAGTAGAGTGTTTTTTTTTATCTGACTGTTGCCTTTCCTCTGGGCATATCCCCAGAGGGGAGATGAAGAAGGGAAGAGCGTGCCACCTACTTGCTGCACAGGAGCAGATAGGTGACCAGTGAAATCAGTGGGGGTCTCCGGTAGCTCCTCCATTACTGCAAATGGCTATGCAGACGAACATACAGTAACTGATCAGCAACAGCTGAAGTCTATTAACTTTACAATAGTTGTGGCTGTCATCTCCAAGTGCCAAACAGTTCTAACCACTAAAATAGACCACCTTCAGTCGAGCATAGGTCTAATCAGAATTGTGTCTCCTCCACAGGAGACCGGCAGAGAGACTATACTGCTGACCTCCACACCCTGGAAACTAAAGCTTGCTACTTGGAACAATGAGTTGAGGATGCAGAGAATTGCAACTATGGGAATAATCTGTTTATACTAGGCATCCTGGAGGGCACAGAATGTTCATACCCCACTAACTTTACTGAACGCCTGCTGACACAACTGCTTCTGAATGGCAACATTTCTTAATTCTTCACTGTGGAGGATGCTTATCATATTCCTATGGCCAAGGGCCCTCCTGAGACCCAAAGAAAAATGGTTTGATCCCTTTCTTCTTCAGTTTGGCTTGGATAGTATCAAATACATTATGCTTTTTCTCGCACAACTTCAAGTTTAAGATAGTGAGACGGTCCACTTCTTCACCTCTTCAGGGGATGTTGCGGCTTGGATAAATAATGATTTTCTAGTTTTTCTTTACCTTAGTTGTTGCCTTATGGTGTAGTTGGTGGACTCTGAGGAGGTACCCTTTTGTCTAGTGGTGCTTTCATTCTTACCACTCCGGGTTAGTACAATCACTCATACTTGTTGATATCACAGGCCTGCATATCTCTTTTCTGTTGCTGGCTTCATAGTAACCACTTTTGGTCATCCATGTGTTCTGCCTGCCTTTTTTGGATTCTAGCACATGTAATCCTGTCCTTTGATGGCAATATATAGGACCTTCTGTTTCATGTTTCTCCTTGCAACAGTTATACATCATACGGCTAATGTTTTTTGTTAAAGCTGTAACAGTTATGCGTTGTTGATGAAGACATCATGTTAGGATTAAGTTCACCTGCTGATGGCACTATCCTGCTCTGGGCTGTTTTCTGCAGCTCCAGTGTCCACCAGCAGGTGTCCCCCAAGAGCCATCATACTAGTGTAATCAGGCTAATTAATGTTCAGCTGCCTGGGGGCTACTTAAAGCTTCTCCTCCCTTCCCCCGGTGCTTCGCGATTCTTGTCCCTTCCTTGGTGCCTGTTCCTGATGCCTAGCCAGATCCAGTCTGTACCTCTCTGTCTTGTTCCTGCCTCCCCCAGCCTTGCTTCTATTCAAGTACCCTGTTGAGATCTCCCTTGCTTGCAACCTTGCATTCACTGTACCCTTGTCCCTTAGATGGTTTTTGTATATAGTAGTAGTTAGGTTCCTTTGTTATTTGTCTTTTGGGGTTAGTTTATGTTCATGTTTACAGTGTGCTGTGTTTATGGTTTGCTGTGTTTCACTATAAATAAATATCAGTTTAATATATACAGTATATCCTTTGTTTGGTCCCAGTTCCCGTGTGTAGCTTACGTGTCTGGTCTCCCTTGCCACTGAGCCTGATACATCAAGATTGGTTTACACAAGGTTAAGGGTTAAATCTCAGGCCTCTCCAAGTTTCTGTGGAGTATGGTAGGGCAGGGTGGAGTAAAGCCTCGTACACACGATAGGTTAACCAGAGGACAACGGTCTGAAGGACCGTTGTCATAGGTTAACCGATGAAGCTGACTGATGGTCCGTCACACCTACACACCATAGGTTAAATAATCGATCGTGTCAGAATGCGGTGACGTAGAACACGCGACGTGCTGAAAAAAACGAAGTTCAATGCTTCCAAGCATGCGTCGACTTGATTCTGAGCATGTGTGGGTTTCTAACCGATGGTCGTGCCTACTAACGATCGGTTTTGACCTATCGGTTACCAATCCATAGGTTAATTTTAAAGCAAGTTGGCTTTTTTTTAACCTATGGGGCCCACACACGATCGGTTTTGACCGATGAAAACGGTCCTTCAGACCATTGTCCTCTGGTTAACCTATTGTGTGTATGAGGCTAAAGGGGTAAGTTTTGGATGTTATGTATTCTGGTTTGGTTTAAGTTAAGCCTTTTATTATAGCATGTGCTGTTCTTCTATATATATTTAATTACATGTACCAATCACCCATCTCAGTCATGTCCACCTTTACTATAGTCTCATGGAACACGAGAGGAATAAATTCCCCTGTTAAATGCTCCCTGGTGTTATAATTCCTTAAAGATTACCGTCCTCAAAGTTGCATGCTACAGATAACCTACTTGGCAAGCCGTAAGATTGTTACCTTGAAGAAGCCTTACAAAACATTCTCTGACAAGCTGGCTCCTAGACTTTACTCACTTATCCTACAATCCCTTGACTTGAGCGCCCTGCCTACCTCCATGTTGGAGGTGGTAATTATTGTGATCCCCAAGTTCAACAAGTATGCTGATTTGTGCTTCTCTTAAAGACTGATATCACTCTTGAATGTGGACACCAAAATTCTGGCAAAAATTTTGTTGAAACGCTTAAATGTGGTTATATGAGCCTTGATACATCCAGATCAGTCAAGGTTTATGCCGGGCAGGGGGACAGACAATAATATCCATAGGTTGCTCACTCACATGGCTGTGGCGGCCACGGACAGTGCCAGGGTAGTGGTCTTCTTAGACGCAGAAAAATCTTTAAAATCTGTTAAATGAATCTACCTCTGGGCTGTCCTTCCTAGATTTGGTTTTAGTTCCCATCTCACTGTCTTTCCTCTGTCTATGGAGATGAGATCGGGCTGACCCCATTCCTGGGCCTGTTTGCTCTTGCCTTGAAGCCCCTGGCCGTTCAACTTCACGCTGCAGGCTTAGTGAAAGGCATTGAAGTGGGTGGGATTGAGGAAAAATGTTCCCTGTATGCTGACAACACTCTCCTATCTCTTTGCGACATGTTTAGGTTTAGTACCTTCTCTGGAATAAGAGTTTGGGATACAAAGGGCTTATCAGGAAGAGCAGAGATTTCCCTAACAGGCTACAGACACTCCACTTTGCTGGGTGGATGGGTTTTATTACCTTGGGATACAGGTTGGAAGTTCCCTGGTGACTTACAGTATATGGATTGTAACTTATGTCCTTTACTTAAATCGGAGCTCCACCGTAAATTGGAACTTCCGCTCATTGGATTCCTGCCCACCTCAGGTGCCACAATTGGCACCTTTCAGGGGGAGGGGGGATGGGATACCTGTCTTTGACAGGTATCCTTTCCCACTTCCGGGAGTCTGGCCGCAGCCGTGATGCTGCAGTGATGTCACCGCGGGGCTCCCTCCTCCTCCCCTGGCCGCCGGGCTAATAGGAGAGAGGAGCGGGGCCTCGCGCATGTGCAGTAGAGTTCCCGGCATGAAGCAAGAGGCTACACTGCCGGGTTCCTTTACCCGCAATGGGGGCGGGAGCACCGGACAGCTGATGGAAACATCAGCTGCGGTGCCGACATCGAGGGACAGCAGGACAGGTAAGTGTTAATTTATTAAAAGCCAGCAGCTGCAATATGTGTAGCTGCTGACTTTAAAAAAAAAATTCCCGGACCTCCTCTTTAAGCTCTTCTTCCTGATATGTGCATCCTGGAAAATACTTCCACTTGCTCCATTTGGCAGAATTAATCTTTTAAAATTATTTAATTACCAACATTTCTTTATTTATTTTAGAAATACCCTAGTTTCCATACCGAAAATGTTCTTCAACAAATTGGATAGTAACACCCTCTCCTTTGTGTGGGCTGGGAAAGTTACACATCTTGCTAAGTTGACACTACAACTCCTTTTGTCACAAGGGGAACTGGCCCTTCCAAATTCTCAGCTGTATTATTGTCCAGCGGTGCTGGTCTGCTGGTGGTTTTCAGAACCTGGAATCAAGCCTGCAGTTACCCTGGAGGCAGCTCTCCTAGGGTCATATGGTACTTTAAGTAATCTAGTTTACAGAAGCCCCAGGTCCAATCCAACTGGCCTGATTAGGACAACCCTTTTAGAGTGGCATAATGCCAGGACCAAATACCAGATGTGCAGATTTGGGCAGCTCGTGGAGTAGTCGGCCTGAAACATATTATGTCAGATGGGAGACTGATGGGATTCTTTGATCTCGGGGCCAAATATAATCTTATTAATAGTATATTCTTGTCAGGGCTGAGCTCAGCCCTTCCTTCTCAGAGCTGGTTGCTCAGCTGTCGGCTAATTGCCAGCTCCTATCTTTCCACAGTGACTCACCTGTTGATCATCCTGCTTGTCAGTCCTGCCTACTTAAGCCTTCCAGCTCAGTTGCTCTCTGCCTTCACCTTGGTTAACATCACAGAGACTATCTCCTGCGTTCCTGTTGAAGACTTGCTTGGCTGACGTCCCTTCTGGCTCCAGATCCTGATTGCTGTTCTACTACCTTCATCTCTGGCTCTCTGACATTTGGCTTGGCTGACTTTCTGATCCGGTTCTTGAACTCTGGCTATGTTTTGACAATGCTTACTCTGTTTATCTTTTATTATTATTATTATTATTATTATTATTATTATTAAAGTGTAATTTAACTGTACTTCTGTCTTGGTCTGATTCATGGTTTCTGAAAATTCTTTAGGTATCTGCAGTTGAAACATGTGGTCCAGATGCAATTCCTCACACCTCTTGCTTTGGAGTCTGACTGGTTGTGTAGTTGCTCTCCTCGAACGTGTTGGGGAAACCATTATCCTTTTTGTACCTTATGCTGAGTACACACTGGCCGAATATTGGCCAGTATTCAGCCAGTGTGTACAGTAGCCTGTCTGACAGAAGCTAATCTAACAACCGAATTCTCTTAAACAAGCACTGATCAGTGTGTTCTGGTGGAACTCAATGACCTTACCAGGGAGGATCGCTGCACTAACATTGCTTACTCTTCTGTAGGCTCCTTCCTACGCATGATATGGACATGCCCCTCCATTAGATCTTTTTGGGTGGCGATGGAGGCTAAACTTAACGTGCCATGGACCAGTGGTGGCTCGTCCATAGAGGGCGCATGGGCGCCACCCCCACTATCCATGCGTCCGGCCCCCTGATCTACATATCAGGGGGCCGGACTATGGATTCCAATGGGAGGAATGTTTTTTTTTTTTTTAAGCACGTGATTAGAGCCAGAGGCTCTTATAGGCTTCAAAAAAAGAGTGGGCTCGGGGCCCAGAGGACTGCTCTCCAAGCCCACCAAGTTGTGTGATGATAGCAAATTAATTGTTGCTATTTTCACACTAAAGTTCTTCTCTGACAATCAGAAGGCAGGTCGTGTTTCTCAATTGGCCAAAGCGATCCTATTGGCTGCCTGTCGCTAAAGCGTAAGAGAGAGTAGACGGTGGAGGAAGCCACTGGAGGAGCAGACACCAAAGTCCCTGCATGCACCCCCACCCGTTCTGGAGGAAACCACAGCCCGCCATCTATATTGGTTAAGTGCCGGACCGATGGCCGTCCGTGCTGGGGGAGGGGGGGTGCTAGTGCAGTGGACCTCAAAATACTCTTGTTAAGTATCTTAGACAGGGTGAACTTGGGTCATGTTAGTTTGTTTATTTTCTTTGCCATTTTAAAAGAATCTCTTAGCGGGCATAGAAAGCAGCAGTCACCTCACCCCTCACAGAATGCAACTTTCCTGTCCTGCGTTTTGGTGTGAATGGGCCCTAAAGTTTTTCAGTCCAACTTGTTAAACAATTGAGTTTTGTCTTTGCAACATTATATAAATTCTATATAGCAGTTTACTCTCTGCAGTAGCTGATTTATTACTTGTAAAAACGTATTATGGTCATTGGCTCCATCTAATGGTCATAATGCTGTATTTTCCTGATTCATTCTATTATTACTCAATGGGAGAGAAAATAGCTCAATAACGTTTGTTTTTGCCCCCATACACACAAAATGAATGCAGCTTAACAGGACAAATAGATCTGCCATTTTTTTATTTATTTTTATAATTATACCCCTTAGTTTACAACGCAAAGGTCTCCCTTAAATCATTTCCTCTTCTGGCCAAATGTTCTTGGCCTATAGTGTTTGGCTATTTTCTCTGTTAATCAAGTGTTCTTCAACTCTTCTGGTTGAATGTTCATAAGGCTAGTTTCTCGTAGGATCGAAAGTAAGGGAATTGCAGAAGACAACAAGAAGAAACTGAAATTTCACATTACTTTTAATTACAATATTCACATTACATACGTTACGGGTATTATTTGTGACTTTTGCATGAATGCTGAGACATTCACACTGCACATTTTTCTTTAAACAGACTTCATGGACTGTAAGAGATAAGTTTCTTTCTTGGTATTTGGCAGAATTCATTGTTCCCCTGACCCAACTCAGTTGGGAATTTGTGTGAGGAGGTACACAGTAAAATTGTCCTCTTATTCTTGTTCTGTGAGTCGAGGTGAGATGTATCCTTCTCTGTTTATTTGCTTTAGAAATACATTTGGCTATGCCCAAAATAACAGGTATAATGTTTTTCTCTTTAAAATGTTGGCGGGTATGTCACTTAATTTTTATTATCACAAATTAACTTTTATATACATTTTGGATTAAACTGTGCTAGCGATACTTTATTAAGGATGAACTAAGGTGAATATCAGAATTATGCTGTACAGCTTCTACATTGCTGCAGTCATTTACTACAACCTCTAGGTGGCATCTGAAGGTAAGCAATCAAATACAGTAAATAACCTACTCTGAATAGATGTGTGACATATATGTGTGTGTGTGTTTTATTCTGTATTATATATAAAAAAAGCATACAATGTAAGTGTTTTTTTTTATTTTTTAGTAAAACTCCATAGCGGCATGAAGTTTTGTGCTCACTGAGCGTTCCCAGTGAACTGATTGAATTATCACTGCCAGCACAAGGCTTCTGTTTAATTATATTGTGTTAACCCCTTAACAGCGGAACTTCTGTATCATGCATAGCTCTCACAGTGGTCATACTGGTCATACGATCGGGAGCCTGTCCCCCTGCAATCATGTGACCACTGTGAGATCCACACATGATATAGAAGCTTCGCTGTTAAGGGGATAACACAAGATGAATAAACAGAAAGTAGAAAGAAATGTAAAGGCATATTCCATCTTTTGCAAGAAATAAATAATTGCACACACATTGATTTAAAAAAACAAACAATGCATGTATTATTTCTTTGCAGATGCAATGTTTTACAGGCTCCAATGCAATCAGAAATCTGCAGAAATCTTTGCATGGCACCTGCAATCCACTATTTCTCTTATCGTCCATGGACGGACACAGCTCCTTAAATCTTGACAAGTGGGTTATGTTCCTGTTCAGAAGACTAGGCAGAAACATGTTTGTTAAAGTAACATGTATTTAATTATCATGTTTCTGCCTAGTCCTCTGAACAGGAACATAACTCACTTGTCAAGATTTAAAGGAGTTCTCTGACCTAAAACTTTTAACCCCCGCTGTGCCCTTTCTGTAAAACTATACAAAATAAACTTTCACTTACCTGCCTACGATCCCCCGTTGTTCCGATATCGCCGTCCCGTTCTCCGGTCCCGGTCTCTTCCGCTTCCTGTGTGTCGGTGACTCATAGTGCGCTCAGCCTATCAGCGGCCGCAGCAATGTCCCGTCGCGGCCGCTGATAGGCTGAGCGCACTATGAGTCACCGACACACAGGAAGCGGAAGAGACCGGGACCGGAGAACGGGACGGCGATATCGGAACAACGGGGGATCGTAGGCAGGTAAGTGAAAGTTTATTTTGTATAGTTTTACAGCCCGGGCACAGCGGGGGTTAAAAGTTTTAGGTCAGAGAACTCCTTTAAGGAGCTGTGTCCGTCCATGGACGACATAGAAAAGGATTTTACGGTGAGTACAAAAAATCCTATTTTCTCCAGCCACAGGTCCATACAGAGGTATGAAACTTTCCGGTGCTGGAGGAAGTATCTATAGGCTGGCACATCCCATCTTCCTTAAAGTGTTACTAAACCCCCAACAGTAAAATACAGTCTGTATATGCTGTAAAACATGCTTGTTAGACTCACTGTGAAACCTTAAGGGGTTAATCCTGCGCATTGGGTAAAAAGGCTGTTTGATCCTGTCTTCTCTGGCCTCCCCCATTTCTTTCACAGTCCCCAATCCATCTGCTAATAGAATAGAGCCTTGGGGGCACTATGCACATGCTCAGTTTGGTTAGTATTGCTGGACAGTTTTTTTTTCTCTGGAGGGTGCATGTGATTGGCACAGGGCCAATCAGCACTGTCCAGGCAGAGGGTCAGGGGTCCTGCAGCCTCATAGATCAATCAGAGTAGAATGGAAACTCCTCTTAGAAGCTTTAACCAGACACTGATAGCCGTATATAGCAATCTTGTGACTTCTAATGAGAAAAGGTATTTTGAAAATATAGACTGCTAAAGTAATTGCCTTTCCATGTCTTGTGGGGGACCAGATAAAATGAATGCAGGCTCCTGGGTTTAGTAACAGTTTAAAAATAATGTTTTGGCTGGACGTTTAATTGAAACTTGAGATAGAGTGGGGAAGGGTTAGAAACTTCCCTGAAAAATTTGTCATCATCGGGACCTTGTACAGCAAAACTGTTCTCACTTTACAAAAAGTTTTACAAGTAGTATAATACCCATTTGGTATAAAGCATGAACATATTATATAGTACTGTACATTAATAATATATTTACTATAAGCCCCAGTTTTAGGGTCTTTAGCAGCAAAGTAATTTATTACTGTGTGCAGATTATGAACGCCAGGGAGAAAAATGTAGGCTGCCAAAGGTGTTCATCGTAAGCAATGAATGTATAAAAAGAAGTGTGGCACTCCCTTCCAGCTAACCTAGTTTACACTTGAAAACAGCCTCGACGCGAGTCTCCGCCAAAGCCATGCCCCCGGACATGTTTCACTCCTCCCACCGGAGCTTAATCAATATACATGCATCGCTTCATAATAAATGAATGATGTATTAACGTAGGATTTTGCTGGCAGAACGGTCCTGCATTAAAAATCAAGTAAGGTCAGTAAAGTTCACATATATCTATAAAAACCTATTCATTTTTCATCCAAGGAATACATTTACACAAGAAAGCATACTGTATATGCATGTATTATTATTATACAGGATTTTTGTAGCGCCAACAGTTTACACAGCACTTTGTATGAAATTGCCACATAAGGGCAGTACAATTACAATACAGTTTACATGCGTTCAGATGTGAACACATATAAATTATGAAGCAGCACAGTTTTACTCATTTCTACTGCGTGTATTGACTTAATTTTTTGTTTTTTGTTTTTTGTTTTTCAGTTCATTATCATTATTTTTAATAATCTGAATGCACTGCAATGTTTTCTTTTCTTTTTTTTCAGCTATGTGCAAGAACCCTGAAAGCAGCAGTATGGCCTTCCATACTACATTTACATTTAAAAGCACTGCAATGTGCTTTAGAAATCTGCTTAGCGCTCTGCTTCATTTGGGACTTCAAGACTAGAGATGGCCTGGTGGTTCGCCCGGCGGTCGTTTCACGGCAAACTTTGCTCGTTCGCGGTCCACCAAACCGGCGGACATCTGGCGATTTCTCGCGGCGGTCCGCTATTTTACATGGAGAAGAACTTTGACCTATGACACATCCATCAGGTGGTGCAGGACAGCCAATTGAGACATTTCAGCACATGGACCTTATAAATAGACCTGATCTGGCAGCCATCTTACATTCTTCTTTTTGTCAGTGTAGGGAGAGGTTGGTGTTTGGAGCAGGGACAGGCTGTATTCAATCAAATAGCTATCTAAAAGGTCCACAAAAGTCCTTTTAAGGACTGGTATAGGTGTACTACTTGTTCTGCAGTACATAGGTAATGATTTGTGTCACTGTCATGCTGTCAGGTGAACGCCTGTCGGCTAATTTTTGGGGCCTGTAATGGCCGGCACTTACTTATGTATCCGGTTTTTCACTTAATACTTCTGGTAGGTCATTGTCTATGTTGTGGGACTATTTGTGCACAGCAAGTAAGTATTTTGTGGCTGCAAATATGACCTGCAGGTTTTTAATATTCGCCTGCCATTAAATTCAATGGGGCCCATCAGATGTTCGTCCATCACTAGTCGTGATGATGAAACGCATTGGAACATGGCTGTACGGCACCCATTAGTGAGGTTGGGTGCAATTCCGAGAGTTACGATTTTGTGTGAGTAAAATACTGTTCACACACGCTAGACCGCTGTGACTGTCTCATGCAATTTCCTTGCTGCTGCAGTGGATTTGTCACATGCTGTTACTTATTTGATTCCCCGTGAGTGTATTTGAAGCTTTTTTAATTTGAATACATTTTCATCAAACGATACTGCACTATTGGAGCACTTTGTTTTTTCATATGTGAATTCTCCATAAGATCTACTTTCACGATTGGATATCGATGGGTGATTTAACTCTTTGTGGGTTGTCGTGTTTTTGCCGAGCATGAGAGTGCAATGCAACTTCATCTGGTGAGTGCACATCTAGAGGGGAGCAGAGTCACCATTTGCACACGGTGTGGTGAATGATTTTTGAAGTCAATCCTTTCATGCTTCACAGTGTTGAATCACATTGAGCTTTCATGCTTTGTTAATGGACTGTTCAGATGTGGACACTGAAATATGTCATTTGATTTTCTAGTGGATAGTAATGCATAATTGTGTACCATTCCTTTTTTGAATATTATACTTGTGTACCATTCCTTTTTTCTCTTTTGATTATTTTTCATTTGGCACTGAAAGGGTACAGTACACACACAACATTTGCAGAAGAAATGATCATAGTAATACACATTTAGACTTGAATCTCATCTTTAGGTAATAGGATCTTCATTATCTTTCGGTCCTGTTGTGCTGTGTGTAGCATTGGGGTCACATCAATCAGCTGGGGAATATTACACATATAATTTTGAATGAGACATTTATCAAAAAAAGTTCTGTCTCATAGTTGCCATTATGAACAGAAATTGTGAGACCACTTAGGTCACATGGCTCCCCACCTAGCGGCAAAACATAGACATTAATCTTCCTGCTTGTGCTCCTCACTTTGAAATATTGCACCATACATATTCTCATGTCATTTGGTTTGATTAATAACCCCTTTAACTCTGCTAATATGCCAAGAGGTCCTTATTACATAAAGACTAACATTATACAAGCAATGCATACAAAGTATGTAAGGTCTTAAAATGTATTGAAATATCAATGGTAATTAAATGGCAAAATATTGAACTTTACACTTTAATATACAGGCCCTAAAGTAAAATTATTCTGTGTGTACACTAAAAATTAATAGCTTTACGAATTGGATTTTTGACATGAACTTGGCCTTACTTAAGATTTAGGGTGAACCTTGGCTTTATGTATTGCTTAATTTGACTATTTTGGTGTGTCTTTAAACAAATCGCTATCTATTCTTTGGTATATTAATCCAATACCTTAGATCTGGAGTGTAAAGCTGTCACTAAAAAAAATAGAGCGACAATTTTGAAAAAATATATTTTTTACTTTTTGCTGTAATAAATATCCCCCAAAAATATATAACAAAACAATTTTTTTCCTCAGTTTAGGCTGATGTATTCTTCTACATATTTTTCGTAAAAAAAAATTGCAATAAGTGTTTATTGATTGGTTTGCGCAAAAGTTATAGCGTTTACAAAATAGGGGATAGTTTTATGGGATTTTTATTAATATTTTTTTTTTACTAGTAATGGCGTCGATCAGCGATTTTTATCGGTACTGCGACATTATGGCGGACACTTTTGACACATTTTTGGGACCATTGGCATTTTTATAGCGATCAGTGCTATAAAAATGCATTCATTACTATAAAAATGCCACTGGCAGGGAAGGGGTTAACACTAGGGGGCGAGGAAGGGGTTAAGTATATTCCCTGGGTGTGTTCTAACTGTAGAGGTGATCAAATACCTCCAAAAGAAAGCTCTATTTGTGGGGGAAAAAAAGGACATCAATTTTATTTGGGTACCGTGTCGAATGACCGCACAATTGTCAGTTAAAGCGACGCAGTGCCGTATCTGAAAAAATGGCCTGATCAGGAAGTGGGTAAAACTTTCCGGCACTGAAGTGGTTAAAGACTAAACCTTTTTGTGACACTTGTTGCTTACAAGTTAAAATCCGCATTTTTGGCTTGAAAATTACGTAAAACCCCCAAAAATTATGTAGCACTACCCCCGTAGGAGCTGCTGGTTTAAATTTGGGCCTGCCGTTACCTTACTGTTCACCATGCTTGTCCTAGGGGTCCTTCTTGAAGAGTTACAAATGTCTCCACCAACACTTTGTTTCTTTTTCTTTAAGGGTTTTATTAAACAAGTTCCATCAGAGGGGTAGGGAAGATTGAGGTACCTTGCTTTGCGGATTACGGGTTCGTTCTTGGATCCAGAGGACAAATCGTTTCCACACTGGATTCAGCAACCACCGGATAGGCCTCTCTCACTGACCTAGCAGCCGGTGTGAAGCTCATTCAAAAGTCTCTGCTACAGACTTGATGAGTGCCGTCGAGTCATTACACAGTCCTCTGCCACAGGATCTTGTAACCACGCACACACTTTGCAAAGTTCCAAAGAAATTACACAGCTCACGGTGCCAGGATCTTTTAGCCAAGCCAGCCGCACAGTGAGGTAAATTGGCCAGGATGCGTCCTCCAATTGGATCCCCAATTGTTTGGCTTCTTCCCGCAGGCAAGACAGCACAGGACCACACCTGGACCAGTAGGCCCCAGAAACTCCTGGGCCTACTCTCAGTAGCCTTTTGGTCTCAGGCCTGCTGGCCCGAGGCTCTGCTACTAACACATCCCTGAGGCCAGGAGGGCCATCAGGTCAGGAGCGGAAGACCCCGCCAGAACGGTGTCTGTCCCTTAAGTACCACTCCCCTGAATGCACAGTGACGGGGACAAATACATTTACAAATAGCGCCTACTCAACAGGAGCAGGGCACTACAATTATATATATATACATTTTTTTACCAGAGACCCTAGAGAATAAAATGGTGGTCATTGCAATATTTTATGTCACACTCTATTTGTGCAGCAGTCTTTCAAACGTAATATTTTTGGAACAAATGCACTTTATTGAATAAAAAATAAAAATAAAACAGTAAAGTTAGCCCAATTTTCTTGTATAATGTGAAAGATGATGTTACACCACGAGAATCGTGATTATTATTCTATGCAAAAAAAATGTGATTCTCATTGTATCCAGAACCGTGTCTGTCTAATGCATCCTATATATTCCTCATGGTGCAAAGACCATACCTCCCAACATTTTGAGATGGGAATAAGGGACACCAACTAGCAAATGTATGTATATGAAGTGTGACCTGACGTGATTGACGTCCGTGTACATATCCCAGTGTGCATTGCGGCTAAGTACGCCACATGGACGTATTGGTTTCGACGTGGACATAAATTACGTCCAGCCCTATTCACGGACGACTTACGCAAACAACGTAAAATTTTCAAATTTTGACGCGGTAACGACGGCCATACTTAACATTACTAGTCCAGCTATTTGATGGAATAACTATACGCCTGAAAATGCCTTGCGTAAACGGCGTATCTGTACTGCGTCGGCCGGGCGTACGTTCGTGAATCGGCGTATCTAGTGATTTACATATTCTACGCCGACCGTAATGGAAGCGCCGCCTAGCGGCCAGCCTAAAAATTACACTTTAAGATACGAGGTGTAAGACACTTACGCCGCTTGTATCTTAGCCTAATTTAAGCGTATCTGGTTACCAGAATATGCTTAAATTTGCGTTCGCGCAGATTCAGACTTAGGCTGGCGTATCAGTAAAGTCTTTCTGAATCTGCCTATTAGTGTTTACTTGGCAGTGTTAGTACTTACTTGCTTCTGTTGCCTAAAATTGTTCATATATATTCCAGAATATTGTACACAGGAAGCTCTGTCTGGTAGACTTTGCACTCTTTCCCAGTGTGCTGTACTCCACTTTGAACATCAGGAAAGATGTATGAATTGGCATTGCTTCCCAAAGGAAGATTTAAGAACAATGTATACATGACCCAGATGTGACCCAGATGTCACTACTCCTAGCTTTAGCTCACTTTCTACAAAACAGCTCCCAACTGTCCCTGATTTGGAGCAATGTCCCTCTGTCCCTCATCCCCCCTCATTTGTCCCTCATTTTGGTTTGATCTATATAGATGTATATAAAATGTACTTTTTATCTATCAAAAAGTGTTTCCCAGAACTAAACCTTTCATCTGATTTCTAAATTGCTGCATTTCTAAATTCCAAAAGCCAATATAAAGTAATAGTAGTGGTAAAAAAAAAAGCACTTGTGGGTTTTACCAATCTTGTTTTTTTGTACAATTCTCCTTTAAGGTAGCATGGCAAGGGGTGTGTCCTATACCTGGATACTTGTCGCTTCTTCTCCCTCTCTGTCACCCCCCTTCTGTCTCACCCCTCACCCCCTCCCTCTCTGTCTCACCGCCTCCCTCTCTGTCACACCCCCACCCCCTCCCTCTCTGTCACCCCCCTTCTGTCTCACCCCCCACCCCCTCCCTTTCTGTCTCACCCCCTCCCTCTCTGTCACCTCCCACCCCCTCCCTCTCTGTCACCCCCCCTTCTGTCACACCCCCACCCCCTCCATCTCTGTCACCCCCCTCTCTGTCACACCCCCACCATCTCTGTCTCACCCCCACCCCCCTCTCTGTCACACCCCTCCCTCTGTCACACCCCCACCCCCTCCCTCTCTGTCTCACCCCTTTTCTCTCTGTCTCACCCCCTCCCTCTCTATCTCACCCCCTCCCTCTCTGTCACACCCCCACCCCCTCCCTTTCTGTCACCCCCTTCTGTCTCACCCCCACCACCTCTCTCTCTGTCACCCCCCTCCCTCTCTGTCACCCCCCCTTCTGTCACACCCCACCCCCTCCATCTCTGTCACCCCCATCTCTGTTAC
Organism: Rana temporaria; assembly: GCF_905171775.1. Lineage (NCBI taxonomy): Eukaryota > Metazoa > Chordata > Amphibia > Anura > Ranidae > Rana > Rana temporaria. The sequence continues at coordinate 225,156,657 of NC_053492.1, forward strand.
ACCCCCACCATCTCTGTCTCACCCCCACCCCCTCTCTGTCACAGCCCCACCCCCTCCCTCTCTGTCACACCCCTTTCTCTCTGTCTCACCCCCTCCCTCTCTGTCACCCCCCACCCCCTCCCTCTCTCTCACCCCCCTTCTGTCATCTGTCACACCCCCACCCCCTCCATCTCTGTCACCCCCCCTCTGTCACACCCCCACCATCTCTGTCTCACCCCCACCCCCTCGCTGTCACACCCCCACCCCCTCCCTCTCTGTCACCCCCCCTCTGTCACACACCCATCCCCTCCCTCTCTGTCTCACCCCCTTTCTCTCTGTCTCACCCCCACCATCTCTGTCTCACCCCCACCCCCTCTCTGTCACACCCCCACCCCCTCCCTCTCTGTCACACCCCCTTTCTCTCTGTCTCACCCCCTCCCTCTCTGTCACCCCCTCCCTCTCTGTCACCCCCCTTCTGTCATCTGTCACACCCCCACCCCCTCCATCTCTGTCACCCCCCTCTCTGTCACACCCCCACCATCTCTGTCTCACCCCCACCCCTCGCTGTCACACCCCCACCCCCTCCCTCTCTGTCACCCCCCTCTGTCACCCCCCCACCCCCTCCCTCTCTGTCTCACCCCCTTTCTCTCTGTCTCACCCCCTCCCTCTGTCACACCCCACCCCCTCCATCTCTGTCTCACCCCCACCCCTCTCTGTCACACCCCCACCCCCTCCCTCTCTGTCACTCCCCTCTCTGTCACACTCCCAACCCCCCATCTCTGTCTCACCCCCACCCCTCCATCTCTCTCTCACCCCCACCCCCTCCATCTTTGTCTCACCCCCACCCCCTCTATCTCTGTCTCACCTCCACCCCCTCCCTCTCTGTCTCACCCCACCCCTTCCATCTCTGTCTTACCCCCTCTCCCTCGCCCCCACCCCCTTTCTCTCTCTCATCCCCCTCTCTATCACCCCCACCCTCCTCTCTCTCTCCCCCCCAAATTCCCACTAAATCAGCATGAAATCAAAGAGCAGCCGGAGCAATTTGACACTCCAGCCACTCTGCATTGCAGGCTGCTAGAGGGCAGTATGATTAACAGTTCGGTGCATCATACTTCCCCCTCTTTTTTTTTTTTTTGTACAAACTTTGTTTGAAGTGTATATTTTATTCTCCAAAATGCATTTTGTTAGTAGATTTTTCATGTGTTCTCAGTGAATAAAAAAAGTTGTAGGGGGCTGGTAACGCTGTTTGGGGAAGGGAGGCGCTTCAGAGTCCAGTGCCTATAGGCTCCTGAGATGTGAATTCCGGTCCTGGAGAAAGGTGGGGGGAGGGGACAAAGAAAAATGGAGAGAGAGCGAAAAAGGGATAGAAAGAACAAGAAAGATGGAGAGAGAGAGAGAGAGAAAAGGGGAAGAAAGGAGAATAGAGAGCAAACAGTAGGGTAAAAAATATTTGGAAAAAGTTATTGGGGGGGGGGGGGGGTTACACCATATTTTACCGCACCAGGTGACACCAACCCTAGCGACGCCACTGCACAGTCTGCAGCTCCAGGCCAGAGGAACAGGTTGTTCCTCTGGGCTGGAGCTGCATGAACAGACTGTCCATGCTAAAGAAGGACACCCTGCAACAGCTCAAGGACAGCTCAATCCCACACACACCAAAAGTTATTGAGGAGTCTATTTAATCTGTACATATTGTTACCTATTGCTTTTGTTGTTTGCACAGTGTTCCTGACTGTTTTCTTTAAACTGTTTCAACCAAGTCCTGGGTACTTACACAGGTCCTGGCTGACTAATATTAACCTGATTTTACTTTTCTTCAAGTAAACTACAAGAAGGACTGTGTTGTGTTATTCCATTAATCACATTGCTAGGTGTGTCAGAGGGGCTGGGACAGTTCATTGGGGTTAAAAGGCAGAGTAACGGACTGAACAGGGCTGAACCTAGGGTCACAGGCGCCTGGGTACAGAAATATTTCTGGCACCCCAACATGGGTGTAGTCATTTTACTAACTCCTCCCCTTTACAAATGTTTCTATGGCAATGACTCAACCACAGAGATGCTCCCCCACGTAATCTTCATTAACCTGAGATCCTTACATGATCTCTTAACAATAAACAAAACACAGGAAGAGAAACAGAGTACTTTATTGGGACCTGGAGGGGGGGGGGGCTCTCTGATGGAAACAGAGAGGGATTCTGTTAGAGAGTCTGTTAGAAAGAGCCCCCAGACATACTACAGATATGATACAGGAGATGGTCAGAGACTGTAGACATAATACAGGAGACGGTCAGAGACTGCAGACATAATACAGGAGATGGTCAGAGACTGCAGACATAATACAGGAGATGGTCAGAGACTGCAGACATAATACAGGAGATGGTCAGAGATTGCAGACATAATACAGGAGATGGTCAGAGACTGCAGACACAGTACAGGAGACGGTCAGAGACTGCAGACATGGTACAGGAGATGGTCAGAGACTGCAGACATGGTACAGGAGATGGTCAGAGACTGCAGACATGGTACAGGAGATGGTCAGAGACTGCAGACGTGGTACAGAAGATGGTCAGAGATTGCAGACATAGTACATGAATGGGCAGGAGCTGTGTATCCTATGCAATCTATCAGGTCATAAAACATCTAGAGCAGGGGCAGCCCAGAGCACATGTAAAGGGATGCTGGGGATGCCATCCTCCAGCACACAGCACACTGAACACTGTGACTCACCTCGGTTCTCTCTCTGTGCAGCGCGAGATAGGGATGGGAGGGGGAGGAATTCCAACTGGAGTTGGTGGAGACAGTGCGGGATCCAAGACTCCCAGTGTGAGGAATTCATTCCTGCACATCAGCACTCAGCAGCCACTGAAAACTAGAACCCTTGTGTCAGGAAGAGGAGCGGCCCCTCCCCCAAGTACTGCCTGGCTGGACGGGCTGCCCTATGCTCACACATCAGTTCTGGACGGACACACACCTATGCTCAGAACACTAGTTCTGGATGGACACAAACAAGGAGAGAAGGAGGGAGTGGAGAACTCTGACACTTCGGCGCCCCCACCTCTGCAGGCGCCTGGGTGCAAAGCACCCTGTGCACCCTGCTTAGGATCAGCCCTGGGACTGAACAAACAAAAGCAGCTCCCTCAAGGGTTTGCTACACTTGTATCCTATAAATGATCTGCCTCTTTGCATCTTTTATTCCCCTTCTTCCACTTCCAGTACATTCTCTTTTAGCGGCAAGGTTAAAAGTGTAACTAAACAAAAATGTAATATATTGCAAAACGTTTTAGTCCTTAGATGTAGTGGTTGCATTCGTTTTCTTTCTCTGGTTTTTCTTTTCTTTCTTTTTTTCTTGCTGATCCTGTGAATAACATACTTCCTGTGTCTGTGGATCTATGTTTGTTCCTATATTCTATCTATAGAAGGTGCCATGTTTTTTTTAACAGTAAAGTTGAACCTCAAATATGTCTGCCTTTGTTCATCTCCATGATATGGGCATTTATGAAATGAATACTTTGCACAATAAAAATAGGATTCTTTGCCTATTTTTTAAAACTTATAGAAAATAAAACGGTGGCACTGTGTTTCTGGATGGTTCAACGGGTATTTTATGTGCTTTCTAAAAATGTTCTCAGTTTGAAAAAGAAAACGAATGCAGCCGCATGTATGTACTGGTAAGTTGCAATATACAGTATTACATTTTTGTTCTTGAGTTTAGAATTGCCTAAAAAAATTGTTATAAATTGTAATTGCCATTTTGTTTTGCTTGCTGGATTTGGTAGATGGGCACACTAGGTCTTCAGCTTATGCTGTCTTTATCATCTTTAAGCCACCTCCAGCCATATCCATTCTTAATATATTCATTGATATATTTGTCCCAAGATGCAAGCTCTGTTAAGGCCCGTACACGCGATCGGATATTCCAACAACAATTGTCCGATGGACAGGTTTTGTCAGATAATCCAACCGTCTGTATGCTCCATCGGACAATTGTCAGAATTTCCAACAACAAATTTTGGCTGTGCATGCTCTCAAATTGTCTGACAACAAATGTGTTCCGTCGGATTATCCGATCGTGTGTACACAAATCCGTCGGACTAAAATCCAAAGCACAAACACGCATGCTCCGAACCAATGCTAAACATCAGGCAACAATAGCAGAAGTTGCCCAAAGGGTGGCAAAGGGTGGCAGTAAAGAGCTGAAAAAACAACTTTGTTTGGTGTATGATGGCTGAAAAATTTCTGCTGTCTGTATGCAAAACAAGTTCACGGCCAAGTCAGTTTTTTTTTTTTTTGAAAATTTCTTTTTATTGAAAGTTTTTGTTGACATAACAAAACATACATTCCTTGGTAAAACACCAAGTAAACCGTTGGTCAACATGACCATGTGCATACAACAGAGCCATCGCAGATGGCAATAACCAATTGAACTCCCTCCCTCCCTCCCCCCCACTACTCAGTTCCCTTCCCCCTTGAAACATCAGCGCAGGGCTCCTCTGCAAGAAAAAGAGATTTACACCTTGCTGAGTGATCATCACTATTCATATTCCCGATGCACCGGAAGTCAGTCAATTGCAGGTACACAAATGTATGCAGAATTCAGACTTTATTTACCTATTCACACTACCCAACCGTCTGATCAGATTCGTACCAGGCCCTCCATACCTTTTCAAATTTTCCCACACAGCCCCGAGACAGGTATGTTGCCTTGTAATATGGGAGCATAGCATTCACCAGCCCTTTCCAAAATGCTATCTCTGGATGCCCCCGGACTCTTCCATTTGAGTAAAATAGCTTTTTTCCCATAAAATAGGAGTATGCTAAGTAACGTTCTATGCGCCCTGGATGGGACCACCTCCTCCACCAAGCCCAACAGACAAACACTGATTTCTCTAGGTATGGGTACCCCCAGCACTCCCTCTATGCAGGACGTGACCCCTGTCCAGAACTGCTGAATCTGTGGGCAATCCCAAAACACGTGGTGTGCGTCTGCTGGCGAAAAAGTGCACCTCCAACATTCAGGTGGCACCGACGGATAAATCACTGCCAGCCTGGCCGGGGTGTAGTAGCTTCTGTGCAGAAATTTAAACTGAATGAGTCTGTCTTGAGCCGCCACCAGATATTTAAACGGACGATCCCACATGTCATCCCACTCCTCCCCTTGTATACCAGGGACCTCAGTCGCCCACCGCTCTCTGCATTTTACCAAGGCCTTAGGACTAATTTTAAACAATTCTTTATAAGTCACTGATAAAGTTTTGGGCAAATCTTCTGTCATTAGGAGGTCTTCTAATCTTGAAGGAAAGGATGCAACCGTCTGTGCTTCAAACTGCGTCTGGAATGCGTGTCTCAGTCTCAAATACCGGAAGAATTGTGTGTTGGGAAGGTCATGTTTGACCTTCAACTGGTCAAACGTTAAAAGTACCCCATCACGCGTAATGTCCTTAAGTAGTTTAATCCCCTTGCCCGCCCAACCTGCAGCATCGTCAAATTTATAGAATTGTTGGAGCTTCGGGTTCATCCACAGGGGAGTCGAAGGGGAGACCCCCGTGTAGCTGGGACAGGCCAATTTCTCCACCTCTACCCACGCCTTAACCGTGGCCTTCATAGATTCTGTCAGTGGGAGGTCACGGCCAAGTCAGTTTAAAGCCTCATACACATGATCGGAATTCCATCTAACATTGGGGACCATGCTTCATGGATGAGGCAGTGTGGATTTCACATATATTTGCAAATGTATGCAACAAAAATCTCTGTTTTCATGCAAATTGTTGAAATGTTTGTGTTGTATTGTTCAGAGATACACATTAACATTTCCAGAATTCTCTATTCAGGTGGCTGGTGCTCGCCATCCGGCCATCTGAATAGTCGGCGGCAGCGGCGAAAATACATAGATTCATGCAATGCATGAATCTATGTATTTCAGTGGCTGTGCGAGAGCCAGAGGGGGCGGCGCTCCGGCGCCCTCTATGGACGAACCGCCACTGGTGGGGCCTCATGTCTAAGTTTTGCCTAAGACCTCACAAAGCCTAGAGCCGCCTCTGCAGAAATGTGTTGGTAGAGCCACAACCAGTTCTGTACTGACATAATGAAGAAAATGTTTTTGTCAGTATGTTACTAATTGTATCTCTAAAGATAAACATAGAATACTAACCCCCACTTGCCAACAAGAATACACAATCTGTAACAAAGCTCTTTTTTTATCTTAATGCATTCTATGATTTGGCACTATCCGAATTGGTGCAATGCCGTACTTTGCGGCACCGCACCGATTCCTAAAAGTAGTTTCTGTACTACTTTTGGTGACTTCTGGGTGCTATGTATATACAACTGTGCAGTAACCCACACAGATGTCTCTGAGATCGCCCCCCGAAGTCAAGACTGACATGCAGCTATGAAATCGTGCGAGTCAGTGTGAACCTGGGCTTAAAAGTTCCTGTTCTATAGTTACTGCACTTTTTATGGCGTCATTGTATTTTGCATTTTGCAGTTCATTAAATAAGCCTAAACTCAACGCTGTATCTTGGCCTAGGCCAGTGTTTCTCAATTCCAGTCCTCAGGCCCCCCCAACAGGTCAGGTTTTCAGGATTTCCCTCAGATGAAATGGCTGTGGTGATTACAAAGGCAGTGAAACTGATCAAATCACCTGTGCAAAATAATGGAAATCCTGAAAACCTGACCTGTTGGGGGGGCCTGAGGACTGGAATTGAGAAACACTGGCCTAGGCCAACAAGGCCCAGGCCTAGGGCAGCACTTTGCAGGGGGGGCAGCATGGAAAGAGTCCCCTGTTAGTGTAACGCAAGCTGCTTCTAATTTTGACTGTCCTATCATCCTGGACCACAAACCTTTCTCACTGTGCTATATGTTTTCTGCTGCACCATTGGCATGGTTATATCTTCTTAGTCCTCTCCATAAAATTATCAGATTTTTTTTTTTCATTTTGGATGGAGTAAGGGAGGGTTATAGCCCCTGTCAGGTTATTTTCTACCCTTCCTGTCCCATTGCAGAGATTTCCCTTCACTTCCTGCCAAACAGGAAGTGAAAAGACAAATCTATGCAAATTAAGGGAATCCAATGCCCCCCAGGCCCTAAGAACTAGTGTCCCCACTTAAAAATTTAAGGGCGGGGCTTAAACCGAAAGGAGTGTGGCCTTGACAGGAAGGGGTGGGTCATATTTAAATCAGGGGGTGCACAAGTTTAGTCAGGCCTAGGGCAGCACAAAACCTAAATACACCACTGCCTATACTGTATATGCTTATATCACGCTAAACAGTATACTTTAGAATGAAGTGTGACAAACAAGGAAGGGTGTTTCATTGTTTAGATAATTATTCCCCATAGTAGTAATCCTTTCCTCTGAGATTAGAAAGACAAATGACTGTAAATGATTCTACGATCTCATTACTTTGTTTACATGTTTTTCTCTGATTATGTCAAGTGATTATCTTGTACTCTTTTCAGATAGTGACTCTTGCTTCTAATGCAGGTACTGTAAGATTATTAAACGTGATTAACCTGCTACACAATGAAACATTAAGTGGCTGAGAAAAATGACAGTCACTGCTCTTTGCTCTGTCTTATTAAATATTGTGATTGTGGTTTCGACCTATGTTCAAAGTCAGTAGCCTATCAGAAATCATATGTTAACTGCAGTTAAATTAGATCTAATGAGTTGCTATGTGCTAAGCGACCCTTGTATGTCTCCAAAGTACATTGCATGGCCTTAATGAGTAATCCCAACATAGTACATCTGTGTTTTACAATTAGCCATAGTGTATGAAAGACCGCTGACAGGAGCTCCCAATACCCAGAGTACAGCAAATGACTGTCAAAATGACAGCAGACAACTTCTGATTACACAAAGAGAGCTGTTCACTCTTTTGTAACCTGCAAGGCTGAGATGTCAAGGTAATGGCCACTGGCCTTATACCGATCTTCATCAAAATGGAGGCTCCAGATGTAGCTTTCATTCATAAATCAGTGCTTTGTATGAATTTGAACAGAAAAAAAAAGCTTCTTTTAAAATAAAAGTTAGTTTGACTTGAGTACTTTGGTAGTTTAAGATGTTTAGTTAAAGCAGTATTAAACCCAGAAACAACAACTTTAAAGATAAGTATGGGTTTAGGGGTTAATGCAGTTGTATACTTACCTAGGTGGATGCGACATCGGTCCAATATTGCATCTGTCCCCCAGCGTCTCTGCACTCTCAGTTTTGGCTCAATTTTCTTGGCTCCCCCGAGCAGAGAGCTATTGCCTGTCAATCAGCAGCTCTCCTGCTCTGATCTGCCGCGCTCATTGGAGCGCTGATGTCACGTACCTGATGGTTGTGAGCCTGAATTGCAGAGGACGGCCTCCCTTACGGCTCCCACTCGTGGCCCCCTGGTAAGGTAACAGGCACAGGAGTAAGGAGTGGCACGGGTGCCTGGCAGGATCAACAAAGGCAGTGGCGGCTGGTGCTCAAAATTTTTGGGTGGGCGCAAACAAACGAAAGAAAAAACAATTGCAACCACTGTGCCCATCAAATGCAGCCACTGTGCCCATCAAATGCAGCCACTGTGACCATCAAATGCAGCCACTGTGCCATCAAATGCAGCCACTGTGCCATCAAATGCAGCCACTGTGCCATCAATTGTCGCCACTGTGCCATCAAATGCAGCCACTGTGCCGTGCCATCAAATGCAGCCACCGTGCCCATCAATTGTCACCACTGTGCCATGCCATCAAACGCAGCCACTGTGCCATCAATTGTCGCCACTGTGCCCATTGTCACCACTGTGCCATAAATTGTCACCACTGTGCCCATCAATTGTCACCACTGTGCCATGCCAAACGCAGCCACTGTGCCATCAAACGCAGCCACTGTGCCATGCCATCAAACGCAGCAGCCACTGTGCCATGCCATCAAACGCAGCAGCCACTGTGCCATCAATTGTTACCACTGTGCCATGCCAAACACAGCCACTGTGCCATGCTATCAAATGCAGCCACTGTGCCATCAATTATTACCACTGTACCCAGCAATTGTCACCACTGTGCCCAGCAATTGTCACCACTATGCCATGCCATCAAACGCAGCCACTGTGCCATCAATTATCACCACTATGCCCATCAATTGTCACCACTGTGCCATGCCAAACGCAGCCACTGTGCCATGCCATCAAACGCAGCCACTGTGCCATCAATTGTCGCCACTGTGCCCATCAATTTTCGTCACTGTGCCCATCAATTATAGCCACTGTGCCATGGAAAAAATGCTGCCTCTGTGCCCTGTAAAATGCCCCCCCCCCCCCTGCCTGGCACTTACCTTTCTGGGGTCAGCCTGCCTGCTTCTTCCATCCCTCGATGTCTTTTCCCGCCCTCGATGACGCTTCAGCCAATCAGGTTACTGGTAACCAGAACCAGTGAACCTGATTGGCTGAGACGCCTGTCAGTCTTATAGGCACTTCCACAGCCAACCAGCTGCCGTTATTCAGATGGCCGGCGCTCGCCAGGGGGCCGGCCATCTGAATAGTCGGCGGCAGCAATACATAGATTCATGCAATGCATGAATCAATGTATTGTCAGTGGTGGTGCGAGAGCCAGAGAGGGCAGCGCTCCAGGTGCCCTCTATACATGCACCGCCACTGAACAAAGGTGAGGAAGTGGATCAGCCAACCAGAAGCTTCCTTGCAGAACTGGGATACAGGGACTGGATTGGTTCAGCAGACTGGATCAGCTTAGCAGACTGGATCAGGAGCAGCTCAGCAGACTGAATTAGCTTAGCAGACTGGATCAGCTTAGCAGGCTGGATCGGAACCAAGAACAGATGGGACCAATACAGGAGTAGTCAGACAGGCCAGGTCGGATATCAGGCGGACAGCAAGGTACAGGGGTTCAGGCGAAGAGGAGTCACAAACGGGCCAAGGTCAGATGCAGGCAGATAACAGGATGGTCAAAGGTAAGCCTGGTCTAAATTCAGGTAACAGTCTCAGATCAGGTTCAAAGGCACACAATGCTGTAGAGCAGACAGCAAAGACTGCATGTGACAGGCAGGCTTAAATAGCCCGCCTGACGCCAACAGAGGTGCGCGCGGCCACACCCGCAATCGGGAACCGAAAAGTCGGAGGCGCTTGTTTCTGGCAGGATCTTCATGACAGCTGAGCTGTGGAGGGGCAGGAAGCGGCCGTCTCAGCCTCTCAGCGGCTCGCTAAGAGCTGAGACGGCTATCAGTGAAGGCACCTGGCAGAACCAGGCTACCAGAGTTGGGATGACGTGGTGCCTGGACTGATATTGGTGATATCAGCAGAGAGAGGACTTCAGTCCGCTCTCTGCTGAAAACGGGTCACTGGAGTGCAAAATGGATTGCACTCCTGTTACCCATAGGAGAAGCCCAGCCAAACGTGCTCAGGCTGGACTTCTCCTTTAATATATTGCAGCCTACCAATCCTTAAATGTGGTGGCTACAATCAATTTCTTTTTTTTAGGCTTTTTTCCTTTATTTCCTCCTGGTGATCTGGCCAGTAACACACTTCTTGTCTTAGGGTCCACAAGGGAATTGTTATGCTGGCCACACACAGATTAAAAGTCAGCTGGTTCAGCAGTTTCCATCAATGCCTGCCTATCCCTGCTAGACAAAAGTCATTCAAATCACCAAGGTAAATTAGGAGAACCAGCACGCTGGAATCCATCCATATACTTTATTCAAATAAAATCAAGTACAAGGTAACTGCTCACATATTTCGGCAAATAGCCTTGTTCACAGCATGAGGTACATATTTGCCAGCACACCAAGGATCGGCACAAAGTGGTGTCCAAACGGGTAGTTTATTGCATGATCACAACACAAGAGAAGTGCAACGTTTCAGAGTCATGCAGGACCCCTTCATCAGGCATGTGATGACACATGTGATGATCACATGCCTGACGAAGGGGTCCTGCATGACTCGTGTGATCACAACTTGTGTTGTGATCATACAATAAACCACTTGTTTGGACGCCAATCTCTGTGCCAATCCTTGGTGTGCTGGCAAATATTTACCTTGTGACTTGAACCAGTATCCAGCTGGTTGTTGTTACAGCACCCTATTTTTGTTGCAATGGGAATATGAAACATTACTTGTTCACAGCATGGTCACCATAATGAAGAATACAGATATATGTGAAAAAAATTACTGGAACCACTCCCATTTATTAATTGATTTAATTTATAGTAAATGAGAATCACCTGCTGCCAAAAAGATTCTTTGGGAATGGATTAATGTCACACAAACATATAAAAAACATTTGCGATACACAAACACTAATATATATCAAAGAGAGAGAATGTTATAAAATATCAATTAAAAGCATTCAATAAGCATGGACCTAGACCAGGATTTCAAAACAAGAAAAACTGTAATTGCAAAAATGATTAGAGAGATAGGATCATAGGAATGAATAAAGGAGTTTCAAACTGCAAATTGACAGATATAGTAGCTTGTAAAGTAAAAACAGATCCACATCATACCTGTAATTCATTCCAGCCAGGATTCTATTTTCTTAACTTAAAGCGGAGGTCCACCAAATTTTTTATTTTTAAAGTCAGCAGCTACAAATACTGCAGCTGCTGACTTTTAAAATAAGGACACTTAGCGGTCCAGGGCGCCCGCAATGTCGGCACCCGAAGCTGATCTCTCCCTCGGCTCTTTGGTTGCTGCTTCCGCCACCTTTGGTAAGGGAATCAGGAAGTGAAGCCTTGCGGCTTCACTTCCTGGTTCCCTACTGCGCTTGGCGAGTCGCCCTGTGCGATCCAAATGGTCCCTGCTCTCTTCTGGGGCCTGTCTGTCTCCCAGAAGACAGCAGGGGGAGGCGGAAAGTGGCATAGATACCAGCAGATAATGCAGCTATCTATGCCCGGAAGTGGGAGAAAATACCTGTATTAAACAGGTATCTGCTCCCCCCTCCGCCCCAAAAGGTGCCAAATGTGACACCAGAGGGGGGGGGGGGGTTCCGAAAAGCAGAAGTTCCATTTTTAGGTGGAACTCCACTTTAAGTGCACAAAGCACATTCCACAGCATACACTACATTGGAAGAACATTTAATGTAATCTCACAGAAAAAAATCCTTTCTTGTTGAACAGGACTGCGCTGTTTTACATTTTTTAGTATGTCTTCTACAGAAATGACATATTTGCATAAGAGCCCTTGGTGTTTAACCACGTCCTCTCTTGGCCTTTTGAAAGAAACAGACCAGGTGATCATATACCTCCCAGGTTTTCTGCCAGACGCCTGGAGAATCTACATCTATTCCTGGCCAATGGAGAGAGCTCCCCACCTGTGGACAAAATAGGTAAATGTTTTGAAATTATTTTTTTAATTTAATGAAATTTCCCTAAATAGGTGGCTACAAAGGTGAGAGTATCACCAGCACTGAATTTACATTTCTTACATGATTTATACTTTAATAATGTAGATCTATCTCTGTCTGCAGCTGTGACAATTGCTCTACCAACACCTTTAGAATTGTATTTATGTGCCATCAATCTTGAGGCTGCAATGTCACATTCCTGAGCAAAGCTTTTATCAGTAGAGCAATTAGACAGGTTAATTGGTTGTCTGCGAGCTGGTTGCACTTACTGCGATGGCCAGCTATAGATGAGGGCGGTGAAAAAATTGGTGTCGGTGCGTTGCTGGACCAATACAAACACCTTTGCAGCCATTGTGCTACATGCTGTGTGTTCGGTGTGCTCCTGTACCTTTAATAAGGGGTGGCTCCCCTTCAGTCCACCTGTCCTCATCTATCCATCAGAATTCATGTGCCTCCATTGTGGGGACACTTACATAGTTTACTGTAGGACCACAGATTCCAGGGTGCCGTGACGTGGCTCTGTGGCTCACGCATGCGTTTGCAAATGTGTGCGAACAAAACCCCTGTTTTTAACGCATACTGTTAGACAGGTTGATTGGTTGTCTGTGAGCTGGTTGGTAAGTACAGTAGGCTTGGTTTTTTCCTGGGCATTCCCCAGGCTTTTGTTGTTTTTTCTTTTAACTCTAACGCATTCCCCAAGTGGAACCGATCTGATTGTATGAGCTGGATGACAGCTAGTCGCTAGCAACACCGAATTGCCAGCACATTCCTTCCGTTAAGTATGGGTAGAAACTATCCTACTTGTGGAATTGCCCCTCAAATTGATGTCCAAAAAGTTAATCTCTTGCTTATTAAAATCACAGCTAAATTCTAAATTCAAACCATTTTATTAAGATCATATATATATATATATATATATATATACACACACACACACACAGGTATATTAACTAGTTGCTGACCAGCCCCCGTCGTTTTACGGCAGCAGGTCGGCTCCCCTGCGCTAGAGCCCGTAGCGATACGTCGGCTCTCGCGCAGGCCACTCGACTCCCTTGCGAGTGCCCGGCGGGATCGCCGCCGGGCACACGCGATCACTCGTTACAGAGCGAGAACCGGGAGCTGTGTGTGTAAACACACACCTCCCGGTCCTGTCAGGGAGAGAAATGCTGATCTTCTGTTCATAGAATGTATGAACAGAAGATCAGTCATTTCCCCATGTCAGTCCACCCCCCCCTACAGTTAGAACACACCCAGGGAACATTTTTATTTTTCAAGTACAAAAGCAGACAGAATTCAGTTACAGTATGACAAAGGGTTGGGTCTACATCATCTTAACATGCAAAAAAATAAACATAGTGTCAGCAACAAGGCCACAATTGATTATTAGGCCCAACTGTGGGCTGATTAATGGAAAATTACGAGCCAATTAGTAGAGGAAGGGGGAGGTAGAAAATGAACTAAGGGGTCCGTCGCTCAGGGAGTCCTACCTGACCCGGGCACCCCTAATGGGATAATTCAATTGACACTTTTTGGGGACCAGTGAGATTATTACAGTGATCAGTGCTAAAAATAAAATAAAAAATAAAATAAAAAATGCACTGATCAATGCATAAATGACACTGGCAGGGAAGGGGTTAACACTAGGGGGCAATCAAGGGGTTAACTGTGTTTCCTGGTGTGATCCAACTGTGTGGGAAATGGGCTTACTGGGACAACACAGAGATCACTGTTCCTGATCACTAGGAACAGCAGATCTCAGTGTTGTCTCCTGTCAGACCGGGGATCTGCCTTGTTTACATAGGCAGATGTCCGTTCTATCTCTCTCTACCGCGATCGCATGCTCCTGGGGCATGCTGCAGGTGCGCGCACAACCACTGTATCTCATGCATGGACGGATGTACAGGTAAGTCGGTTCGTGCAGCTGGGCCCCCCTGCCACAGTATATGTGCGGTGGGCGGTCCGTAAGTGGTTAAAGTAAGTTGAAAAATAACAGACTTACTGGCTGGATCACTAGGTGAAAATAAAGAAAAATAACCTGAAAAAAAAATGTATGTAGACATCACATGCTACAAAAAATAAATAAAAAAACTGCATGGTTCGAACTAGAGCCAACTAGAGCCATTGGAATACATGGAAAACACTGTGCATGCATGTTGTGCAGAAAAAAAAAGCACACGGAACTGAACGGAACTGGCCCTAAAAGTAAAAAGGCTTTTTAAAATCAAATTATTACTACCAATTACAGTAACATGTTCCATCTATGCTAGTATATCTGAACTATACTGTTTAGAAAGTTGATCAGTATATTTAAAATTGAACTGGTGTTAGGTGAAACCTGTGTAACAAAGGGATTTCAAGAAAATTGGAAATCCCGTCTCTCTGATTATTTCTGGATTTTCAAAGCACAGAATATTTGTAACTGCAGATTTCACTTGTAGCACAACTGCTGGTAAAATGATTTAATGATGTACTGTGATGTGACCTTAAAATAGCTGTCTGTTTTTATGGTAACTGAAGTTTTTCAATCATGTTAAACAACGGGGTAGGACTTCTACTTTGTCTGTAGAAGATGAAGATTTCTTCAGGAATTATTTTGCTTTGGAATACCTAAAGGTTACTATTGCCGAAAAAAGGTACTAAACATCATATTCTGGAGTGTAGTGAATGAGGTGAAGCTCTGTTAACTTTCACTATCCAATCATGTGGAAGCAAAAAATGAGTTTTTTTTTTTCCCTGCATATGATTGGATATTTTTTGCAAATCAAAATTTAAAGCCCATCGCCGGGGAATGTTTTATTTTTTTGCCATGCAGTGGGGCTGTTCCTGCACTGTATGGATCAACTGCTTGTTTTTGACTAGGAGAGCGGAGATATGCTTACGAAACTCAGAAATCCTCCCAGCACAAGAATGTTCCCGACACCCCCACTCTCCAGCGATCTTGAGTTTTGTACTGTTCCTGATGTCATCAAGTCCAGAGTTGGTTCCATAGACCAGAAACAATCCACTGCTGGACTATACAGGAGCACCGTTTTCCATTGGAACCAAGGATCGGATGGGTATAAGCTTTCTCCGCACCCCTACATAAAACAGGCAGTTGACCCGTGCACTCCATGGGAAACTTTTTAATTTATTTTTTGGGCTTTAACCATATTCACTAAGCTCTGCAGAAAATTCCTTAGTAAATTCCTTAGTAAATTAACCCAATAGTATTGAGTGATGGCACAAGTATTAACAATATCATGACAAGATGTGTGTGACACTAGCAGAGCTGTCAAACAGGAATGTCTTGATCTGAAAACTAGCTAAACAAGAAGACACATTTTTGGCAGGTAGGAACGTAGGAAAGTTCGTCTGTGGATTTAGTTGCCTTCATATCCAATTTAAACTGCCCCTTCTTTAGCTTTTTATTTGTCACCTTTGTTAAAAAAACAGTATGCATTAAAAAGTTTTCCTTTAGGAAGTTTGAATTACCTTATAAATATAATGAAAATGCAAGATATACTTTCTGATTTTTTTTCCTGAAACTGTTAGCAAACAGAAGCGCAAAATACATTTTGAATCCCTTTCAAGATACACATAGCCTAGAGACAGTTCAGTACTAGAATAAATCATACACAGAAAACAGCAGTCATTTGAATACATTCTGCATAATAATAAGACTAACTACAAGAAAACTGGCATCTTCTGATAGCTTTCAAATGAAATTGGAGGTGAATAACATTCAGGGAACATAACATTAATTTCTAGACATGGTCGTATTTGACCTGCAGCTACTAAAGGCTAAGACGTTTGATAAATTGATGAAAAAATACCCTTGTGCATGTCCAACGCTATGATTTTTGCAAAGGCTAAAACAGATACAAGCTTGGATTGCCATTAGCTGAACACTCAAGCAATAAGAAGCATGAATTACCTAAAATTGTTGCAGTTTGTTGCACAGGTTCTATCAAAAGCCGATAATGCATTCAGAACATAAAGATTTTAGAATCTCTGGACAGATGATGTTGGTGCTGCTTGGTAAGTGCTGTAAAAAAATAATAATACGCAGTACCTGGATCATATTTTTATCAGATGCAACATCACTTCATCATCAATCAAACTACTGAGATATTCATGGCCAGAAAGGAAGAACTAAGATGAGGATCAGTTCTATACAATTTTCAGTGAATGCATCAATCTGAGCACTGTTAAAAGTGATAAGAAAGTGTATGGTTTAAAAAAGGAAGCCATAAGCAGTGTTTGTGCACAGTAAAAGCAAATCAATGGAGTTGGAGAAGAACGTTTAGCTCTGGAGAATATAGAACACATTTACTCATAGATCTTCCTTTGTATGACTGACCCAAAGCTGTCACATGATAACAGAGAACCAGCCAACACTGTTCTAGTTTTGGATAGTGTGGGGAAGTCTTCGAACAGTCAAGATTTTATTGCTATCTAGCTGCCAGTTTAAAAAAAAAAGGGGGGGGCTTAACAAACACTTTAACTAAAGCGAGTTAGTAAGTAACACAGAGAGTTCAGGGGTTAAAATTAAAAGTGGAGGTCCGCCCTTTAAAAGTTAAAGGTCAGCAGCTACACATTCTGTAACTGCTGACTTTTAACAGGACACTTACCTGTCCTGGAGTCCAGCGATATAGGCACTGCAGCTGATGCTTCCATCACCTGTCGGTAGCTGCCGCCACCATTGCAGGTAAAATAAACCGGCAGTGTAGCCTTTTGGCTTCACGGCCGAGTCCCTACTGTGAATGAGCGAAGCACACTGCGCTCTTTCACTGGCCCTCACTCTCACTGACATACTTCGTCGCAGCCCGGTCTCCCGGAAGTAAGGACAGGGTATCTGTTAAAGACAGGTATCTGCTCCCCCCTTCCCCAACCCGAAAAGTGCCAAATGTGGCACCGGAGGGGGGAATTCCGCTTTAAGTAATGCACAGATTTCAGGAATCAGGGTTAAACAACACACAGTTCACGGAGCAGGATTACATAATATAAAGAGTTCAAGTTTCAGGAATTTGTAACGGAGTTTGGCGGACAGCAGTATCGCACAGAGTTCAGGATTAAGTAAAGTAGAGAATTCAGGCTCTGAACTCTGCATGTTACTTAATCATAAACCTAGAATATTCTGCATAACCTAATCCTGACCCTTGAACTATAAGGCCGCGTACACATGGTCGAACATGTCCGCTGAAACTGGTCCGCGGACCAGTTTCCGCGGACATGTCCAACCGTGTGTACGGCCTAGCGGACAGGTTTCCAGCGGACAAAAGTTTCTTAGCAAGCTAAAAAACTTGTCCGCTGGAAACATGTCCGTCGGACATGTCCGATGGTTAGTACACCTAATCGGACATGTCCGCTGGTTATGACGTGTAACCAGCGTCCCGAAATCCCGCGCAATTCCGTGTTTGAGAACGTCGGTGTCTTCTACGTCACTGCGTTCTCTGTCCGCGGGGATTTTGGTCTGATGGTGTGTACACACATCAGACCAAAAGCTCCCAGGAGACATGTCCGATGAAAACGGTCCGCGGACCGTTTTCATCGGACATGTCTCCTCGTGTGTACGGGGCCTCAGGGTGAGGTTCAGAGGTCCGGACTAAGAGTTCAGGTTTCATGCAGTTACTCACAGATTGCAGTTTGTGTCTGTCATCCTCAGGGCCCAGCATCGTTCCAGTAGAAAGTAAACTTCACAGTGCACAGGCTCCAATTCATTACACTGTGCAAACATCAGTCCAAAACTGCCTGGCTGGAGCAGTCTACAGCTCAAATGACTGTGCATGTGCAGAGCGCTCTTTCAGCACCATTTTTGGACTGATGCTGGCCACAGTGTAATTAGCATTGTGAAGTTTACAGCTTCGGTTTCTGGGGACAAATCCTTGGAGTTTAGTTATGAGAGTCATACCAATTGTATTAACTTTTTGGATGCTACTCTCAGCAGCAACATTTCAACAAACACTATCCATTTCGGAAAGGATTGTGCTGGAAACTTCTTGCTGTTGGCCACCAGCTGTCACCCATCCCACACCATTAGTGCAATACCTGTGGGAGAATTTGTCATAGTAAAACGTAATTGCTCTGATGAAGAGTCTTTCCTGGACAAGTGTGGGGTTATCACTGATAAGAGTCGTACACACGACCGGTTTTCCCAGCAGGAAAACTGCCAGGAGAGCATTTGGCCGGGAATCCCGGCCGTGTGTATGCTCCCTAGCAGTTTTCCCATCAGGAAAACAGCCGGGAATCCTGACAGGAAAATAGAGAACCTGGCTCTCTATTTTCTCGGTTGTCTGTATGCTTACCTGTCCATGGTAAACCTGTGCATGCTCGATACGACTTCGACACATGTGCGGTAGCATACAACAATAGTGTGGGGTGTAGCAAGATGGTGGTGACGGCATCGAATGTGACGAGCGCCGCCTCATCGTAGTCGATGACGTCACTGCGTTACATAGTTAGTCAGGTTGAAAAAAGACACAAGTCCATCCAGTTCAACCACAAAAAATAAACAAACAAAATAAAAAAAAAACACAGTACAATCCCATACACCCAACTCCATACCCACAGTTGATCCAGAGGAAGGCAAAAAAAAAACAGCAGAGCATGATCCAATTTGCTACAGCAGGGGGAAAAATTCCTTCCTGATCCCCCGAGAGGCAATCGGATTTACCCTAAATCAACTTTACCTACAAATCTTAGTACTCAGTTATATTCTGTACATTTAGGAAAGAATCCAGGCCTTTCTTAAAGCAATCTACTGAGCTAACCAGAACCACGTCTGGAGGGAATCTGTTCCACATTTTCACAGCTCTTACCGTGAAGAAACCTTTCCGTATTTGGAGATGAAATCTCTTTTCCTCTAGACTTAAAGAGTGCCCCCTTGACCTCAGTGTTGACCGTAAAGTGAATAACTCAACACCAAGTTCACTATATGGACCCCTTATATATTTGTACATGTTGATCATATCCCCCCTTCACAAGAGTGAATACATTTAGTTCTTCTAGACTTTCCTCATAGCTAAGCTCCTCCATGCCTCTTATCAGTTTGGTTGCCCTTCTCTGCACTTTCTCCAGTTCTCCGATATCCTTTTTGAGAACGGGTGCCCAAAACTGAACTGCATATTTCAGATGAGGTCTTACTAATGATTTGTACAGGGGCAAAATTATATCTCTGTCTCTGGAGTCCATACCTCTCTTAATACAAGAAAGGACTTTGCTCGCTTTGGAAACCGCAGCTTGGCATTGCATGCCATTATTGAGTTTATCATCAACTAAACACCCCCAGATCCTTCTCCACTACAGATCCCCCCAGTTGTACAACCCTTGTATGCATGATGCATGCATATTCTTAGCCCCCAAGTGCATAACTTTACATTTATCAACATTAAACCTCATCTGCCATATAGTTGCCCAATTAGACAGAGCATTGAGGTCGGCTTGTAAATTGGAGACATCCTGCAAGGACGTTATTGCACTGCATAGCTTGGTGTCATCTGCAAAGACAGAAATGTTACTTTTCAATATATTTATAAATGATATTGGGTCTGAGATCAAAAGTAAGGGTCCCAGCACTGAACCTTGGGGTACACCACTGATAACCTTTGACCATTCAGAGTAAGAATCATTAACCACGACTCTGAATTCTGTCTTTTAGCCAGTTTTCTATCCATTTACAAACTGATATATCTAATCCTGTAGACCTTACCTTACACATGAGCCGTGTGTGCGGAACTGTATCGAACGCTTTTGCAAAATCCAAGCATACCATGTCCACAGCCACTCCTCTGTCCAGGGTTTTACTTACCTCTTCATAAAAGAAAATCAGGTTTGTCTGACAACTTCTGTCTTTCATGAATCCATGCTGTCTGTTGCTTAAATTGTTTTTTCCAGCAAGAACTCATCCATGGGGTCTTTTATTAAACGTTCCAGTATCTTCCCAACTATAGAAGTTAAACTAACAGGTCTATAGTTACTTGGTAAAGACTTTGTTCCCTTTTTAAATATGGGCACCACATTGGCCCTGCACCAATCCAGTGGTACTATTCCTGTCATTAATGAGTCCCTAAATATTAGATACAGTGGCTTTGAAATTACAGAGCTCAATTCTTTTAGAATCCGTGGGTGGATGCCATCTGGTCCAGGTGCTTTATCCACCTTTATTCTGTTTAAATATTTCTGGACCATATCACTTTCGAGCCATTGTGGATTTGGGGCTGTGTCACTCCCACCCCCATTATGGACATGAGCTCCCCCATGCTCCATTGTATACTCAGAGCTGAAGAAAGCATTTTATAAATTAGCCTTCTCTTTGTCCCCAGTCACCCACTCTAGATTATTTTGTAAGGGGCCTACATGCTCAGACTTCACCTTTTTACTATTAATATATTTGAAGAATTTTTGGGGGTTTGTCCTACTATCTTTTGCAATCTGTCGTTCATTTTGAATTTTTGCATCCTTGATTTCCTTTATGCATATCCTGTTATATTCTTTGTAACATTTAAACGACACTAGTGTTCCTTCATTTTTATATTTTTTAAAGGCTATTTTCTTATTGTTTATAGCTTTTTTAACTTTGACCGTGAGCCACATAGGTTTTATTTTTAGCCTTTTAAACTTATTGCCCATGGGAACATACTTTGCAGTGAGGTTCCACACAGTCTTTTTAAAGAATTCCCATTTCTGTTCTGTGTTCATCGGTGCCAATATTCCCTCCCAGTCTAATGCCGCGTACACACCATCACTTTATGTGATGAAAAAAAATGACGTTTTTAAAAACGTCACTTTAATTGACTGTGTGTGGGGGAAAACGTCGTTTTATGTCTTGTAAAAAACGACCAAAAAAAATTGAAGCATGCTTCAATTTTATGTGTCGTTTTTCAAAAGTGCACTTTTTACTTCACAGAAATTGACCGTGTGTAGCAAAAAACGTTGTTTTCTAAGATGTTTTTTCATCCACGCATGCCCAGAAGCTACTTATGAAGCTAGCTTCAATGGTAAAACGTGGTGGAACGTAACCTCACTTTGCAAGATCATTGTGAGAAAACGATGGTGTGTAGGCAACTTCGTCTTTGAAAATTGAAGTTTCAAAAACGTCATTTTTTACTTCACAGAAAGTGTCGTTTTTTTTCATCACATAAAGTGATGGTGTGTACGCGGCATAAGTCCTGGAGAGCAGCCCTCATCCTTGGAAAATTTGCTCTATTGAAATTTAGTGTTTTTATCTTTCCTGTATGTATTTCTTGCTTATAGTTAACATTAAATGAAATCATGTTATGATCACTGCTACCCAGGTGTTCCTTTATCTGAACATTAGTAATAAGCTCTGCATGGTTTGAGATTACCAGGTCCAACAGAGCATCATTCCTAGTTGGGGCCTCAATAAACTGCACCATAAAATTGTCCTGCAATAGGTTTTTAAATTTTTGTCCTTTAACCACTTAACCACTTGCTTACCGGGCACATATACCCCCCTCCTGCCCAGGTGAAATTTCAGCTTCCGGCACTGCGTCGCTTTAACTGACAATTGCGCTGTCGTGCGACATGGCTCCCAAACAAAATTGGCGTCCTTTTTTCCCCACAAATAGAGCTTTCTTTTGGTGGTATTTGATCGCCTGTGCGGTTTTTATTTTTTGCGCTATAAACAAAAAAGAGCGACAATTTTGAAAAAAAATACAATATTTTTTACTTGTTGCTATAATAAATATCCCAGTTTTTTAAAAAAAAAACACATTTTTTTTCTCAGTTTAGGGCAATACGTATTCTTCTACATATTTTTGGTAAAAAAAAAAAAAAATCGCAATAAGCGACTGGTTTGCGCAAAAGTTATAGCGCCTACAATATAGGGGACAGAATTATTATTTTTTTATTAAATTTTTTTTACTAGAAATGGCGGTCGATCTGCGATTTTTATTGCGACTGCGACGTTATGGCGGACACATCGGACACTTTTGAAACATTTTTGGCGCCATTCACATTTATACTGCGATCAGTGCTATAAAAATGCACTAATTACTGTATAAATGTGACTGGCAGGGAAGGGGTTAACACTAGGGGGTGAGGAAGGGGTTAAATGTGTATACTGCTTAGTGTTCTAACTGTGGGGGAGGGGGGGTGACTGGGGGGGGTGACCGATCTATGTCCCTATGTACAAGGGACACAGATCGGTCTCCTCTCCAGAGACAGCACCGCTGTCTCTGTGTGAGCCGGCAATGAGAAATGATCTCATATGTTTACATATGAGATCATCTCTCATTGGCCGCACAGATCGCATCGCAAACAGCCACTCTGATTGGCCGTTCGCGGCGATCTGTGATTGGCTGTGTCCAAGTGACACGGCCAACACAGACTTTCCCCGCAGCGCGCTCTGGAGCGCGCGCGGGGAACGCCCAAAGGGGCGGCCGTCAATTGACGGCCTGTTGGATATTCAGATCCGCGCTGAAGCCGTCATTCGGCTATAGCGCGGGTCTGTAGTAGTTAAGCCCCGGACCATATTGCTGCCTAAAGACCCAAGGGGTTTTTACAGTTCGGGACTGCGTCGCTTTAACAGACAATTGCGCGGTCGTGCGACGTGGCTCCCAAACAAAATTGGCGTCCTTTTTTCCCCACAAATAGAGCTTTCTTTTGGTGGTATTTGATCACCTCTGCGGTTTTAATTTTTTGCGCTATAAACAAAATTAGAGCGACAATTTTGAAAAAAATGCAATATTTTTTACTTTTTGCTGTAATAAATATCCCCCAAAAACATATATAATTTTTTTTTCCTCAGTTTAGGCCGATACGTATTCTTATACCTATTTTTGGTAAAAAAAAAACGCAATAATCGTTTATCGGTTGGTTTGTGCAAAATTTATAGCGTTTACAAAATAGGGGATATTTTTTTTGCATTTTTTTTTTTTTTATTTTTTTTTTTACTACTAATGGCGGCGATCAGCGATTTTTTTTCGTGACTGCGACATTATGGCGGACACTTCGGACAATTTTGACAAATTTTTGGGACCATTGTCATTTTCACAGCAAAAAATGCATTTAAATTGCATTCTTTATTGTGAAAATTACAGTAGCAGTTTGGGAGTTAAACACAGGGGGCGCTGTAACATTTAGGGATCACTGTGTGTGTGTTTACTAGTGTAGGGGGGTGTGGCTGTAGGAATGACATCATCGATCGGATCTCCCCTATAAAGGGGATCACCCGATCGATGCGCCGCCACAGTGAAGCACGGGGAAGCCGTGTTTACACACGGCTCTCCCCGTTCTTCAGCTCCGGGGAGCGACCGCGACGGAGCGGCTAAAAACAAATAGCCGCGCCGTCGTCCCGGATCGCTCCCCGAGCGAACCCGACCTCCGCATGTACCGGGGGGGGTCCCGATCGGACCCCCCACCCACGTCTAGCAGAGGACGTACAGGTACGTACATGTGCCTGTCCGTGCTATTCTGCTGACGTATATGTACATGAGGAGGTCGGGAAGTGGTTAACTGTCCCAGCAGTGCCATTATTCCAGTCAATTTCGGTGTAGTTAAAATCCCCTATTATTATCACCGTCCCAGCCCTTGCAGCAGTCAGTGCCGATCCTGACCTCCCTGGGGCCCTAAGCAAAATGACATGTCACATTAAAGTTGAGAAGCGGGGGGGGGGGGGGGTTGCTGCTGACAGTGACATGTCACATTTAAGAGAGGGGAGGGGTTACTTCTTACATCATTAAAAGTGAGAAGCGGGGGTGCTGACTTCTTACCTCCCATGCAGCCAGCAAATTGAGAAGTGGGGTGAGGGGCCGAAAATGGCTTCTCACCAGGTGGGGCCTCTAGTAATTTGGAATTTGGGGGGCCCTCCGCAGCTTTGCGGGGCCCTAAGCGGCTTGTATAGTGAGCCTATAGGGAGGATCGGCCCTGCCTTGTAGTCCTTTACATCTGTGCAAGGAGCCGAGTCTCCACCTCCTCATTATCATTGGTGGTCTTTGACAAACTCCAATGATTAACTTTGAACTACGCACATCTGTATGCAGTTCCACCCATAATGCTTCAGCCTCATCACACTCTCCATCAACCAGGTCCTCTTTCACGCTTGCTTTGAGGTCACTTCTCACATAGAGACAGACCCCTTCACCTTTCCTTTTTACCCTGTCTTTCCGAAAGAGAGCATAGCCAGGAATATTAATAGCCCAGTCATGTGAGGATTGAAGCCAAGTTTCAGCAATACCGATTACATCAAAGCTCTCTTCGTGCACCAGAGCTTCCAACTCACCTGTTTTGCTTGGCAGACTTCTGGCATTGGTGAACAAACACTTAAATGTATTGTTACATTTTTCTCTGGTGTTTTTCATATAATTTTTAGTAGTACAACTGGTACTATAAGTTCCAATGGCTGTTTGCAACATGGGAACTTTCTTGTCACCTGCCATAACCCTCCCCCATCTATCCCCATTCCACTCTCCATTAATGTCTGACCCCTAACTGACATGTGTGCCCGATGTAATTCTAGTTCACCCTCCCCCCTCAAGTCTAGTTTAAATACTCCTCCAGCATTCCCATATACCTCTCCCACAGCACAGCACCCTCTCCCCCGTTCTTGCCATTCAAAAGAATGGCGGTGCTTTTGAATGACCGTCTGTATGCACGGCTTGGCAAGCCAAGCTTGCCAGGAATCCCGTCAGGAAAACCAACGTTTTTTTTTTTACGTTTGGATCTGGACATGGAGTTGTCGATTTTTCCTATTTTGACTGACAAATACTGGGTGCCCGTTTCCCAGGATTGTCCATGGGAAATGGGGATGATGTTAACTCTATCATAAGCCTGCTGTTAAACATCTCTCTAATAAAAATGTCTGTGTGCTCTTTGAGAAATGTGGGTGCTTGCACCTTTTTAGGCCCATCCACAGGGGCATAAAAAACAGTGGGGTAGATTCAGGTAGCCTTGCGCATTTTTTGCGTAGGCGCAGGGCACCGTTTTTGCCCTGCGCCCCCGCAAGTTTACTGCGCTACCCGCGATTCACGGAGGAGTAGCTCCGTAAATTGCGTGTGTGCTCTTTAAAATTGCCCGGCGTAAGCGCGCGCAATTTAAATCATCCCCTAGGGAATCATTTAAATTAGGCGCGTTCCTGCGGTGATCGTAGAGCGCATGCTCCGTCGGGAAACTTTCCCGACGTGCATTGCGGCAAATGACGTCCCAAGGACGTCATTTGCTTCAAAGTGAACGTGAATGGCGTCCAGCGCCATTCACGAATCACTTACGCAAACTACGTAAAATTCTAATTTTGCGACACGGGAACGACGGGTATACGTAACATTGAATATCAGGGTGGGTGTAGTAGCGCTTGCCCAATAAAATTACCTAATAAAAATATATGACAATCCAAAATATGTGAGGGTAAAAAACATCAATCCACCACCGACTGTGGGTCTAAAAGTGTTCCACTCAAAATAGTGTCCAAAGAATGACCACCCAACATTTGAGAATCAAATGTGGTAAGTCATAAGAGTGGTAAATAATAATAGATAAAGAAACAACAATTATGCCAATCTCAGCACAATGTAAATAATTAAGAACAGTGATCACAATAAAGGAAGATAGTGACATCCAAAAAGTGCTTCAATCAAAAAGTGCATGGTGCAACATGATTCAATAAAAATGTCCACAAAATAGTCCACAAAATAGTCCAAAAGAGGTAGCATGCACAAGTGGGCATGAAAAAAATAAATAATGTGCAGATCACAAGAAAATCAGATAATGATCAATAATAATAGTGCAGTGTTTCAGAAAAGTGTCCAGTGCACAATCCGTGCCAAAACAATGTTCTTTTAAAAGATCTTTCGATCAATAAAAATAAATAAATAAATCAGTGAAAATGTAATAAATATAAAAGTGCAATTAGTGCTCCAAAAGAATCCATTAAAAAACTTGAGTGGTTGATGCTGAACGTGCAATCGTGCTTGTATAGAATCACCTTCAGGCTCCCCACAGTGTCTGGAGAATAGTGTGTTCCAGCCCCTTACCTTTGGAGGGCTTATAGTAAAGCCTCTATGTAAATATTTCCAAATACGGCAGCTTGCTGGTCCACTCCCATACAACACGGCTCATGGGTTAAAGATGACTCTCAAATGAAAAAGGGAAGCCTCCATAGCATAAAATCTTACGATTTATTAGGTAAAGCAAAAGTAAAAACACTCACAAACAGATGAATGTAAACAGCGTGTCTATCGTTGTGTCTCCGCTCTGCGGCCGCGAGCGGATGACGTCACCAGCAGCTCTCCACGTCCTCACGCGTATCGTGAGTGACAAAACGTCACTTAATCATAGGATCTTATTATTGATCATTATCTGATTTTCTTGTGATCTGCACATTATTTATTTTTTTCATGCCCACTTGTGCATGCTACCTCTTTTGGACTATTTTGTGGACTATTTTGTGGACATTTTTATTGAATCATGTTGCACCATGCACTTTTTGATTGAAGCACTTTTTGGATGTCACTATCTTCCTTTATTGTGATCACTGTTCTTAATTATTTACATTGTGCTGAGATTGGCATAATTGTTGTTTCTTTATCTATTATTATTTACCACTCTTATGACTTACCACATTTGATTCTCAAATGTTGGGTGGTCATTCTTTGAACACTATTTTGAGTGGAACACTTTTAGACCCACAGTCGGTGGTGGATTGATGTTTTTTACCCTCACATATTTTGGATTGTCATATATTTTTATTAGGTAATTTTATTGGGCAAGCGCTACTACACCCACCCTGATATTCATTTACCTTTAGTGCGTGAGCATTTTTAGTAGTGGCTGCTGCTTATTAGTTGTTATTTATGTTATTTATTCTTTTTATAGTTTAGTCTCACCTTGGTTAGGTTGATTTGCGCATTAGTTCCCCCCCATTTTTATACGTAACATTGGCTGCCCCTGCTAATAGTAGGGGCAGCCTTACGCGAAAGACGCCGTACGGAAACAACGTAAACTGCGTACGCAGGGCTCGCGTAACGTTGTGAATCAGCGTTAGTATGCAATTTGCATACTATACGCTGAGCACAACGGGAACGCCACCTAGCGGCCATCGCAAGAATGCAGCCTAAGATATGCGGGCATAAGAACCTTATGCCGCGCATATCTTAGGCTGCAGTCGGCGTAACAAGGTTCCTGAATCAGGAGCATTCGTTACGCCGGGGCAAGTAAGCAATTGCGCTGTGTAACTATGGTTACACAGGCGCAATTGCTTCTTGAATCCAGCCCAGTGTTTATAAGTGTACAGAATTTTTTTTACGCCCCCTAAACACATGCACATCAGGTGTTTAGATCAGCATTTTAAGAGCAGTATTTAGAAGCATAACAAAAACACCAAAGCTGTGTTCAGAGAGGAGCATACAAGCATAATTTACGCATTTAGGAAATATTTAATAATTCATAAAGTCAAAACATATGATATTCGGCTTTGAGTATTTGACTGATCATTTCTTCTGGCCAGTGGATTTAAAACTTTTACTATGGTTTATGGATTAATTTAATGAAAGGCACACATGAAAGATGTAAGATTAAGACTCCTTTCACACTGCAGGGCCCGGCCATTAACGCTCATTTTTTGTGGAGCCTTTAGCGCTGTTTTAGCAGCGCTTTATGGACACTTTTTAGTCAACACTGTATCTCTCTCCTCCCTGTCACTGAAACCGGCCCACTGAGCCATCGGCCAATCGGGAAACTCCCGGTAGTCCTGACTGCCAGTACATGCCTGTTGATAACCCCTATATAAGCTGGTATAAGCTGGGTACTCTACCCAGGGTCTCTCTCTCTGCATCATACCTGCAGTATCTTCCTGACTACCACATGGGAACTGTTTGCTCCCACTCAAGGCATGTCAAATAGGATAAACACTTCTCAGAGTTGATATGGAGGATTAATGTAACAAACATAAACGCTTCTCAGAATCAAAATGCAATGCACACTTTCCAGAAAGGTTGTAATAAATTTCATGGAACGAGGAGAAGGCATTAATATACATCTGCTGAATAGAATGGATTATGCCAACAAGAGCCTTCATTTCTCATTACTTTCATATTTGGTTTTTAAGATTAGCTTCTATTCACTGCTTTGTTTTGGCCCAGGGAAAAGTTGCCCAGCAACTAAATTTCCCATACTTTCAGTGGGGAAAAGTAAGTGTGGAAGACATTGAACTAGTGTTAAGGGTTGCGTTGCAGTTTTACAATCAGGTTTAAAGCGTTTGTTCCCCCAACATTTCATATTACTGATATAGGCCTGTTGTACCATGTACTTGTATACAAAAAAGTATCCAGTTCTTTGTGTGAAATCTCTGATGTTCCTGGCAGTCCCTCTGCTTTCCTATTAGAAACTGACCACACTAAGCAGGAGAACACATAGGGTTTGATTTACTAAAGGCAACTCCACTGAAAGTGCACCTGGAAGTACAGTCGCTGTAGAGCTGAGGGGAAGCTCTGAAATTAGGGGAAGCTCTGCTGATTTTATCATTCAATCATGTACAAGCATAAGGCTTCATTTCCATGGACGTTTTTACAGCCACTTTCTTTAGCCTTTTTTACAGCTTAAAAACGCCTGTCCATGTTATTATTATTATTATTTTTTTTTAATAATTTTTTTTTTGAGCTGGAGCTCAAAAACGTCGCAGTAGCGTTTTTAAACGTTTTTTAATGTCTGGCGTTTTTATAGCTCTACTCTGGAGCTTCAGAATGCACTGGTCCTGTTTTTTTTTTTTTGCAGCTTAAAAACGGCTCAGCCACCTACAGCTCAAAAACGTCATGGTGGGCATGAGGCCATATAGACTAACATGGAGAGCTGTTTTTAAGCTGCAAAAAACGCTCAGAAAAGTGGCTGTAAAAACGTCCAAAAACGTCCATGGAAATGAAGCCTAAATGCTGTTTTTTATTTTCCTTGCATGTCCCCCTCAGATCTACAGCGACTGCACTACAAGTGCACTTGGAAGTGCAAAGTGGATTTGCCCTTAGTAAATAAACCCCATAGTTTTCTAGCTGTGCTGGGAACTCAGCCTGCTCTGCTCCAATTATCAGACTTGTCCTGACAGTGGTGATCAAGAGGAGGAATGCAGTGCTGATCAAGAGGAGGAAATCTGATAGGGCAGTAGTATAGAAGTTGATTGGTAGATCGACTTTTGTGCACAGTGCCCATACATGGATAGAAATGTGTCTGGTCACTGCTGAACCGGCTGAATTTTCAATCCATGTATGGCCGGCTATAGCATAGGGAGACACAATCAATGACGTCAGACCTACAGCCACACCCCCTACTGTTGTAAACACACACTAGGTGAAACATAACTCCTTCAGCGCCCCCTGTGGGTAACTCCCAAACTGCAACTGTCATTTTCACAATAAACAATGCAATTTAAATGCATTTTTTGCTGTGAAAATGACAATGGTCCCAAAAATGTGTCAAAATTGTCCGAAGTGTCCGCCATAATGTCACAGTCACGCGATCGCTGATCCCCGCCATTAGTAGTAAAAAAAAAAAAAATGATAAAAATGCAATAAAACTATCCCCTATTTTGTAAACGCTATACATTTTGCGCAAACCAATCGATAAATGCTTATTGCGATTTTTTCCCCCCCAAAAATAGGTAGAAGAATACGTATCAGCCTAAACTGAGGAAAAAAATAATTTTATATATGTTTTTGGGGGATATTTATTATAGCAAAAAGTAAAAAATATTGAATTTTTTCACAATTGTCGCTCTCTTTTTGTTTATAGCGCAAAAAATAAAAAAAGAAAGCTCTATTTGTGGGAAAAAAAGGACGTCAATTTTGTTTGGGAGCCACGTCGCACGACCGCGCAATTGTCTGTTAAAGCGGCGCAGTGCCGAATCGCAAAACCTGGCCTGGGCATTTAGCT
The DNA here is from genome assembly GCF_905171775.1 of Rana temporaria. Taxonomy (NCBI): domain Eukaryota; kingdom Metazoa; phylum Chordata; class Amphibia; order Anura; family Ranidae; genus Rana; species Rana temporaria. The sequence continues at coordinate 225,186,804 of NC_053492.1, forward strand.
GCCTAAAGGTCCGGGGCTTAAGTGGTTAAAACGGATGTCCGTCAAAAATAAATAAATATATATATATTAAAAGCCAGCAGCTACAAATACTGCAGCTGCTGACTTTTAATATTAGCGCACTTATCTGTCCTGGAGTCCAGCGCCGTCGGCAGCAGAGGACGAGCAATCGCTCGTCACTCTGCTGCCCCTACCGCCATCCTCGGTGAGGGAACCAGGAAGTGAAGCGCTCCGGGTTCACTGCCTGGTTCCCTACGGCGCATGCGCGAGTTGCGCTGCGCCGTGCTGACCGGTTCCCGTTGTATTCTGGGAAACACACAGCTCCCAGAACACAACGGGGGGGGGGGGGTAGGGATCTGACGTCCTGCCCGCAGTCTACACGCAGACTGTGTGGCCGGAAGTGGGTGCAAATACCTGTCTTTAGACAGGTATCTGCACCCCCCTGAAAGGTGTCAAATGTGACACCTTTACAACCCCTTTAACAAGCGGCAGTGGCAACGGGCAGAAAGTCACTGATTGCCGCCATTACTAGTAAAAAAAAAAAAAAATATGGATTTCATTTTAGAAATCTGGTCACCTTAGATTGGAATAGAGAGTAGAATAACACTGAGATGAGCCAGCTGCTTCTCTTTCACTGTTCAGTCACTGGGGGAAGGACAAGACCTACTTGAGATACTTAATTAGTACTTAGGGGAAAAGTCAGGTCTCCAGGCTGGCTCTGTTTTCTGCCAGGGCTGTATGTCTCCTATGAATGAACAGACAGAAATATAAAATATCTGACAGGTAAAACATCTATCGTACATGTATTTAATTTGTGTATTTAGCAGTTTTCCTGAAGCCCACAATTAAAGCGGAATTAAACTCTATCATTTTCAGTCAAGGAAGCTGCCATCTGGCCTCTGGTTGTCAACTGCCAAGTGATCAGTTCTGAAACCAATCATTTGATAGTTTGAGGATTTGGCAGAGGACACAACCAATGAGACAGTTATGTGTTTTTTGAAACTTAAAGTGGAACTTTAGTCAGAAAATTAAAACCTGATAGATCACTTCAGGCTGGCCATTTTTGCAGGTATAGCTATGTAAAACATTAACAATAAGTGCCTACACTGTTAAAAATCCAATAATACATGGTCTCACCCTGCTCTGCATGTGCTCAGTTTTACCCCTCGCTAGCGGCCGAGAAAGGGTTAAAACCACCCGCAAATGCGCCTCTACAGATATGCGGCTAGCAGGACTTTTTTTACTGTCCTGCTAGCGCACCGCTCCAGTGTGAAAGCCCTCGAGGCTTTCACACTGGAGAAACAGCAGCAGTTGTTTAGAGTCGGTTTGTAGGCGCTATTTTTAGCGCCTGCAAACCGCCCCAGTGTGAAAGGGGTCTTAATGTGAAATTAAACCCTCCTTTCCTTTGCAGCCAAGGAAGATGCTTCTGTTTGATGTGCAACTGCCATGGTGCTGCACATGTGATCAGTTATGACACCAGACATTTGATGGTTTTACAGTTTGGTTGAGAGCACAAGAAAATGTGAGGCTTCATTTCCACAGGCGTTTTTACAGCCACTGTTGTTAGCCTTTTTTACAGCTTAAAAACGCCTGTCCATGGTTTTTTTTTGAGAGCTGGAGCTCAAAAACGCCGCGGCAGCGTTTTTGAGCGTTTTGAGCGTTTTTGAGCGTTTGAGCGTTTTTTTAATGTCTGGCGTTTTTACAGCTCTAATCTGGAGCTTCAGAACGCCCTGGTCCTGCGTTTTTTTTACAGCTCAAAAACGCCTATGCCATTTGCAGCTCAAAAACGCCTATGTGGGCATGATGCCATAGAATAACATGGACAGGCGTTTTTAAGCTGTAAAAAACGCTCAGAAAAGTGGCTGTAAAAACGTCAGTGGAAATGAAGCCTAATGCCGCGTACACACCATCACTTTATGTGATGAAAAAAAATGACGTTTTTAAAAACGTCACTTTAATTGACTGTGTGTGGGGGAAAACGTCGTTTTAAGCATGCTTCAATTTTATGTGTCGTTTTTCAAAAGTGCACTTTTTACTTCACAGAAATTGACCATGTGTAGCAAAAAACGTCGTTTTCTAAGACGTTTTTTCATCCACGCATGCCCAGAAGCTACTTATGAAGCAAGCTTCAATGGAAAAACGTGGTGGAACGTAACCTCACTTTGCAAGAACATTGTGAGAAAAACGATGGTGTGTAGGCAACTTCGTCTTTGAAAATTGAAGTTTCAAAAACGTCATTTTTTACTTCACAGAAAGTGTCGTTTTTTTTCATCACATAAAGTGATGGTGTGTATGCGGCATAACAGTTAGCAATCCTGGCATTCTAGGAATGTTACTGTTTTGAAACTGTCAAATTGATGGGTTTAGTTCCGCTTCATACCCAGAAGTACATGGCATTTTCTTCACTCCTGGCAACTAAAGAGTGGGGAGTTCAGAAAAGAGGTGTTGCAGGTGAAGACAGGTCTACCGTTTGAGGCTGCCTTTGGCCTCAGCATAATAGGTAGTCCTGGCCCCAGCATATCTCTTGATGGCCCAGGGATCTATGTTAAAACTCTGGAGGAGAATGAGAAACTTGCCCCACCAACCAGCTACTGATTGAAAAAGGAGAGAACCTGTGCGTGTGTATGTGACTGTGTGTTGGTATGCCTTCCTGACCCCTTCACTCTGTGTTACCCTCCACTGACCTCTGCACTCTGTGTTACCCTCCACTGACCTCTGCACTCTGTGTGTTACCCACCACTGACTTCTGCGCTCTGTGTGTTACCCACCACTGACTTCTGCACTCTGTGTTACCCACCACTGACGTCTGCACTCTGTGTGTTACCCACCACTGACCTCTGCACTCTGTGTTACCCACCACTGACTTCTGTGCTCTGTGTGTTACCCACCACTGACCTCTGCACTCTGTGTTACCCACCACTGACTTCTGCGCTCTGTGTTACCCACCACTGACCTCTGCACTCTGTGTTACCCACCACTGACTTCTGCGCTCTGTGTTACCCACCACTGACTTCTGCGCTCTGTGTTACCCACCACTGACCTCTGCACTCTGTGTTACCCACCACTGACTTCTGCGCTCTGTGTTACACAACACTGACCTCTGCACTCTGTGTTACCCACCACTGACTTCTGCGCTCTGTGTTACCCACCACTGACCTCTGCACTCTGTGTTACCCACCACTGACTTCTGCGCTCTGTGTTACACAACACTGACCTCTGCACTCTGTGTTACCCACCACTGACTTCTGTGCTCTGTGTGTTACCCACCACTGACCTCTGCACTCTGTGTTACCCACCACTGACTTCTGTGCTCTGTGTGTTACCCACCACTGACCTCTGCACTCTGTGTTACCCACCACTGACTTCTGTGCTCTGTGTGTTACCCACCACTGACCTCTGCACTCTGTGTTACCCACCACTGACTTCTGTGCTCTGTGTGTTACCCACCACTGACTTCTGCGCTCTGTGTTACACAACACTGACCTCTGCACTCTGTGTTACCCACCACTGACTTCTGCGCTCTGTGTTACCCACCACTGACCTCTGCACTCTGTGTTACCCACCACTGACTTCTGCGCTCTGTGTTACACAACACTGACCTCTGCACTCTGTGTTACCCACCACTGACTTCTGTGCTCTGTGTGTTACCCACCACTGACCTCTGCACTCTGTGTTACCCACCACTGACTTCTGTGCTCTGTGTGTTACCCACCACTGACCTCTGCACTCTGTGTTACCCACCACTGACTTCTGTGCTCTGTGTGTTACCCACCACTGACTTCTGCGCTCTGTGCTGCACATCACTGACATCTGCACTCTGTGTTACTGTAAGGTACCTGTGATAGGTACTGTCCGAAATAGAACTTGTGTGCTGAGGATCCAAGCGAAAAACGTAGTCAGGCAGATTAGGTTGGCAACAGGTCAGGCAAAAATGGTACACGATCGAAAACCAGAGAGTGGTCAGGCAGGCAAAGGTCATACACGAGCTGGCAGTGAAGTACAAAATCAGCAGGCTAGAGAGTAGTCAGGGATTCAGGCAGAAGTTCAACACGATAATCAAGATCACAAGCAGTCAGAACACCCAGGGAGCTAATCCACACAAACGGGCACTGAGAGATAGCATCACTTCCTATTTATGGACTGCATTGATTGAAAATTGTCCACAGCTGACAGCAGGTGGGGCTAGTGAGTCCAAGGTAAGGCTTAAAGTGGTTGTAAACCCACTTTTTGACTTTTACCTACAGGTAAGCCTATAATAAGGCTTACCTGTGGGTATAAAGAATATCTCCTAAACCTGTAGGGTTTAGGAGATATTCCCCTCGCAATGCGCCGCTGATTGCAGCGGCGCATGAGCAGGGGGGATCCTCGGCTGAAGGGACGGCCGCCGCCGGCCCTTGCCGGAATGAAATCTCCCGTGCGCAAGCGCGGGAGTGACGACATTGCCGCTCCAGTCAATCGCAGCGCTGGAGCGGCGGTACCCGGATGACACGCCGAGTGGACCAGGTAAGTTCTCTTCTCCTCGTTCCGAGGTAAGTATTTCATAATGAGCTAGTATGCGGTGCATACTAGCTCATTATGGCTTTTGCCTTGCAGGTGTAAAAAAAAAAATTGTATATGTGGGTTTACAACCGCTTTAATACTGCAAGGACATTTCCAAAAGTCCAGATCTCCTCTGTAGCACAACAGGTAAGGCTGCAGCATTGGGACCAGGAAGATCCCGGTTCACACACACCCAGGTACATGACAGTTACCTACCACTGACCTCTGCACTCTGTGCTACCCACCACTGACTTCTGTGCTCTGTATGGTACACACCACTGACCTCTTCACTCTGGGTTACTCACCATTTACCTCTGCCCTCTGTATTACCCACCATTGACCTCTGCCCTCTGTGTTACTCACCACTGACCTCTGCACTCTGTGTTACTCACCACTGACCTCTGCACTCTGTGTTACCCACCACTGACCTCTGCACTTTACAACCACTTGAAAGTAGAACTATCAGCATTTTTTTCACTCTGGATAGTTAGGGAGGGTCACAACCCCTGTCAAGGCTTTGCCATCTGTGTCCTATTAGGGAAAATTCCCTTCACTTCCTGTTTAATAGACAAAACAGGATGTGAGAGGAAATCCCTCCAAAGTGAGGAATTTCCATGGTGTTTACCAGTGGCAGCTGGTGCTCAAAATTTTTTGGGGGGTGCATAAAAACTGAAAAGAAAAACATCAATTGCAGCCACCGTGCCCATCAAACGCAGCTACTGTGCCCATCAAATACAGCCACTGTGCCCATCAAATACAGCCACTGTGCCCATCAAGCGCAGCCACTGTGCCCATAAAACGCAGCCACTGTGCCATGAAACACAGCCACTGTGCCCATCAAGCGCAACAACTGTGCCATCAATTGCTGCCAGTGTGCCCATTAATTGCTGTTACTGTTCCCATCAATTGCTGCCAGCGTGCCCATCAATTGCTGCTACTGTCCCCCATTAAATGCTGCCAGTGTGCCCATCAATTGCCTCTACTGTGCCCCATCAAATGCTGCCAGTGTGCCCATCAATTGCCTCTACTATGCCACATCAAATGCTGCCAGTGTGCATTGCCCAACACTTACCTGTCTCGCAGCGGGTCAGCGGCGGTGTCCTGCACCTTCCTCGATGTCTTCTTCTGTGTTCTCTATCAAGCGTCCAATCACAGCGCCTGACGTTTCAGCCAATCAGGTGACAGGTAACAGATCCGAGCACCTGATTGGCTGAGAGGTGGTTCAGTGTTAGCAAAGCAAATTCCTTCACTTTGCTAACACAATGCTGAGTGAACACCTTTTTGGGCGCCCTTTTACAGCGTCGTGGAAAGGTTTAAAGCAGGGTTAGGTTATAAAAAAAATATCCCAAGCTTTGAACATCTCACTGAATACTATTCAATCCATCATTCAAAAATGGAAAGAGTATGGTACAACTGTAAACCTGCAAAGACATGGTCATCCACTTATACTGACAGGCTGGGTAAAGAGAGCATTAATCAGAGAAGCAGTCAAGAGGCCCATGGTAACTCTGGAGAAGCTGCAGAGATCCACAGCTCAGGTGGGAGAATCTTTCTACAGGACAACTATTATTTGTGCACTCCACAAATCTGGCCTTTATGGAAGAGTGGCAAGAAGAAAGCCGTTGTTGAAAGAAGTCCAGTTTGGAGTTTGTGAGAAGCCATGTGGGAGACACAGCAAACACGTGGAAGAAGGTGCTCTGGTCAACTGAGATCAAAACTGAACTTTTTGAAGCAAAAGCAAAATGTTATGTGTGGCAGAAAACTAACACTGTACATCACCCTGAGCACACTATCCCCACTGTGAAACATGGTGGTGGTACTGTAGGTGACCACGATATTGTGTTAATCTCGCTCCCTTTCTCGGCGAGATTGACCACCTACGAGCCCCGTCGCGGGAGCCGGCTCGCCGCGATGGGGAAAAAGCCGTCATAGAAGCGACGGGGATCCGACTTGTTTACCGCCAATTCTAGCCGCGGCGTTTGGTATGAATAATGAGGGGGAACTCCACGCCAAATTTTCAATAAAAAAACGGCATGGGTTCCCCCCCAAGGGCATACCAGGCCCTTAGGTCTGGTATGGATTGCAAGGAGACCCCCCAACACCGAAAAAATTGCGTGGGGGTCCCCCCACAATCCATACCAGACCCGTATCCAAGCACGCTGCCCAGCCGGTCAGGAAAGGAGTGGGGACGAGCGAGCGCCCCTCCCTCCTGAGCCGTACCAGGCCGCATGCCCTCAACATGGGGGGGTTGGGTGCTCTGGGGCAGGGGGGTATCTTGCGGCCCCCCCACCCCAAAGCACCCTGTCCCCATGTTGATAAGGACAGGGCCTCTTCCCGACAACCCTGGCCGTTGGTTGTCAGGGTCTGCGGGCGGGGGGCTTATTGGAATCTGGGAGCCCCCTTTAATAAGGGGGCCCCCAGATACAGGCCCCCCCACCCTAGGTGAATGAATATGGGGTACATCGTACCACTACCCATTCATCTGGAAGAAAAATGTCAATAAAATAAACACACAACACAGGGTTTTAAAATAATTTATTAATCAGCTCCGGGGGTCTTCTCCACTCTCCCGGGGGTCTTCTCCACTCTCTGGGGGTTCTTCTTCCATCCTCTCCACTCTCCGCTGTCGTCTCTCATTTTCTTTCCACTTCACAATTATGTGCCACTTTGTGTTGGTCTATCACATAAAATCCCAATAAAATACATTTACGTTTTTGGTTGTAACATGACAAAATGTGTAAAATGTCAAGGGGTATGAATACTTTTCCAAGGCAATGTATATGATATCTCATTCCCCATAGACACAGCTCAGCTCCTGTACGGAAGATATTGGACTGTGTGGTGATATATGATGTATCTCATTCCCCATAGACACAGCTCAGCTCCTGTATGGAAGATATTGGACTGTGTGGTGATATATGATGTATCTCATTCCCCATAGACACAGCTCAGCTCCTGTACGGAAGATATTGGACCGTGTGGTGATATCTGATGTATCTCATTCCCCATAGACACAGCTCAGCTCCTGTATGGAAGATATTGGACTGTGTGGTGATATATGATGTATCTCATTCCCCATAGACACAGCTCAGCTCCTGTACGGAAGATATTGGACTGTGTGGTGATATATGATGTATCTCATTCCCCATAGACACAGCTCAGCTCCTGTACGGAAGATATTGGACCGTGTGGTGATATCTGATGTATCTCATTCCCCATAGACACAGCTCAGCTCCTGTACGGAAGATATTGGACTGTGTGGTGATATATGATGTATCTCATTCCCCATAGACACAGCTCAGCTCCTGTACGGAAGATATTGGACTGTGTGGTGATATATGATGTATCTCATTCCCCATAGACACAGCTCAGCTCCTGTACGGAAGATATTGGACCGTGTGGTGATATATGATGTATCTCATTCCCCATAGACACAGCTCAGCTCCTGTACGGAAGATATTGGACTGTGTGGTGATATATGATGTATCTCATTCCCCATAGACACAGCTCAGCTCCTGTACGGAAGATATTGGACTGTGTGGTGATATATGATGTATCTCATTCCCCATAGACACAGCTCAGCTCCTGTACGGAAGATATTGGACCGTGTGGTGATATCTGATGTATCTCATTCCCCATAGACACAGCTCAGCTCCTGTACGGATGATATTGGACTGTGTGGTGATATATGATGTATCTCATTCCCCATAGACACAGCTCAGCTCCTGTACGGAAGATATTGGACTGTGTGGTGATATCTGATGTATCTCATTCCCCATAGACACAGCTCAGCTCCTGTACGGAAGATATTGGACCATGTGGTGATATCTGATGTATCTCATTCCCCATAGACACAGCTCAGCTCCTGTACGGAAGATATTGGACTGTGTGGTGATATATGATGTATCTCATTCCCCATAGACACAGCTCAGCTCCTGTATGGAAGATATTGGACTGTGTGGTGATATATGATGTATCTCATTCCCCATAGACACAGCTCAGCTCCTGTACGGAAGATATTGGACCATGTGGTGATATATGGTGTATCTCATTTCCCATAGACACAGCTCAGCTCCTGTATGGAAGATATTGGACCGTGTGGTGATATCTGATGTATCTCATTCCCCATAGACACAGCTCAGCTCCTGTACGGAAGATATTGGACTGTGTGGTGATATATGATGTATCTCATTCCCCATAGACACAGCTCAGCTCCTGTACGGAAGATATTGGACTGTGTGGTGATATATGATGTATCTCATTCCCCATAGACACAGCTCAGCTCCTGTACGGAAGATATTGGACTGTGTGGTGATATATGATGTATCTCATTCCCCATAGACACAGCTCAGCTCCTGTATGGAAGATATTGGACTGTGTGGTGATATATGATGTATCTCATTCCCCATAGACACAGCTCAGCTCCTGTACGGAAGATATTGGACTGTGTGGTGATATATGATGTATCTCATTCCCCATAGACACAGCTCAGCTCCTGTACGGAAGATATTGGACCGTGTGGTGATATCTGATGTATCTCATTCCCCATAGACACAGCTCAGCTCCTGTACGGATGATATTGGACTGTGTGGTGATATATGATGTATCTCATTCCCCATAGACACAGCTCAGCTCCTGTACGGAAGATATTGGACTGTGTGGTGATATATGATGTATCTCATTCCCCATAGACACAGCTCAGCTCCTGTACGGAAGATATTGGACCGTGTGGTGATATCTGATGTATCTCATTCCCCATAGACACAGCTCAGCTCCTGTACGGAAGATATTGGACCGTGTGGTGATATCTGATGTATCTCATTCCCCATAGACACAGCTCAGCTCCTGTACGGAAGATATTGGACTGTGTGGTGATATATGATGTATCTCATTCCCCATAGACACAGCTCAGCTCCTGTATGGAAGATATTGGACTGTGTGGTGATATATGATGTATCTCATTCCCCATAGACACAGCTCAGCTCCTGTACGGAAGATATTGGACTGTGTGGTGATATATGATGTATCTCATTCCCCATAGACACAGCTCAGCTCCTGTACGGAAGATATTGGACTGTGTGGTGATATATGATGTATCTCATTCCCCATAGACACAGCTCAGCTCCTGTATGGAAGATATTGGACTGTGTGGTGATATATGATGTATCTCATTCCCCATAGACACAGCTCAGCTCCTGTACGGAAGATATTGGACTGTGTGGTGATATATGATGTATCTCATTCCCCATAGACACAGCTCAGCTCCTGTACGGAAGATATTGGACCGTGTGGTGATATCTGATGTATCTCATTCCCCATAGACACAGCTCAGCTCCTGTACGGATGATATTGGACTGTGTGGTGATATATGATGTATCTCATTCCCCATAGACACAGCTCAGCTCCTGTACGGAAGATATTGGACTGTGTGGTGATATATGATGTATCTCATTCCCCATAGACACAGCTCAGCTCCTGTACGGAAGATATTGGACCGTGTGGTGATATCTGATGTATCTCATTCCCCATAGACACAGCTCAGCTCCTGTACGGAAGATATTGGACCGTGTGGTGATATCTGATGTATCTCATTCCCCATAGACACAGCTCAGCTCCTGTATGGAAGATATTGGACTGTGTGGTGATATATGATGTATCTCATTCCCCATAGACACAGCTCAGCTCCTGTATGGAAGATATTGGACTGTGTGGTGATATATGATGTATCTCATTCCCCATAGACACAGCTCAGCTCCTGTACGGAAGATATTGGACCGTGTGGTGATATATGGTGTATCTCATTTCCCATAGACACAGCTCAGCTCCTGTATGGAAGATATTGGACCGTGTGGTGATATCTGATGTATCTCATTCCCCATAGACACAGCTCAGCTCCTGTACGGAAGATATTGGACTGTGTGGTGATATATGATGTATCTCATTCCCCATAGACACAGCTCAGCTCCTGTACGGAAGATATTGGACTGTGTGGTGATATATGATGTATCTCATTCCCCATAGACACAGCTCAGCTCCTGTACGGAAGATATTGGACTGTGTGGTGATATATGATGTATCTCATTCCCCATAGACACAGCTCAGCTCCTGTACGGAAGATATTGGACTGTGTGGTGATATATGATGTATCTCATTCCCCATAGACACAGCTCAGCTCCTGTACGGAAGATATTGGACCGTGTGGTGATATATGATGTATCTCATTCCCCATAGACACAGCTCAGCTCCTGTACGGAAGATATTGGACCGTGTGGTGATATCTGATGTATCTCATTCCCCATAGACACAGCTCAGCTCCTGTACGGATGATATTGGACTGTGTGGTGATATATGATGTATCTCATTCCCCATAGACACAGCTCAGCTCCTGTACGGAAGATATTGGACTGTGTGGTGATATATGATGTATCTCATTCCCCATAGACACAGCTCAGCTCCTGTACGGAAGATATTGGACCGTGTGGTGATATCTGATGTATCTCATTCCCCATAGACACAGCTCAGCTCCTGTACGGAAGATATTGGACCGTGTGGTGATATCTGATGTATCTCATTCCCCATAGACACAGCTCAGCTCCTGTACGGAAGATATTGGACCGTGTGGTGATATCTGATGTATCTCATTCCCCATAGACACAGCTCAGCTCCTGTACGGAAGATATTGGACTGTGTGGTGATATATGATGTATCTCATTCCCCATAGACACAGCTCAGCTCCTGTATGGAAGATATTGGACTGTGTGGTGATATATGATGTATCTCATTCCCCATAGACACAGCTCAGCTCCTGTACGGAAGATATTGGACCGTGTGGTGATATATGGTGTATCTCATTTCCCATAGACACAGCTCAGCTCCTGTATGGAAGATATTGGACCGTGTGGTGATATATGATGTATATCTCATTCCCCATAGACACAGCTCAGCTCCTGTACGGAATATTTTGGACCGTGTGGTGATATATAATGTATCTTATTTCCCATAGACACAGCTCAGCTCCTGTATGGAAGATATTGGACCGTGTGGTGATATATGATGTATATCTCATTCCCCATAGACACAGCTCAGCTCCTGTATGGATGAGACATAGTATGTGTCTATGGAGAACAGGATACTACTCATACATCATGGTGTATTAGTGAAGCCTCTGCTCTACAGACAGTAGTAAGGTGACACCCACACAGCACCATGTGACACCCTCCTTCCCTAGTACGGCGGTGTGTCTCCTTGACTGGGAGTCCCCTCCTTCCCAGGCTGTCATTCGGGGGGCGGGGCTCTAGGCGGCTCTCCTCCTCGCTGTGTGTCCGAGGCCGGTCGGATGGCTGTCTTACTAAAGGCCGGGGCTTTGGCCGCCTCTTCGCGCCTTGTCTGCTTCCTCTGCCCGGCCGCCGGTAAGAGCCGCCCGGAGTGGGAGAATGTGAGGGGGGGCGGTGCATACAGCTGGGAGGACGGGCATTTATATGGTGTGTGTGTGCGCAGGGTGTGACAGCGGGGTGTGGGTGTATGGAGAGGGAGACTTGCCGCTTAGGTGTAGGGAGAGAGTCACCCACCCATGAGACCTATGGCTCAGCTATATGGAGAGAGATCCCTTCAGCTCAGGTGTATGGGGAGACCTCTGGCTTATATGTCTGAAGAGACCTATGACTCAGGTGTAGGGAGAGGGGACTTACCGTTCATGTTTATGGAGAGGGGGCACTTGCCGCTCAGGTGTATGAAGAACGGGGGCACTTGCTGCTCAGGTGTATGGAGAAGGGGGCACTTGCCGCTCAGGTGTATGGAGAAGGGGGCACTTGCCGCTCAGGTGTATGGAGAAGGGGGCACTTGCCGCTTTAGGTGTATGGAGAGGGGGCACTTGCAGCTCAGGTGTATGAAGAAGGGGGCACTTGCTGCTCAGGTGTATGGAGAAGGGGGCACTTGCCGCTCAGGTGTATGGAGAAGGGGGCACTTGCCGCTCAAGTTAATGGAGAGGGGGCACTTGTCGCTCAGGTGTAGGGAGAGGGGGCACTTGCCGCTCAAGTTAATGGAGAGGGGGCACTTGTCGCTCAGGTGTAGGGAGAGGGGGCACTTGCTGCTTTAGGTGTAGGGAGAGGGGGGCACTTGCCGCTCAGGTGTATGGAGAAGGGGGCACTTGCCGCTCAGGTGTATGGAGAAGGGGGCACTTGCCGCTTTAGGTGTATGGAGAGGGGGCACTTGCAGCTCAGGTGTATGAAGAAGGGGGCACTTGCTGCTCAGGTGTATGGAGAAGGGGGCACTTGCCGCTCAGGTGTATGGAGAAGGGGGCACTTGCCGCTCAAGTTAATGGAGAGGGGGCACTTGTCGCTCAGGTGTAGGGAGAGGGGGGCACTTGCTGCTTTAGGTGTAGGGAGAGGGGGGCACTTGCCGCTCAGGTGTATGGAGAAGGGGGCACTTGCCGCTTTAGGTGTAGGGAGAGGGGGCACTTGCCGCTCAGGTGTAGGGAGAGGGGGCACTTCCCGCTTTAGGTGTAGGGAGAGGGGGCACTTGCTGCTCAGGTGTAGGGAGAGGGGGCACTTGCTGCTCAGGTGTAGGGAGAGGGGGCGCTTGCCGCTTTAGGTGTAGGGAGAGGGGGCACTTGCCGCTTTAGGTGTAGGGAGAGGGGGCACTTGCCGCTCAGGTGTAGGGAGAGGGTGCACTTGCCGCTCAGGTGTAGGGAGAAGGGGGCACTTGCCGCTCAGGTGTAGGGAGAGAGAGACCAGTGGACCAGGTGTATGGGGAGACTTGGGTGTATTTGGACTCATGGTTCAGGGGTACGAAGAGAGACTTGCAGTTCAGAAGTATGAAGAGCTCTATGGTTCTGGTGTATAGTGGGCGGCCCATATGGCTCGGTAGTATGGAAAGAGGACCTTTTGGCTCGGGTGTGTGGAGGGGGGTCCGTATGGCTCGGGTGTGTGGAGGGGGGTCCGTATGGCTCGGGTGTGTGGAGGGGGGTCCGTATGGCTCGGGTGTGTGGAGGGGGGTCCGTATGGCTCGGGTGTGTGGAGGGGGGTCCGTATGGCTCGGGTGTGTGGAGAGGGGACCGTATGGCTCGGGTGTCGAAGATAGAACTTCTAGCTCTGGTCTATGGTGGGATCTATGGTTTAGGTTGTGGAGAAAGCTCAGGTGTATGGACAGGGTGGATAAAAATCAATGCTTTATTTTAATAAAATGCTTTTGGAGTAAAGATTTATTTAAGATAGTTTTTCTATTTAAAAGAGAAGTATGTTTTTGTTTTTTAAATGTTTAATACTTTCCTAGGTGGATGCAGCATCAGATCGATGCGGTATCTGTCCCCTGGCGTCGCTGCACTGAGAACCAAGCCACCAAACATCACTGATGGCTTGGTTTTCACAGATCCCTGAGAGGAGAGCTGCTGACTTTTAGTCAGCAGCTCTCCTCTCTGCTCCTCTTCACTCATTGGAGCGCTGAGCTGTTGAAGGGCGGGGAGGGGCTCGCTGAGACTGCCATCAATCAAGGCAGCTGGCGTATCCAGACTTGGGAAGTCAGGATGATGCACTGCCTCGGCTGATGGCAGTGACGCAGCGGAGAGCGGACTTCACAGTAGTGCAAAATGAATTGCACTCATGTGACCCATAGGAGAATCCCAGCCTATAAAGCTCAGGCTGGACTTCTCCTTTAAGATACATTAATCATTTAGTTTATTCAGCATGAAATGGAGCTTGGTTATGTAGCATTAGGCTGTATATTCTGCAATATGACATTTTTTGGTAAACTCATTGATTTAAACCAAGCTCTGCAAGATGAGAGAAAGTGCACTGCATTTAGATAATTTCACAGTAACCATGAGATAAAACAAAGTTCAGCAATATTACTTTATCCCATTGTTTTGCAAATCTATGTACATTACAAACTGTATGATTGAATTGGCTATGATATCGCTGTTTTTACTAACCTGACAGCTTTTTTTCTAACTAGAAAACCTTCATTTTGTTTGCAAATATTAAAGATTCTAACTACCAGCAAAAATAAGTCCTTACATTTTAAAGAGCACCTGTCATTTCAGATCCATCATAGCAGCGCCTGTTAGTGGGCATCCACTCACCTGCTGCCGCCACGTCTCTCACCTTGTGTCACTGCCGCATCACCAGCCGTCCCATTAAAGTGAATGGGACTGTTGATGAGTCAACGGCGGGTCAGAGGATCCAGGACAGAGATGACAGTTGTGCTTTAAAAATTATGATTTAAATCAAGCCTTTTTACTAGTGATTTAAATCAAATCCACCCTGTGTACGGGGAAGGGACTTGTGGCTCAGGTGTACGGGGAAGGGACTTGTGGCTCAGGTGTACGGGGAAGGGACTTGTGGCTCAGGTGTACGGGGAAGGGACTTGTGGCTCAGGTGTACGGGGAAGGGACTTGTGGCTCAGGTGTACGGGGAAGGGGCTTGTGGCTCAGGTGTACGGGGAAGGGACTTGTGGCTCAGGTGTACGGGGAAGGGACTTGTGGCTCAGGTGTACGGGGAAGGGACTTGTGGCTCAGGTGTACGGGGAAGGGACTTGTGGCTCAGGTGTACGGGGAAGGGACTTGTGGCTCAGGTGTACGGGGAAGGGACTTGTGGCTCAGGTGTACGGGGAAGGGACTTGTGGCTCAGGTGTAAGGGGAAGGGACTTGTGGCTCAGGTGTACTGGGAAGGGACTTGCGGCGCAGGTGTACGGGGAAGGGGCTTGTGGCTCAGGTGTACGGGGAAGGGGCTTGTGGCTCAGGTGTACGGGGAAGGGGCTTGTGGCTCAGGTGTACGGGAAAGGGACTTGTGGCTCAGGTGTACGGGGAAGGGACTTGTGGCTCAGGTGTAAGGGGAAGGGGCTTGTGGCTCAGGTGTACTGGGAAGGGGCTTGTGGCTCAGGTGTACGGGGAAGGGACTTGTGGCTCAGGTGTACTGGGAAGGGACTTGCGGCTCAGGTGTACGGGGAAGGGACTTGTGGCTCAGGTGTACGGGGAAGGGGCTTGTGGCTCAGGTGTACTGGGAAGGGGCTTGTGGCTCAGGTGTACTGGGAAGGGGCTTGTGGCTCAGGTGTACTGGGAAGGGGCTTGTGGCTCAGGTGTACTGGGAAGGGACTTGTGGCTCAGGTGTACGGGGAAGGGACTTGTGGCTCAGGTGTACGGGGAAGGGACTTGTGGCTCAGGTGTACGGGGAAGGGACTTGTGGCTCAGGTGTACGGGGAAGGGACTTGTGGCTCAGGTGTACTGGGAAGGGACTTGTGGCTCAGGTGTACTGGGAAGGGACTTGTGGCTCAGGTGTACGGGGAAGGGACTTGTGGCTCAGGTGTACGGGGAAGGGACTTGTGGCTCAGGTGTACGGGGAAGGGACTTGTGGCTCAGGTGTACGGGGAAGGGACTTGTGGCTCAGGTGTACTGGGAAGGGACTTGTGGCTCAGGTGTACTGGGAAGGGACTTGTGGCTCAGGTGTACGGGGAAGGGACTTGTGGCTCAGGTGTACGGGGAAGGGACTTGTGGCTCAGGTGTACGGGGAAGGGACTTGTGGCTCAGGTGTACTGGGAAGGGACTTGTGGCTCAGGTGTACGGGGAAGGGACTTGTGGCTCAGGTGTACTGGGAAGGGACTTGTGGCTCAGGTGTACTGGGAAGGGACTTGTGGCTCAGGTGTACTGGGAAGGGACTTGTGGCTCAGGTGTACGGGGAAGGGGCTTGTGGCTCAGGTGTACGGGGAAGGGACTTGTGGCTCAGGTGTACGGGGAAGGGGCTTGTGGCTCAGGTGTACTGGGAAGGGGCTTGTGGCTCAGGTGTACTGGGAAGGGGCTTGTGGCTCAGGTGTACTGGGAAGGGGCTTGTGGCTCAGGTGTACTGGGAAGGGACTTGTGGCTCAGGTGTACTGGGAAGGGACTTGTGGCTCAGGTGTACGGGGAAGGGACTTGTGGCTCAGGTGTACGGGGAAGGGACTTGTGGCTCAGGTGTACGGGGAAGGGACTTGTGGCTCAGGTGTACGGGGAAGGGACTTGTGGCTCAGGTGTACTGGGGAAGGGACTTGTGGCTCAGGTGTACGGGGAAGGGACTTGTGGCTCAGGTGTACGGGGAAGGGACTTGTGGCTCAGGTGTATGTACTGGGTAGGGACTTAAAGTTCAGGTTATGGAGAAAGCTATAGGACAGGTGTATGGTGGGACCCTTGGCTCACGTTATGGAGAAATGGATAGTTCTGATGTTGGGAAAAGGAACTTACTGCTCAGGTGTTGAAGGAACTTCTGGTCAGTTATGGAGAAAGCTATAGCTCAGATATATGGCGGGACCTATGGCTTAGGTGTTGAAGAAGGAACTTATAGTTGAGGTTATGGAGAAAGCTATGGCTATGGTGTATGGTGGGACCTTTGAATTGGGTGTTGGAGAAGGAACTTATGGTTCAGCTTATGGAGAGGGGGAGATGCTTATGCTCAGGTGTATAGAGATCAATGCACATTGCAAGGATTTTGATGATCTTTGTTACCGATACCTACCTGTTACAAGCAGGAAATAACATTTCTGGAGGCTTTCCATACACAAAATGTGTACAGAATGCCTCCAGGTTGGCATATTGAATTTTACATAAAATGACAGCAATGCAGATTGAAAAGGAAAGGTAGATTTTAATAACATTAAATTATGATATGACTTGTCATTATATCTGTAAACTTTTTTTTTTTTTTTTTTATTGCATGCATTTTTTTTTACCATGAAAGTGGAGTTACCCCTTAAGTAGTATAACGTGCATTGGTTCTAAAAGCTTTATTTTTTATGGATCCAGCTACAGGAAATGTTGATCTTCAGATGGATTGCTGTATTTTTACACTGTTATGCTGAATGTGGCACATGGCTATTGGGTAAACCAATCACATTATTTAGTGTCAGCCTTTCAAAGCAGGCAGTTGTGTAAACTGATCAGCTCCTGGTTTCTATGTATCTTAACTACATGAAAACCTCATTGTGTCAGTTCAGTATATGGCATATGGTACCACTCAGAAAAATAAAAGGATAGAAGGCACACCCACTGCCTGGATCCACTGCAAATAACAGACAGCGGTTAACGCTTTACTGTAGCCGTCAGAGCAATAACAACCCTTCACCATGTATAACCTATTAACATACATGGTGCAGTCCACGTGACCACATTACACATATTCAAAAGGAGGGAAGGACCCACCAATAAAGTCACGTGTGGAACACTACAGTTGAAATAAAATTTGGCTTTATTGAAAAAAGAGCACCGTACATAATACAAAAAACACACCTTCTGTGAATTGACCCTCTCCACGCCACAAAAAAAATACCACGTTGCCTATAAAAGAAGGGGCTTGCAGTTGCGCATGCACCCGTACACTTAACCTCTCACTTCAGTGGAATTTCCAGAAACTTATGTCTATATGGCTGATTGCAAGATGGAACTCCTTAACTGTTAATAGCCAAACTGAAGCACAGTCATACTGGATCAGTAAAGGTAAGGTAGGTAATTAAACAAGATGTCAGGTGCTGGCTAGCAGATGTTGGTTCCTAAAGCAGCCCTACATGGTAGTGCAGTCACTGACAGTCCACCGATGGTGTGCCTATCATGAGGCTTTTGTTGGTGAGGTAAATATCTGACACTGGCCAAAAGGTGTCTCGTGCCAGTCAGGGGGAATCTATTGCCTACACCAGGCTGCAAGGTTGTATGTCATTGGTAGGCTAGGAGGGAAGGTGAGAGAATAGATGGTACCACATGTGGCGTGTTACCGATTCCTGCTGGAGTGCTGTACATATAAGGCAGTATGTGTGAGAGATCTCACCGCTACCGCTGAAGTGCTAACTCCCACTCCGCTCTGTTCTGTGGGTCACTCCACCTCCCTCACATTACCGTGCTGTTAGTCATTGCATGACCATGTACAGTCTGGCTATGGTAGTCACTTCCTCATCACCTCACCTCACCAGCAGCTGTTGCCTGTGAGCTGTGGTCCCGAGAGACGTCATGTGCGTGATGACGTTAGTCTGACACGTTTCGTCAGCCAATCACCGCTAACTTCTTCAAAGCTCTGTTTTTTTTTTTGTATTCTGTATGGTGCTCTTGTTTAGACTTGTGGTTGGAGGGCAGCAAACATGCGCAATCAAGGTCAACTACAAACTTTTGCTGCCCTCCAACCCTCTCCCCCTTAAGCTGCAATTGGCAGCAAACGGGGGTGGTTACATGTAATAAATAAGTAGTGCTGTGTGATAGGGTAGATGAATTAAAGAAAAGACAGTTGCTATAACTGGGGCTGGTTACATGCTGCCACCAAGTTAATGGGGTAGCGCCTCAAATGCCCCGCAACCACTTGCGATGCATGCGGTTGTAGCACATTTGCTTGGAAAAATTAGGCTCCATGTACACGGGACGTTTTTACAACTGCTCCTAAATGATTAAACATGACAGATGGCAACCCACGTTTAAAACGTCCGTTTTGCCGCGTTTACATTTAGAAGTGTTTAAAAATATATATATATATGTATATAATTTTGTAATTGTTAAACACAAATCCTAATGGGAGTGCTAATTTCCACTTTAAAGGAGTTGTAAAGGATTTTTTTTTTTTGCCTAAAATTAATATCTACAAGGTAGACAGACAGAATAGTGTAATGATTCTGTTAAAAAAACAAGTAAATACCTATTAAATTCCTTCATCTATTACCTCCGGCATCTAGTTTCTGTTCTCTCATTCACTTCCTGGTTTGCGGCGCTCGTTCATGTAAGAACTACATTTCCCAGTATGAATTGCGGCACGCCCAGTAATTCACACCTCCTTGAAGTCTCTAACACGTAGAGAGCGTCCTGCCGCAAAGATGTAGTTCCCAGGAGGGGGCGAGCACGTCACTGACCACCGCAGTAAAGCCTCCCATCACGGTGGTCAGTTACAGTCAGACAAGCAGGAAGTGAACAGAACAGAGAAGAAATAGAGCAACTTCTGAGCAAAAACAAACAATGAGGAAGTAAAAAGAGGAATGTCTGCAGGTAAAGGATGCTTATTAAGAAAAAAAATGTTTTCCTTTACAACCTCTTTAAACAAGCTGCTAGCAGGCTTTAGCACTTCTTGAAGCTTGTGGAAAGCCTGCTGCCACCTGCTAGCAGCTTGTTTAAAGTGGAAGTCAGCACTCCCATTAGGATCTGTGTTCAACATTTACAAACCGTAGCTAAAGGGTACTTTAAAAGCTTGCTGAAAGCTCTGCAAATGCTTTTTTCAAAGCGTGCGGTTTACACTGCTCTTGGTGATGGTGACCACTTGATAAGTCCTTAATACAGCCAGAGACCGAATCATTAGTTCCTAAAACTGTAGTCTAGTCCTTTTTATTGCAGTGTGAGTGTCTGTATGTAGAATACACATAATGAATATGTGCTGAACTATAATTTAATTAGCTATGTATCAGGTTTCTACTGTTAAAGGAGAAGTACAGCCAAAGCTATTTCGGCTGTACTTCTCCTGTGGATCACAGTGCACTTCGTTCTGCACTCCTATGACCCATTTTCAGCTGTCAGCAGGCTAAAGCCCGTCGTCGGCTGACGTCATAGAGCTGGGGAAAGATCGCAACCATATGGTTGGGATTCACCCAAGAGTCTGGACTGGGACCTGGCTTGCCCTCTCTGTGATCTGCTGGGGGACTGAGCCAGCCCCTTCTGCTCACTTCACGGATCAGCGCTGCATCCACCTAGGTAAGTATGATTAAAAATATATATTCCAATTCTTCTCTTACAATAAACTAACAATTTGAAAATAACTAAAGGCATTTTGAATAGAGTAAGGGAGTGTTAAAACCCCCCTCTTTTTTTTTTTCTTGTTTTTTTTTTGCCATCAGTGTCCCGTTTACTTTCTGTTCTATATTAAAAACAGGAAGTGAGGGAATCCCTGATTGTCACCTGATTGTCACCAGAACTAATGTCTGCATTGGAATATTTCACCTCTACTCCTGTTCTGGGGAAAATCCAAAATATATATATATATTTTTTTTGTTTGAAACCTTCACCTTTTGATGATAATCGGGACAAAAGAGGATGAATTTCCCTAAGACCCTTTTCACACTGAGCGGTTTTGCTGTGATTTCAGGGAGTGCAAATCTGCAAAATGCAAAAAGCACTTAAACTGCATAGGTGTGAATCTAGCCTTAGGCCTGGTTCACACCTATGCGTTTTCAGTTTTGCAGAAATGCACTACAGTCCATTTTTAACCTGGGGTTTCTGTGGGTAATGTTGACACCTGTACGTTTTCCACTGGTGTACTTTTTGGAATGGGTCAGGGACTTTTTTTTTTTTATCGCACAGGTTGAATGAATTGAAACATAGCAGAAACGCATCAAAAACACTGTACTGTTTTTAATGGGTTTCTGCTGGTTTCTCCTGCAAGACAACAGACACCTCTCAAAAACACAAAATGCATTAAAAACGCACCTGGAAAATGCATCAACCGCAACCTGCATAGGTGTAAACCAGGCCTAAGGGAGGTTCTTGCCCCTTTCATGCTTGGCGGGTTCCATTGTGATCACCACTGTGAGCTGATCAGAGCAGAGTGGGTAGACACAGATACAGACAGAGCCTGCTCTGCCCCACAGTCAGTCGGGTGTAAACAGACTCTGGTGTCCAGTTACACCTGGCTACCTTTGTTCCACTCCACATAAACGGTGGAGTGGAGGGCAGAATTCTCTGCTGTTGTTGTATTTTTTTTTTTTTTAACAGGTCATCAGATCTGGACGTCCATGTACACCTGCTGCCCATCTGAAAGGGGCCTTAGGCTCAATTCACATCTATGCATGTTGCTTTTAAACGTTTCTGCAGTGCTATATGGGGTGCTTGTTGTGTTTTTGGACACATGTTTTTACTGTGTTTTGCACTATTTTTATACACTGTATATATCTGGTTGCTAAGGAGGGGTCTGGGAAGCGGGGGGGGGGGGGTTGGGTGTACCCTATACCCATTCACATGGGGGGGGGTGGGATCTGGGTGCCCTTCTCCCCATTAACATGAGGGCAAGGTGCTTTTGGGTGGGGCGTACGCAGAGACTAGTCCCCTAACTTTTCAAACCTGCCTGCTGGGCTGCATGCTCGGATAAGGGTCTGGTATGGATTTTGGGGGGGGACCCCATGCCATGTTTTTTTTATTGGCATGGGGGGGAGGGGAGTCCCTCTGGATCCATCCTAGACCCAAGAGCCTAGTATGAACCTGGGCGCTTTTTTTTTTTTTTATTCAACTGTCAGCGGGGAAGCCTGCTGACAGCTGATGACTCATTGGTTGTTAACCACTTCAATACAGGGATTTAAAACCCACCTCCATACCGGGCCTATTCTGGCACTTCTCTCCTACATGTATAAATCCATATTTTTTTTGCTGGAAAATTACTCAGAACCCCCAAACATTATATATGTTTTTTTTTTAGCAGACACCCTAGGGAATAAAATGGCGGTCATTGCACGGTATTTGCGCAATAATTTTTCAAACGCCTTTTTTTTGTAAAAAAAATGGTTTCATGAATTAAAAATAAAAAAACGGTATAGGTAGCCCAATTTTTTTTGTAAAATATGAAAGATGATGTTACGCCGAGTAAATAGATACCTAACATGTCATGCTTTAAAATTGTTTACACTCATGGAATGGCGCCAAACTTCGTTACTTAAAAATCTCCATAGGCGACGCTTTAAAATTTTTACAGGTTACCAGTTTAGAGTTAGAGGAGGTCTAGTGCTAAAATTGTTGCACACGCTCTAACGCACGCGGCAACACCTCACATGTGTGGTTTGAACGACGTATACATACGTGGGCGGGACTTGCGTGTGCGTTTGCTTCTGAGCGGAAGCTACTGGGGACAGGGGCGTTTTAATTTTATTTATTTATTTATTATTCCTTATTTATTTATTTTTTACACTTCTTTTTTTTTTTTTTTTCGATCGCTTTTATTTCTATTACAAGGCATGTAAACATCCCTTGTAATAGGAATTGTGTGTGACAGGTCCTCTTTAAGGAGAGATGCGGGGTCAATAAGACCCCAGATCTCTCCTCCAGGCTGGAAAGAATGAGATTGTGAAAAAAATTCACAGATCTCATTCTTACTAGCCGCAATTGCGTTTTGTTTTCTTACGGGGTACCTCCGACAATCATAGAGATGACTGGTGACCATCTGGTCACCAGTCATCTCTATGCTGCACATCCGGCGGACGGCGATCATCTCTCCGGGCACCGGATGTCGGTTAGAGGGGGGGTGTCCCCTCCCGTCGCCTATAAGAATGATCACCGCCGCTATGATCATTCTTACAGTGCGAAGGATCGCCGCCGGAAGAAAATGATATCTGAATGATGCCTCTAGGTGCAGGCATCATTCAGATATCACCGCACATATGACGTCCACCCGGGATAACGGATCCCCCTTTTGGACGTCCTATAACGGCGTGCGGCTTTAAAGTGGTGCGGTGGTTGACTTCCCGGCCACTTCCTTATCAACCAGCTATATATAGTGTAAAAAAATAAAAGCAAATTGTGGTACAAACCCGGTACTTGCGGTTTGGATGCAGGTTAATTGACGCTGCATTTTGCAGGGAAAAAGTCCCCGACCCCTTCCGAAAACGCAAACGCACAAAAATGCATTGATACGAACGTGTTCCATAGGAACCCATGTTAAAAAAAACTCCCTTAATTTCTGCAAAATGCATCAAAAAACACATTAGTGTGAATAAAGCCTTAGGCCGCGTACACACGGTCGGTCCATCCGATGAGAACAGTCCGAAGGACCGTTGTCCTCGGTTAACCGATGAAGCTGACTGATGGTCTGATGTGCCTACACACCATCAGTTAAAAAAAAGATCGAGTCCAACGCGGTGACGTAAAACGTAACGACGTGCTGAGAAAATGAAGTTCAATGCTTCTAAGCATGCGTCGACTTGATTCTGAGCATGCGCAGGTTTTTAACTGATGCTTTTGCATACTAACCGTGGGTTTTGACCTATCGATTAGGTGTCCATCGGTTCAATTTTAATGCAAGTTCTAAATTTTTTGACCGAAGGATAACTGACCGATGGGGCCCACACCATCGGTTTGGACCGATGAAACGGTCCTTCAGTCCGTTTCGACCGACCGTATGTACGCGGCCTCAGAGTTAAAAAAGCTAATAATGGAGGCAAAACACAAATATGCAAAGAAAATAGATATGTAGCTGTGTCTGCTTTGTGTGTTGGATAGACCTAGGAGGAAAATGTTCTATACACATTTGATTCTTTGGAAGGAAATGAAGAAAACATTTATTCTATTCAGGTATGCATTCTTAACTCAAATAAAGTCCCTTCGATAATTGCTTTCAGCCGCCTCCTAAATTCCTTCTTTTTATTTATTTTTTTCTTCCTGCTGTGACCTGATTTCCTGTTAGAGGGTGGCTGCTTTCATTCTCCTTGATCCTGCTGTAAGTAAGAGTGTGGCCACTAGAGGTCGACCGATATGGGTTTTTCTCTGGCCAATGCCGATATTTAGAGACCGATTTTTGCGGTCGATATTTTAGGCCGATTTTTTTTTTTTTTTTTTCTTCATCTTAGAAAATCTAGGGGGGAGAGGTGGGGTGCAGCCTATCAGTATCCCATCATTGCCACCTTATTAGTGCCCACGAGTTCAGCCTGTCAGTGCCCAATAGTGCAGCCCATCAGTATCCATTAGTCCCCACCAAAGCAGACTGTCAATGCAACCTCATCAGATTCAGTGCCACCTCATTGGTGCCCACCAGTGCAGCCTATCAGTGTCCATTCATGCCGGTCAGTGCAACCTCATCAGTACCCACAAGTGCAGTCCATCAGTGCCACCTCAATAGTGCCTACCAGTTCAGCCTGTCAGTGCTACCTCATTGGTGCCCACCAGTGCCACCTCATTGGTGTCCATCAGTGCAGCCCACCAGTGCCAAGCTGTCATTTACGGCCACCTCACCATTGCCAGCTCAGTGCCAAGCTGTCATTCAGTGCCCACCAGTGCCAAGCTGTCCATCGCCACCTCATCAGTGCCCACCTGTGCCAAGCTGTCATTCAGTGCCCACCAGTGCCAAGCTGTCACTTCCACCTCATCAGTGCCCACCAGTGCCAAGCTGTCACTTCCACCTCATCAGTGCCCACCAGTGGCCAGCTCACCAGTGCTGAGCTGTCGATTACCCACCAGCGGAGTGCTCCCGGCTCCATTCTGTCCCCTCGCATGGCAAAAGACTGCTCCATTTGTCCCCTGATGTGCTGCACGGCCTGCCTCTGCCTCCAGACTACAATCCCCAGAATGCAGCGTGGCCGGTAACAGACAATCGGCGGCCACCGCTGCCGACTTCCTCCACTGGGGGGGGGGGGGGGGGGGGAGTCAGGCAGCGGCCGTTTTTAAATAGACGGTGGGCGGCCGGGTGGGGGTGGGGGGGTTTGCGGTATTTACACCCAGCACACCCCTGCCTGAGATCTCCAACAATCTGCCTTTTTTTAAAAAGGCCAAATATCGGCCGATATATCGGTCAACCTCTAGTGGCCACCCTCTCTTACTTGCTCTTGAGATGGAGAAGAGGCTCTAGGATTTGTAGCATGCATAGAGCAGTGCACATGACTACAGCTAATGTGTAGAACGTTAAAAAAAAAAAAACAGGAGGAAAAGGAGAGGTTTGGGCGCTCACATAGAATGTTACAGGCAGAAAAACAAAGATGCAATTTAATGAAGAATAGATTACAGTAATGAATGTATATAGATTATTTGAAGGGGGGGGGTATGGTTTGGTGCCAAGTTAAGACGATGGCTTTCTTCTGTTGGTTCTAGATACGACTAACTATTGTACAAAATACAACTCCATGCTGAATAATTTGTAAGGGCTCCTTCAGAGGGGTGATTGAGTCCATCCTCTGTATGGAGCGGCTGGCAGATGTGTGTGTGCAGGCAGCCCACAGAAGTGGCTGCACAGACACATTCACATGTCAGTTTGAGGAGTGGGTGCACAGATCCAAATGCAGAGCTCCAGCTCGGAGGTGGATGCCCACATCTACCAGTGGCTCTGTGTGGAGGAAGGTTTTAATAAACCTTCTGAATGAGTAAATGTTAACTTTCAGTTTGCTGTTGCAACTCGCAAAAAACACACTAACACACACAAAGACGTGTCTAGGATATTATCGCATAATAATTTTCCTGCTAATTACCCAGACTAAAGGTCAGTTGTGATGGTGTATATTCCATCTCTGAACGCAAATGCATGCCACAAAAATTCAGCATTTTCCCTTTGAAAGTGGCAAATTGGCACAAGCACAGTATCTGCACAGAAAAGAGCTGTTCTTTGTGTATTCTACAACACTTGTTCTCAACCTCAGTCCTCAAGTACCCCCAACAGGCCATGTTTTGGGAATTTCTCTTAGATAAAATAGCTGTCCAAAATACCAAGCCATTGACTCTGATTTATAGCACCTGTGCAAGATGAAGGAAAACCTGCAAACATGGCCTGTTGGGGATACTTGAGGACTGAGGTTGTTAACCACTGTTCTACAATTCTAATATGTTCTTTCCTTTTAAGACACAACTAGCCATTTTTCTGCACAGACATACAGCTGCAGATGACCAGAGCAAGCTATGCTGCTGTGTGTTCTGCTTTCCAGCTCATTTATGTGCAGAAAAAAGGCTACGTTTGTGTACAGATAGTTTTGTTTGCATCTAAAGGCAGCACTATAGTAATCAATGAGCCCATACACACAGCTGGGTCTATATATGAAAATGTACACTGCGTTTTAGCTGTGAACAAAAAAAATTGGGCACAGCAGCAGATTTTACATGTGCCTTAACGTGAGTGCCTTAGGGACATGTTTTGTGCAGGATCTTCTAGCTCCAGGGGCGGACTGACCATTCGGGCACTGCCCGAGGGCCCCATGCCGCTAGGGGGCCCCATCAGGGTTGCCAGCCTCAGTAAAATCAGGGACAGTATGTAAATTCTGTGTTTAAAAAAATAAATAAAAAATCCCAAGATTATAGCTGCCCAGCCTCTCCAGTACCTTTTCAATGTGTGTATGTGTATATTGTGTGTCTGTGTATGTATATTGTGTGTGTATGTATACTGTGTAGCCCATAGGTGTCAAACACAAGGCCCGCGGGCCGAATCCGGCCCTCCAGACCATTTCATGTGGCCCTCGCACCTCCAGCCCTCCTCTGGTCCTCCTCCAGACCCTTACTTTCTGCTTTCAAGCAATGTATCCAGATTCTTCCCAGCAGCAGCATAAGGAAAGAGGGGTGCACTGTGATGTAAGGGAGAGTGGGGGACTCAACTTCTGATGGTGGGGTGGATCTTAACATCTAATGTAAGGGGAGGGGATGTGCTGAACATCTAATCTTACAGATACAACCGGCCCTTTTGAGGGCAATCATAATGCTGATGCGGCCCACGATGAAATTGAGTTTGACGCCCCTGGTGTAGCCCCATAATCTCCTATTGCTTGGGGGCCCCATGAGTTGTCAGTTTGCCCCTTTCTAGCTCTGCCAATAAGTACCTTTCTTTCATGCAGAAAGTATGTGTACGCCCATGTGAACAAGCCCTTAGGTTTTATGTATGGTTTCTATTGAATACAGGTGTCAAAATGTAGTGTTTAATGGAATGCAGGCTGTACCTGCTAGGGTGTGCTATATGCTATCTGGACCACGTTTCCCTGTAACCACTTCAGCTCCAGCGATATACCCACATGTCACTGGACTTTGAGTGGTTATACCAGGATGATGCCTGCAGCTGCACTGGATTGCATTTACAAGCAGCAGGAAAGGACGTCTGTCAACTTCCATGGCTTTCTCAGGCTCTCCTGTCACATCGGGAGACCCAAGTGACCAGCTGGCACTTTTGCCAGTTGATTACAGAGGCAATTAAAGTCCAGAATGGTTCTGATCACCCCTGTGATGTAGGAAACCAAAAGAAATGAGCTTATACCACTTATGGTTTCCCCAGATGTAAACAGTGTCCTTTTAAGTAGGTTAAGCCATTTGATCACGCCGATCTGGGTATGATCAAATGCTTTTAAGGGCAGATAAGACATCTGGGGTCTAATAGACCCCAGGTCTCTCCATAGGGAGTACCTGTCACTGCCCATGAGGCACTCTCTTCCTCTCTGCCCAGAGTTCTGGGCTCTTGATTGGATAGATTGATAGCAGCGCAACCATTGGCTCCTGCTGATTTTTACATGTAAACAAAGTGCCAGAAAAGGCCTGGTCTTAAAGTGGGTAATCAAAGTGTGGGCCAGTGCACTCCTATAGTATAAAAGCACACACTCGTCAGCAGTTTACTCCATGGAAATGTGTGGGAGCACTGATCTGCATTGTGTGAAAATAATCATGTTTGTTCATCAGAGTTCATTGAAGGTTGTCCCCCCCCCACCCCACGTGTTAGGAATGCATCAATACACTGCTTGTGTAGCTATATGGTGTTTATTTACTAAGGGGATAGAGGCTGTTCACTTTGCAAGGGATTTTTCCCATTAGCTTAGAGATTGAGGTGCAGCTCTGCTGACTTCCTCATCTAATCATGTGCAAGAGATTATATATACCATTTTTTTTTTTCCTTTTGCTGGTTTGGGTGTTTTTTGGCATTTGTTTTTCACCACATGCACTAAGCTAGGGGAACATTCTCTTTCTTGCAAAGTAATCAGCATATTTACTTTTTAAAATCAACCCCAATGTGTGATGGGGGTGAGCTAGCTGTGAGTACAGGTATAAGCTGGTCATCTATTGGAAAAGTCAACATTTACTACAGAATGAATAGCTAACCCGAAAAAGGTGTTTACTTTGTGACTTACAAATAGCCGCACGATTTTGCAGTGATTTTGATGCGACTTTAAGCAATGCCTGTGTGATCTTGAGGTCTATGAACCTCTAAATCGCATCCAATTTGGACCAAAGTAGCACAGGGACTACTTTGAAGTCGCACAGATATTAATGGTACTCATTGGAAATCTTTGGGTACGAGTTGTCATGCAACTTTGCAGTCCCAAGTCGCACAAGTGTGAAAGATGCCTTTTTGTTACACCATTTGAATGAAGTATTGCACAAGATTTCACCACTTCCCAGGCTAGTTAGAATAGGAGCCCTCTGCCCGGGGGGCAAACAGCATGGCTTGTCAGGCCCACCGGAGTCTCATCATGGAAAGAAAATGTTAACCACATGCTATTAAGTTCTGAGTTATTAGGCGCTCAAAATAAACAAAATCACTAGTATTGTATTGTAAAATACAAAAATAAACCCTTTTTTTCATGCTAGCTATGCGATCATTTTGTAGTACATATCTACTTTTTCAGTCGATGACCTGTCATATGTTACGACAGGTGAGCCAGCCCCAAACCTCCATCTCAAGAAACTGTCATAGGGTAAGGAAGGACTTCTGGTTTGTGAATTAATTTTTTTTTTCAATCCTAGTGTGCTGGTGACTTTAGTTATTACTTAAGACATAAAAATGTAAAAAGTTACCTAAAAATATGTTATTACTTATTAATTCTCCATGGCACACAAGGAATGCTGCAGTGAGTGATTTGACTGTGTTTTGCCGGTAATGCCAGGCCCTTTGTTGATGGTTGGTGCAGAAGGTACAGTTTTACATACTTATGGGATCAGGCTAGGCCAGGGGTCCTCAGAGTTTCTAAACAAAGTGCCAGTTCACTGTACTCCAGACCTTAGGAGGGGGCCAGACTGTGTCCAGTGGGATTAGAACATGCCTCAGACTCTGGTCAGTGGGAGGAAAAATGTCCAAGAATTTGTGGGAAGTGAGAGAGAGCATAATGCCTATTTTTGGTACTAGTGCCCCGTCAATATGGACAGGGGAAAATGATGCCCCATCTTTGCTAGTGTTAGTGGGCAGAAAAGTCTAAGTTCCTGATGAGCCAATGGAAGGCAAGCAAGAGGCTGCAGATTGGGGGCCACTTGGCTAGACCTTTGTGTTCTCACTGCTGCAACTTCGCAGCCAACATTCCAGCATGACTTTGGCACGACTTGCATACGACTTCTTTAACAGAAGTCCATGCAAGTCGTGCCGAGGTCGCACCAAAAGTAGTGCAGGAACCTTTTTCTTTGGAGCGACTCAAGTTGCTCCTATTAGAATGGTTTCATTGCACTTAATGGGATGCTATTTGTGCTCTCAAAGTCGGAGCGCAAGTGGCACCAGTGTGTTCCCGGCCTAAAAATATAAAGAAAATGAGTTTGTACTGAGAGTATGCCAAAAGGTTTTACACTTTTGCTGTAATCCTAGCAGTTTGTAGCTAGGTAGAGCCTAATTATAGCCAGCTATGGACGTGTTTAAATTGCAAACTACACATTAAAAATTGGAATATCATTTTTTTTGGTTTAGGTTTTTATTAGTAGGGCAACATCAATATCAGTCATTTTTGCTGTATACTGATTATTATTTCAGGCACTTGTATAGCGCTGTAAATTTACGCAGCGCTTTACATATACATTGTACATTCACATCAGTCCCTACCCTCAAGGAGCTTACAATCTAAGGTCCCTAACTCACATTCATATAATGGGGCCAATTTTTTTTTAGTCGGGAGCCAATTAACCTACCAGCATGTCTTTGGACTGTAGGAGGAAACCGGAGTACCCGGAGGAAACCCACACAGGCACAGGGAGAACATGCAAACTCCAGGCAGGTAGTGCCGTGGTTGGGATTCATACCAGCGACCCTTTTTACTGCTAGGCGAAAGTGCTACCCACTACACCACTGTTCTGCCCAAAATAGCAAAACAAATTAAAGTGGTTGTAAACCCTGAAACAAAAACAAAAAACCTGCACGACAAAGGCATAAGGAGCTAGGATGCAAAGCATCCTAGCTCATTATGAATTACTTACCTTAGATCGAAGCTCACGCAGCGGTCCTCGCCCCCCTCTGGTGGCAATATCTCTCCCAGGGGTTACTTACGGGTATCACAGCTCCATCGCTGTGATTGACCGTAGCGGCGGTGACGCATGCGTGCGGGAGCTGCCAGTTAAGACACTCGGACTGAAGAAATGGCACATAGGTGCCATTGCTTCAGTTTCCTTTAGTGCGCATGTGCCGTTCACATCAGTGCATGCAGGGGATATCTACTAAACCATGCAGGTTTAGGAGATATCCGGGGTAGCTACAGGTAAGGCTTAAAGGATTACTAAAGTTAATTTTATTTTATTTTTGCTCGCATGGTGTTGAGTTCTTGCAGGCGCGCTCCCATGATAGAGCTGGCAGCCATATCTGCCGACTGTATCACTCGGCCCCGCCCCCAGGCGTGCCGCGTCATTGAATGTGATTGACAGCAGTGCAAGCCAATGGCTGCGCTGCTTTCAATCAACCAATGAATGAGCCGGAAAGACGGCCGAGAAGCCTGCACGTTCACGGCGCGGGACTTTCGAGGGGTCAGGTAAGTAAAGGAGGGGTTCAGGGAATGCATTAAGGTGAGCAAACTTTTACTTTTACAACCCCTTTAATATAGGCTTACCTGTATGTAGCATAAAGTGGTTGTAAAGTGTTTACAACCACTTTAAGACCATATCTTTAAAAAGTCATCTACCATATTCAATGGCTCCATGTTAATTGGGTTGCAATTTCTAATTTTGTATCATCTGTTTGTAAATAAAGCTGACATTGCATTTGCTTGTGGTTTTGATATGCTAGCCTAAGAGCCGGTTCACACAGAGGCAACACGACTTTCAGCACGACTTTGGGAGGCAACTTGAACACGACTTGAGTATGAATCACAACGCGACTTACAACACGACTTGAAGTCGCCTCCAGGAAGGGGGAACTCGACGCCAAATTTTAAATAAAAAAAACGGCATGGGTTCCCCCTCCAAGAGCATACCAGGCCCTTAGGTTTGGTATGGATTTCAAGGTGAACCCCCCGTACGCCAAAAAAACGGAGTGGGGGTCCCCCCAAATCCATACCAGACCCTTTTCCGAGCACACAGACCGGCCGGGCAGGAAAGGGGGTGGGGACGAGCGAGCGCCCCCCCCTCCTGAACCGTACCAGGCGGCATGCCCTCAACATGGGGGGGTGGGTGCTTTGGGGCAGGGGGGCAACCCTGCGGCCCCACCCCAAAGCACCTTGTCCCCATGTTGATGGGCACAAGGGCCTCTTCCCGACAACCCTGGCTGTTGGTTGTCAGGGTCTGTGGGCTGGGGGGCTTATCGGAATCTGGGAGCCCCCTTTAATAAGGGGGCCCCCAGATCCCGGCCCCCCACCCTATGTGAATGAGTATGGGGTACATCGTACCCATTCACCTGGTGGAATAAAAATGTCAACAAAAAATACACTACACCGGATTTTAAAGTAGTTTATTAGGCAGCTCCGGAAGTCTTCTTTCGATTTCTCCCTTCTGCCGGGCACCACCGCTGTCTTCTTTCAGCTCTTTTACCAGCAGGGGGGCCGGTCTTCTCCCTTCTTCTGACTTCTGGGGGTCTTCTGACTTCTCCGCTCTCTGGTTCTTTTTCCCTTCTGCCGGGCACCACGGCTGTCTTTCAGCTCTTTCACCAGCGGGGGCCCGGTCGTCTGCGTCGCCTTCTTGCCTTCTTTGATGTTGACTCGACGCTCCCTCCCGCTGTAATGCTGGGTGTGCGGTGCGCCACGACTTGTATTGGCCTCTTATGATGTCACAGTCCCAGCATGCTCCGGGTGGTGATGACATAATTACCCTGCCCCCTTATGTCGTCACCACCCAGAGCATGCTGGGACTGTGACATCATAAGAAGCCAATATAAGTCATTGCGCACCGCACACCCGGCCTTACAGCGAGAGGGAGCTTCGAGTCAACATCGAAGAAGGAAAGAAGGCGATGCAGAAGACCAGGCCCCTGCTGGTGAAAGAGCTAAAAGAAGACAGCGGTGGTGCCTGGCAAAAGGGAAAAAGAAGCGGAGAAGTCGGAAGAAGACCCCCTGAAGTTGGAAGAAGGGAGAAGACCAGGCCCCCGCTGGTAAAAGAGCTGAAAGAAGACAGCGGTGGTGTCCGGCAGAAGGGAGAAGTCGGAAGTTCCCCCCAAAGTCGGAAGAAGACCCCCGGGGCTGCCTAATAAACTACTTTAAAAACTGGTGTAGTGTTTTTTTTATTGACATTTTTCTTCCACCAGGTGAATGGGTAGGGGTACAATGTACCCCATACTCTTTGACATAAGGTGGGTGGCCGGCATATGGGGGCCCCCTTATTAAAGGGGGCTCCCAGATTCCGATAAGCCCCCCCGCCCGCAGACCCTGACAAACAAGGCCAGGGTTGTCGGGAAGAGGCCTTTGTCCCCAACATGGGGACAAGGTGCTTTGGGGTGGGGGGGCCGCAGGGCGCCCCCCTGCCCCAAAGCACCCACCCCCCCCCCCCATTTTGAGGGCATGTCGTCTGGTACGGTTCAGGAGGGGTGGTGGTGCTCGCTCATCCCCACCCCCTTTCCTGACCGGCCGGTCTGCGTGCTCGGATAAGGGTCTGGTATGGATTTGAGGGGGACCCCCATGCCGTTTTTTTCGGCGTAGGGGGTTCCTCTTGAAATCCATACCAGACCTGAGGGCCTGGTATGCCCCTGGAGGGGGAACCAATGCCGTTTTTTTATTTAAAATTTGTCGTGGAGTTCCCCTGTGTAAGGGAGGGGCTTGCCTTAGAACTTTTTTTTAAGTCCGAGCGACTGCAGTAGTGCACATTAAGACGGCTCCATTCACTTACATTGATTTCTTCATGCAGCGTGACTTGGGGTGACCTGAAGTTGGATCCCAGGTCGCCCCTGTGTGAACCGGCTCTAATGCTACAAATGCAAATATTGTTGAAAGTCAGCCAGATATGTTGTATTTGCTCATAACCACTAAAGTAATAGATTACACAGTTCTTACATTGTATCTAAATTAAAGTGACATTAAGCCAAAAAGTAATATTTTGCAGCTTACCAATTTTTATATGCGGTGGCCAAATTGTATTATTATTATTATTATTATTATTTATTTATTTTTGTCCCTTTTTGTTTTTCACCTGATGATCCAACCAGTAGTACACAACCTAGCCTAGCCCCTGGATGAAGGGGCAACAGAGAAACCTTTTGAACAACAGCATTGTCAGTCTGAGGGGAAGGGAGTGTTAAATGCACAGATTTAGATACACTAACAAACTGAAGCCAAACTCCACTTAACTTATGTTATGTTAATTTTAGGAAAATCTTTTTACGTAAATAAATAAAAGCTGATCATTGTAAGCCCCCTCTCCGTGAAATATATTTTGTCTCAACCTTAATGGGATGCACAAGGGTTTACAACTCCTTTAATTTCCTAGAATCTTCATGGACTGTAGACTATTCCCTGTGTGTATAGGACATCTTTCAGATGTGTTCTGTTTAATAAATACAAAAATGGCTTTTAGTACTATTACAGACGCTGACACTTTGTGTACACCTTTTTTGTTTACTCTCAAGTGCTGTCCTGGATGATTTTGTATATGACATTACCAGGTAACACGTGTGTGTTTTTATTTTTTTGTATTGGATTGTTGTACAGCAGGGCTCAGACTGAGAGATGGAGAGGCAGCCAATGAGTTGTGCTGTGCTGAGATCCTGCTAATAGAAGGAGAAAGCAAAGTGATAGGGAGATGAGGTCGGTGAGCAGCTTTTTCTTTCACTGTCCAGTCACAGGGTGGGGAGGAGACCTGTTTGTGTATAGAGAGATTGGATCTCCTTTCTTGTCAGGCAGGGCTGAGCGGCATGGCAGAACTGTGTAAATCTCAGAACTAAATGGACAGAAATACAAGTCCTTTTGGCAGGTAAAACAGTTCCCTTCTATGTATTTCACCTGTGTATTTGGCTGTTTGCCTGGAATTCAGCTTTAGGCATTTTAAATTTGTTCTAACACTTTTTCTGTCAATAAGGAAGGAATTGATGGGTGTCAAATCCTTTTTCTATACTGTTGGCTCTGTGAAGCATTTGTGTACAGGATATGCATTCCCGTCCATGGTCAGGCTACTCACATGCTTACATCCTCTTCCTTCCAGTTCTTATTCTGTATGTATGTCTGCTGACACGGGCATGGATATTACAATAACAGATGTTTTTATATCTTACTATACAGAGGTTTTCTTATCCTGTTGTTATATTCTGATTTGGACTTGATTCAAGTTCTGAAACCAGATGCAATATCTTGGTTAAAACAGAAATCTTTATGTATCTGTTTAGTGCCATTATATGTATGGGTTTATTTATGAAGCTGCTTTTATTTATAGTGCTGCCAGTCAAATATACAACACAAGTAGGAGGCATTTCCAGCATCCATACATATATGGAAAAGCAGCTGTGAGCCAGTCTAGGGGGCATGTACCGGTAGAGTTGTATTGGATGTGCATATGATGTTTACTGGTGGATTTATCAAGACTTGGTTATGTTTTTAGACTTCACGTGCCCAAGTTCTGTCAGGTAATGAATTTTAAAATGCACTAGACTTTCGAGCGAAAATGCCCACACACTAATCAAAGGTAGTAACCCAGATAGATACATGAAATATGTGAAACTAGCATTTTTAGGAAGAGGTTGGCAATGGCCGTTAGTGGTAGTAAAGTCTTTTATTTTTTGTAGTATTAACATTGGAGAATGGAGCTGTCAGAAAACAGTGTGGAAGAGGAGTAGATGCCAGAGGAAAGTTTCTGTTGCAATGTGTACTTTGCGGATGGAATAGTGTGTGGTGGGGATGTCTACCAGGATGTGGTTGTTATTGAGTGAACAGGGACCTGACAGCATTGCAGGACAAAACTCCTATCTGATGACTGAAATGGGAAAGTGACTAATTCTCTTTGTAACATTTGGGGGAAGGATTGAAACCCCCTGTTCTGAAGTAAATGGTCCAGGACTATGAATCCTGTTAAAAGCAGCTAGTCAGGTCTTATAATGCAAATCTGGGAGCTCCACTCGCAAGAACGCTGATAGGTTCTAAGGTAAATCCCTTTAAGCCCTGGTTCACATTGCAGCTATTTGGCATGTGATTAAATATGTCAAACAGGGACAAAACTCATTTCTGATGGCTGAAATGGGAAAGTGACATTTTCTTTCAAATCGGCGGCTGAAGCTGGCAATGGCACCATCCGAATCGGTGCGACGCCACACCAATTCTCAAAAGTAGTTTCTGTACTACTTTTGGTGACTTCGGGGTGCGATTTCAACAGATATCTGTGCAGAAACCTACACAGATGTCTCTGAAATCGCCCCCGAAGTCGAGACTGATGTGGGAATGAAATTGTGTGAGTTTAGCTTCAGTTTCATTTCCACTGTCAGTGTGCAACTAGGCTAAAATGCAGTATATGGTGTCTTTGCAAAGTGTTTTATATGGCAGTAAAGTGTATCTAAACTCATGAATTTACTTTTATTGCAATTTGCCAGTCCTTGGATATGGTGGCTGCGTAGTAAACTTGTCGCAGACCTGGATAATTCAGTCTATACATATGATGAAGTAAACCCATAGCCATACCATTGATCAGTAGATGAATAAACACATGAGTAAATGTTGACATGTAGCAATTTGAGCTTGCCTTTCTTTCCTGTAGCTTCTTTAAGAGTTTGTAAACTGAAAACATAAAACCTGCAAGACAAGGGCATAATGAGCTAGTATGCATCACCTACTAACTCATTATGAAATACTTACCTTGGAACGACGACCTGCAGTGCCGCCTGCTCTCCACTCCCACAGCCGACATCTTTCCCGGAGTTACTTTTGGGTTCGTTGGCTCCGACGCTGGGATTGGCTGAAGCCACCATGATAGCACTCCCACGCGGGTGCCGCCGGTCATGGCATGAATACACCTGTCCTCCAGCAGCAGGAATCAACATTCTTACCGCTGTAATTAGTGTGTGCGAATAAACCATATTCAATATTAATCTCACACCTGCATGCTTCTTATGAACCAGAGCAATTTTTACATTTCTGTTTGTTTAGCAATAATTGTGTCATTAGGATAACAGCGTAAGATAAGGGGCCCCCAGATCCCGGCCCCCCACCCTAGGTGAATGAGTATTGGGTACATCGTACCCCTACCCATTCACCTGGCCGAAAAAAAGTTGTAAAATACACACTACACAGGGTTTTTAAAGTAATTTATTAGTCAGCTCCGGGGGGGAGTTCTGCCGGGGCCCCCGCTTTCTTCTTTTAAGCTCTTTTACAAGCGGCGGTCCCGGGCTTCTTCAACGTCTTCTGCCGGTTCTCTTCAGCCGGGGGCTCCCGCTCTCTTCTTTAGCTCTTTTACGAGTGGGGGGCCCCGGGCTTCTGTTGCCTTCTGCCTTCTTTTCTTCTCTTCGATGTTGACACGTCGCTTCCTCCTGCTGTAATGCTGCGTGCGCGGCTCGCACTGATTTATATAGGCCTCTTATGACGTCACAGTCCCATCATGCTCCGGGTGGTGACGATCTAAGGGGGCGGGGTCACCGGGTGATATCCGCCCCCTCATGTCATCACCACCCGGAGCATGATGGGATTGTGACATAAGAGGCCTATATAAATCGCTACCACTTCGGGGCGGCTCGGGGCGACTTGCATTGACTTCTATACAGAAGTCGTCTTGCAAATCGCCTCTGGAGTCGTCCTCAGGACGACTTGCAGAGCCGCCCCCGGAGTCGTGCCGCCTTAGTGTGAACCGACTCTGTTCTGTTTACTTTCTTTTTGAATTTTGTCAATAAAAGATTGAAAGCAAAAACCCATTACAGCAAAAGGGAAACTTTGTAAAAAAAAAAAGAGGGAATTTTTTTTTTTAAATGTGCATGCAGAAACGCATCCAGGAAGCATGAATGCGTTTTTGTAGTGTGAAGCGGCCTTTAGCTTTGTATACATTCCATAGCAAGTATGGCTTCAATTGATTGATTGGTTGAATATGTGTGCTTGTGACGATGTGTGTAACATTCTTAATGAGGGTTTGCGTCAAACCCTAACTGCTCTTCTAAACATTTAGTAGTTGTTGTTGTCTTTATTCACAATGGTAGCCATACGAGTTGTCTTATGTTGTGGCTGTATTAGTAATTTCTTGACGTATCGTTTTTTCCAGAGGACCTGTACAGTGTACGTAGTCTCTGCATTTTGCCTTCAAGCAATAACAACCTGTTTGCCTGCATCTCATACTCTTTTGTTTTAGTTTTGTATTCTGCTAGTAGTTGATGACTAATGCATGTCAAATTTGTGTACACTTAGTTGTAAGCTGCAGTGAATTTGTTGGTCACGTTGTTCCATCCGGTTGCTGTGCAAAAGATTGTAGTTGGTGATATTGGTTAACAATCAGACCATTAGCAGTGTAGTGTCATTAAAGGGTCACTAAAGAAAACATTTTTTCTCTTATCGTCCATGGACGGACACAG
Organism: Rana temporaria; assembly: GCF_905171775.1. NCBI lineage: Eukaryota > Metazoa > Chordata > Amphibia > Anura > Ranidae > Rana > Rana temporaria. The sequence goes on from NC_053492.1 coordinate 225,224,605, forward strand.
CTCCTTAAATCTTGACAAGTGGGTTATGTTCCCTGTTTACAGGAGAGGACTAGGCAGAAACATGTTAAATAGTTAAATACATGTTACATTAACAGAGTTGAACAGCCCCGCCCAGGGGGCGGTCCCTCCAGACATAACCCTCCTCACTGCAGCTTGCAGCCTCAGTTTCGTTCTGCCTAGCAAAGGAGAAGGACGTATGGCTCCCTTTGGGCCCAGCGCCCTGAGGAGAAATTTTATTTTACTTTACTTTTTCTTGAAGAATCTTCTTTCAACTGTTGGCTGAGAGACAGGCTGGATATTATAGATCCTTGTAGTCTACTCAGTCCGACCAGCAAGCGTGGGCACACCTTTGCAAAGAGGCTTGGTCTGCCACGCCATACCTCATGACTCCTGAGGTGGCCGGTGAGCTTTGCTCCGAGGTCCACATATGACTGAGCTGTGGTGTTGTCTCAATCACAGTGGACCGGGCCGACAGCTACCTCCATTGCGGTTGTAGGTCTGTCAGGAATGCGTCAGCGAGTCCTCGCTCGGACGGGTAAGTACAGTCCCTCCTGCTTCGGTGGGTTGGTACAGCTGGGCATTCCTGGGGTTCGGGGGTCCCTTCCCCTTACTTCCCTGCTCCTTTCCCTTGCTGCATTGCTAACATTGCCGCTGTCAGGGGGGAGGGGGCCTTCCTGAGGGGACTGTTATCTGGCCTGTGTTTTTTCTTTTTTGTATTGGGCTTTCCTGTGAGGTAAAAAGCCCTGTGATGAGCACAGATGTTTATGATTATACTTCAGCAGACGCTGACTGATTGGTGACACCTGTAATGGTTTTGCTTTTTATGCTGTATCTGTGACTTGTCCTTAAATAAAACAGCCCTATGAGGCTTTTCCTGTTTAAACACAGGTCCCTGCAAAAGTTACCTCACGGTTCTTTTCCTCACAGGCAGCGCTGTGCAGTCTCCTCCTGAGGGAGTCCCCTGGTTATCCCTGGTCAGCGCAGCAAGTGGGTGAGAGGCCCTGAATAGGGCTCTAGGAGCTTTTGTCTATTTGTATGGACAGGTGTGCATATTATAATACACACTATATGTAAATATTGGAGTCAGTATCTGGGTCCTTCCCCACATGCTGGTGGTGGCAGCAGGTGTTAGCACCTGTGATTCCCACAGAGTTTTTATTGTTAGTCCTGGACACAGTTTGTGCCAGGGTGGGGGTGGACTGCGGGCGGGCGGTAAAAGAGTGCCCCCTTCCCCCGTTATCCCCTGGGGAATGCTCTGTTATGGAGCCATGGACTAGGTACCTAGTTAAAAAAAAAAAAAAAAAAAAAAAAAAAGAAGGCAGAATAAGGCATTTATGGGTGCGCTTTTTACTGCTGCAAGGGACTCTCCTAAGCTGCATAGTGCAGCTGGGTTTCCGCTGAGGGCTCGGTCTTTTTTGGATCACACAAATCAGACCGCTGTGTAGGTTTTTTCCTTCTGTGCCCTTCTTTGATAATTTCTGAGATGCGGAATGAGAAAAGCCACTGAGGGCTTTTGTAGTCCCTCACCGCCGGGCGGGAACCCCTACTTGTATGGATCTGACTGATAGAAGATCCGAAGTACTGACCCGTTCCATGTTTACCATGCTGGGGTCTGGCTTGCGGCCTATTGTGGCCACTACACTGGGGTCTCAGTGGTCGCTGGCGCTATTTTTTTTGGGAGATTTTTCAATTACATTGAAAACTCCCATTGGCGCCCATTTTGTCGTGGCCACGCTATGGCGCAGCTTACATTGTGCTGGCCTTTTTCCTGTAGCCGCGTTCTGAACGCTCGGCGGGCATCTTGGAGTAGTCCTGACCCCTAGTGCTGTATACAACTCACAGAGTGAGCATTTTGCACCAGACAGTGGAGGAGCACCGACTCTCTCCTGAGGTTATTAGCCTAGCGGACCAGCTGGTCCAGGGCCTCATATAGGTCTGTGATGCTTCATTGAATGCTGCGCCCTTGTTATCCAGGGCGTCTGTTTCAGAATGGTTTTATGCACACGGTGGTGTAGTGCTTAACTCCATTACTTGGCAGCAAAAGAGTCATTGGTTCGAATCTGCACACTGACGCCAATCTGCACACTGACGCCAATCTGCCTGGAGCTTGCATTGTCGCTCCCTGTGTCTGTGTGGGTTTCCTCCGGGTACTCCGGTTTCCTCCAAAGACATGTGTGCATACACCTACATAATATACATACACACTATGTGTGTGTATTATTTAGGGGCAACCCTCCCAGGCCGTCAAAGGCCCAGCTGGGGGACTAATCTGTCCCTGGGTGCATAAGCCGATCACGCCGGCACCCAAATCCTGCCAATGTATATAGCCTTCCCTCCCTGTCTCTAGGTGGGAGGGGCGGCTTGCAGGTTCACAATTCAGTGAAACCTCCCTGCTCTCCGACTAGTGGGTCTGCGAGGTGGTCTCTTCGGAGTACTAGATAGGGTTTCCTCCTATCCACAGAACAAAGTTCTGTCCTTGTGTCTTCCCCTCCCGGCACGTCGGTCTGCCTTGGGCAGTGTGGGATTTGCTAAGCTGCAAGGTAATTTTACCTTTCCTGCAGGACAAGAGTTTTGGGGTTTTCTATGGGCCTCAGGCCCTAAATACCTTTGTGAACGTCGGGTAGTTCCGCATGGAATCCATTTGTTCGGTGGTAGCTGCGCTTCATCCGGGGGATGTCCTGACGTCCTCGGACATCAGGGACGCATACATGCATGTCCCGTTTTGCACATGTCAGTGTTTTTTTCTGTGCTTCGTGATGAGAGAAGGGTCTTTGTCAGCCTGTGGCCCTCCCTTTTGATCTGGCGTCAGCACCATGGGTTTTCAGCTAGGACCTCGCACTTATTTGAATTTTGTTGGGACAGCGAGGCTTTGCCTCATTGGCTACTTTGACGACTTTCTTCTGAGAGCAGCTTCTGTCTCCGACCTAGTGGATGGGTTATTCCCATTCAGACCCTCCGAAGATTCGGGTGGATGTTAAACGTTTAGGCCAGAAAGTGTAGCTCAGTGGCAGCAAGCCTGCCCTACATGTGTGCGACCCAGGGTTCAAATTATGGGCATGCTAGGTTTCCGACTCAGCGTTGGAGTATCTAGTGTTGATCCAGACTCCTCAGTGGCAAAGGTCCTTCTTCCCCTGGAGAAATTGCAGACTCTTCAGTCTGCGGAGAAGGTATTGGCATCACGCAATCGGTCTTCTCTCCGGGCGCCTGCTGGTTCAGGGTCTGTGGGTAGCCTCCTTCAAGGTGGTACTGTATGCCCAGTTCCACACCCTGGTTTTCCAGTGGAACTACTGTCCAGGTGGTAAAAATCTCTTGTCTCTGAAATCATTAGATTCCTGTGCGCCACCTAGTCAGAGTCTCTCTGAGTTGGTGACAGAGATTCCCGACTCTTCGGTCCGGGAAGTTGTTCCTTCCTTCCAGTGGTCGGTGTTTACGACGAATGCCAGCCCACGGGTTGTGAACCTGGAGGTTCACAAAACTGGGGGGTCCAGTCGGCCCTGAGTCGCTGGACTTGCGTGGACCTATGACCACACCTCCTTGAATGTGTCTGGTCTCGGTAGCTACCCAGGGTCGGGCCTGGCTAGTGCCTGGTGGAAGACCGCCTGGGAATACCAGGTGCTGTCTACTGTTCATTGTCCTACTATTTTAGGCGATCAGGCTATGCTTCTCCTTGTGGTCGACCAATCTGGTTTCAGCCGGACAACGCCACGGCCGTGGCTTCAGTCTACCATCAGGTATGCCGGCAGGCAGACTACTGGAGTCGCCAGATGCTGGACCAGGGCGACTGGTCTTTGTGCTTGGGGTGTTTCGGCTCCCTTGCAGGAGGTGAGCCTCACATGGCATGGATCTCCTGGCAGCTTGTCTCCGCCGCAAGGGTGTCAGTTAGTGGCCAGGTCTAGTGATCTTGTACAGACGCGTCAGTCGCGCTGGTGGCCCTGTGTTGTCTGTATCGGTCATTTTTTGCCATTCCTCCATGGTAGTTGCTTCCTCGGCCGCTCCACAGAGTGGATGCTGAGGAGATCCCGATGATTCTAATCGCTCCAGATTAATCTCGGCGTCCTTGGTACGCTGATATCGGGCGCCTGGTAGCGGAGGCACCCTGGCGATTGCCAGGGCAGGAGGTTCCTGTCTCAAGGTCCCATACTTCCTCCTGTTGTACAGTCACTGACTTGCTTAACATGGTTATTGGAAGCCAGACTTTAGGTGACCAGGGTCTGTCTGACTCGGTCATCTCAACAGGGCACCGTAGTCTTCTTCCGGAGGATCTACCGTCGCACCTCTCTTGGTGCGAAGGGATGGAGTGACGTCCACGGGCGTACTTTCAATGTCCAGGGTCCTGCTGTTTTTAAAGCTTGGATTGGATCTAAAAATTGCTTAAAGCACCGTTTGGGGGCAGATTTCAGCCTTGGCTGTGTTCTTTTAGTGGCCTTTTTGCGGCCCGTTCCCTGGTGGGTCCCCTTTTTTTGTGTGCAAGGGGTTTGTCATATACTTTCCCCTCTTGGCCCATCTCTTCCCCCATGAGTTTTGACTCTGGTGCTCTCGGTTCTTCAGGAACCTTCCTTTTGGAAACATCAGAGAGATTTTCTCTTGACACTATCTCAGAAGGTGGCCCCTTTAGTGGCCTTTACCTCTGTTAGAGGGGTTTCTGAGTTGGCGGTCTTGTCTTGCAAGCCGCCATGCTTGATCCCCCATAAGGATTAGGTGATGGTGCGCCCGCGACCTTCCCTTCTTCCGAAGGAGGTTTCGGCCTTTCATACTTTAGGCGTGGTACGCGCTTTGCGGGTATACCAGCCTACTACGGCTCCATTTCGGAGCTTCTGACTCTCTTTTGTGTCGGTGTCTGGTCCACAAAAGGGCCTGGCGGTCTCGTCGACCACCATTTCTCGGTGGATCGGGCAGGCCGTCATACAGGCCTATGCTCCTAAGGGCGGGCCCCCCTTTCCGGTCACGGCACTTTCGACCAGGGCAATTGGTGCTTCCTGGGTTTTTTTTTTTTTTTTTTTTTTCCCCCCGACATCATGCGTCGGTCTCAAAGGTGTGCGAGGCGGCGATTTGCTCGTCCGTTCACGCTTTTTCCAGAATTTACATGGTTGCTGTGAGTGCATCTTATGATGTTTTTTTCAGCCGCTAGTTTTTGCCGGCGGCTGTTTAAAGTTGCACCTCCTCCGTTGAGGAGCTCTGCTTGTTTTGGGGTGAAGTTAAAATTGTTTTTACTGATATATTTCCCACCCCTCGTTTTTTGACACTGCTTGGGGACGTCCCACTTGTCAAGATTTAAGGAGCTGTGTCCGTCCATGGACGATAAGAGAAAATAGGATTTTTTGTACTCACCGTAAAATCCTTTTCTCTGAAGTCCATGGACGGACACAGCTCCCACCCCTCCTTTTTAGGTTTGTACTGCTTGTTACGAACTGAGGCTGCAAGCTGCAGTGAGGAGGGTTATGTCTGGAGGGACCGCCCCCTGGGCGGGGCTGTTCAACTCTGTTAATGTAACATGTATTTAACTATTTAACATGTTTCTGCCTAGTCCTCTCCTGTAAACAGGGAACATAACCCACTTGTCAAGATTTAAGGAGCTGTGTCCGTCCATGGACTTCAGAGAAAAGGATTTTACGGTGAGTACAAAAAATCCTATTTTTTTGCTGAAATGACTGTTTACAGGGTATAGAGACATAATAGTTAACTGATTTCCTTTTAAAAATGATTAAAAATAGATAAAAACCAATCATATAATGTGCCTGCAGTTTCGTTTCGTTTTTGCTGTTGTTTCCTGGTTCTCTGATGTACAGAGCCAGAGAGCCAATAGAGGGCAGTGAAGGTTTTGCAAAACGAAACTGGATTGGTGCTGAGGGGTTTTAATCACACCTCCTTGATTAGTCACCACAGTGAGAAATCTCCCAGTACTGTGGTGATCAGGAAACAGACAACCGGGAAGTGTCCAGAACAGAGAGGAATTACAGCAACATCAGAGCAAATTGGGATTGGGATGGTGGAAGACCAAGAGGACTTTCCCCTGTAGGGTGAAGTTTTGTTTTAAGCTCACTCAAAACAACTTCCTGCTCAGTGCATTTTTGCTGAGGCCTGAGGAAATATTGCTTCTTTTGTACAGTATACATTTTTTTAGTAGACAGCAAAGGAAGATCGCCACTCCAGGCACAATGAATAGTGCAAGACTCCTCACACGGGTGCAAGCCCCGGTGTTCTATCGAATAGTGCCCGCCGTCAAAAAATGTCCACACATGCTCAGTACGGAGCTGCACTCCATTTCCCAATCAGCTGGCGTGACATCACCATAGCGCATGTGCACATCGTAGGAGCCAATTTTCGCCGGTGCATTGCCATGAAATGTGATTTGCCATGAAATGTGATGGTCCGCCTCCATCACATCCTATTGGCTCACTCCTGTCACGTGACAGTCTCAGCTAGGCTATCATAGGGAGAGGATCTCCTCTCCCTGTCATAGCTGAACCTGCACGGAGCTGTTAGCGTAGACCTGTATGCGCAGTACTAAATTTAGTTTACTCGCGCACCCAGGGAGGTCAACCCCCGTGCAGTTCTTCAAAGGGCTAAGAGAGAGGAGAGGGGGACAGGCAGATGGGAGGCTGCTCCATGTTACACTGGCTTCTCCTTCCTAACAGTATATGTAATATGTTACACCACAAGCCCAACACTACTGCACTGCCTGCTCCCAGTTACAGGCTGTGCATGATGTATATACCTCGACACACAGCCTGAGGGTCTTTCTCCTGCCTCATATAGCACCAGCTCCGTGCAGCTACAGCTATCACAGGGAGAGCAGATCCTCTCCCTATGATAGCCTAGCTGAGACTGATGACGTTTAACTATGTCACGTGACAGGAGTGAGCCAATAGGATGTGATGGAGGCGGACCATCACATTTCATGGCAAATCGCAATTCATGGCAATGCACCGGGAGAAAGTATTTGATGGCCAGAATTGAAAGCTGTGCAAAGAGCGGAGGGAGACCGTAGTTGTCAGATTGTGCCTCGCTGTTGCAGGGCGGGTTTTTTCAGTGTTGTAACCCGCCCATAGGCCCCTTTCAGACTGGGGCGGGAGCCGCGGTGGCGGTATAACGCCGCTAAAAACATCGGCGTTATACCCCCGGGATTGCTGCGGGAATCGGCCGCTAGTGGTGTGGTATTAACCCCCGCTAGCGACCGATAAAGGGTTAATACTGCCCGCAATGCGCCTCTATAGAGGCGCATTGCAGGCTGTATTGCCGCGGTTTCCCATTGTTTTCAATGGGAAGGAGCGGTATACATGCCGCTCCTTTCACCGCTCCAAAGATGCTGCTGACAGGAGATTTTTTTGTCTCCCGCCAGCGCATCGCCTCAGTGTGAAAGCCCTCGGACTTTCACATTGAGTAGGCAGTGAAGGAGTTTTTCAGGCGGTAAAGCAGCGCTGTTTTTAGCGCTGTACCGCCTGAAAAACTCCTCAGTGTGAAAGGGGTCTAAGACACAGGCAATACTGTTCAACACACCTCGCTGTTCAACAGACCAAACCCACCTTGCAACAAAACCTGACCTTGAGCACACTGTAAACCCGCCCCGTAACAACGAGGCACAATCATGACAACTACGGTCTCCCTCCACTGTTTGCATAGGTTTAAATTCTGCCCGTCAAATGGTATCGCCCTTTGAAAAATGCCTCATACGATGTGCACATGCGCTGTGGTGACGTCATGCCAGCTGATCGAGAAATCAGCTGGGGTGGCCTTCCGTACTGCGCATGTGATGGCACTTTTCGACGGAGGGCACTATTTGATAGAAGACTGAATTAAGAAAGAAATTGGCTGCACACAGATGTGATTGAAGTCCATTTATTAAATATTCTATGCAAACAGTGACACACACCATAGTTGCAGTAGCGGGAACAGAGGTGGACTAGTTTTGCACAGCTACACTGCTTACTTATGACTTGTAGTATATGGTTTAACATAGGATGAGGGATGTGTTTTAATCAAAGCACATTTTGACAGCAGGCTTTAGAAAGAGTCTATACTTGCCTTCCCAGTGCTCCCTTACTGCCCAGTCTGCCAGTGCATCAAAAACCCAAAGCTGCCCAGTGCTCTCCTCACATTTCACAATGACAACACTTGGACTTGGTGTTTGGTCACCTAGGCGTTGAACATTGCACCATGGGAAGCACAGGACATTTCACATAGCGCCTCATGCCTAAACATTTTCAGGATTTTGGTGGGCCCTGGCAGTGGATCAAGGTAGTTTGGGGAAGAACAGGTAAATCTCTTGGTGGACTATTAGTAGGCATCGGCCCAACACAAAATCTTACAAACCTAATGTTGATTGCTTATTTTTTGTGAAAATGTGTTTACACTTAGCGAACATATAAGGCCACAGAAAAAATTCACAGTGTCTCTTTACAAGACTTTTATGTTTTTTTTTTCTTTACAAAGAAAAATATCCCACTTTTCACAATCGCTCCTTATTCATGTCATCAGTTTTCAGCAGCACCTATATATGTGAGCAACTATTTTCATGGATGAAGGGCCAAATATCGCTCTCGTTTTATGTTACCCTCTTTTATAATAAAAAAATAAATAAAATTAAAAAAAAATATATGTTTTATTAAATCTGGTATATTATCTATTAGGGCTAGATTGATATCCTTTTTTTCACAGACAATCCCGAATATCGCCGGCTCGCTGCCTTTCAGGCCAAAAGCCAATCACAGGTGCCGATATTCTGTATCCCCATAGCAGTATACTCTGTCCCACTGCCCCCCCATAGCAGTGACCTCTGTCCCCTGCACCCCCCCCCCTCACTGTAGTGTCCTCTGTACACATACCAATGTTTAGGTAGAACTCTTCTACCTTACACAGGTTTAGAGCAGAGATCGGCCAGTATAAAAGTTCTGGATAGAGGTGGGAGCTGCCGGAGTTAAAGAGGAGGTCCAGCCCCCCCCCCCCCCAAATTTTTTTTAAAGTCTGCAGCAAATACTGTAGCTGCTGACTTTTAATATATGGACACTTGCCTGTCCTGGGATCTCACAATATCGGCACCCCAGGCGATCTTCGGATCGACTGTTGGGTGTAGCCACCGCCATTCCTGGTAAGGAAATCCAGCAGTGAAGCCTTTCGGCTTCATAGCTGGTACCCTACTTAGAAAGCGCTCCGCAGATGCTAATTGGCCTGGTGGCAGAGGAAGGGGGGGTGGCAAACTTCGGAGGCATATCGCTGTCTTTAGGAGTGGGTAACGGTACCCCCCCCCCACCAAAAGGTGCGGCACTACCCCCTTTTTTAGTGGAACTCCGCTTTAACTTTTCACATTACCAGGCGGTGATTGGTTGCTAGGATTGCACCTACTGTTTCAATGTAAAAAGTTAACTCCAGCAGCTCCCTTTCTCATCCAGCCCTGTGATACTGGCCGATGTCGGTGAAGAGGAGAGCGGCGAAGGCTTAGGGGGAAGGACTTGGCAATACAGAACTGCGAGTGCTGCACATGGGGAGGTCTGACCAATATCGGTTAGTTTCTAACCGATTTATAATTACAGTGGAACCTTGGATTACAAACATAATTTGTTCCAGAAGAATGCTTGTAATCCAAAGCACTCGTATATCAAAGCGTGTTTCCTCATATAAGTCAATGGAAACTCAGATAATTTGTCCCACAGTGATTTCTATGGTATGCAGTACCGCATGTGGCCAGAGGTGGGGAGGCACCAGAGACATTCGGAGAGGCTTGGAAACACTTGGGAGCCGAGTGTTTCTAAATGTTTCCGAGTGGCCCCCCCGCACCTCTGGGCAAATGTGGTACTGCACACCACATAGGCCTAAATCCTGCTCGTTTCATGAGACAATGCTCGCAAACCAAGTCAGGATTTAAAAGAAATTAATAGCTTGTTTTCCGAAACGCTTGTTAACTGCGTTAATCTTAATCCAAGGTATTACTGTATTTAAAAACAATTTGAATATCGGCCGCTCAGATAATCGGTTGACCCCCCCTATTATCTATATCGGTGATCATTAACTTGTCATCTGTCTGATTTTTTTTCTGCTCATCAGTTATCCTTATTGTTAGTGTATTTTTTTTTTTTTTGTGGCCCAAGACAAGTCCTTTTCTTCCAATGCGACTCTGGAAGGTCAAAACGTTGGACACCCCTGCTATACATAGTGCAGGCAAAAGAGTCTTAAATGTGCCTTTTTGCTATATCCTTTAAAATGTAATATAACTAATCTCTTCGGATGAGTAATTAATGCTTTATAATGTTCATATAAATCCTGCTTATCCAGTTCATTAAAATAAAGTTGTACTTTTCTTGCCTCCATTTGCAGTCATACATTTTATAGTTACATGATGGGTAACTTTCTAGAAATTGATTTATAGTTACATGAAAGCCAGACTCCAGTCAGCTAAATGCACAGTTAAAGTACATATACATAAAATCTTTTACTGTGAATTCAGTCATTTTTATGATTCTTACACCCTGGCCACACTGCATAGCCAGGAAGATTGTGCCAATTTCTCTATTCCATTCATTTACATTTATGGTGTTTTTTTACATATGTTGTCATTGTGTTCTGGATGAAAATAGCTTTCATACTTTAATCATGTAGTATGACACCCACGTTTTGCATGCATGCCAGTTGCCGGTGGAGCTGTAGCTTGCTTAACTTTATCAGGTGACCTTAAAACTTAAACCCTAAATAAAATGTTTATTACATTGCTGTTTACCAATTCTTAGATGTGGAAGCTGCATTAGTTTTCTTTTTTTAGGCCTTCCCCTTAACTTTCAGCTGGTGCTCTGGCCAGCAGGGTTGATTTGGTTTAAATCAAGTCAATTTTTAAATCCTGATTTAAATCAACTCGATTTAAATTATAATTTTTAAAGAGCAACTGTCATCTCTGTCCTGCAGCAGCTCCTCCTCTGACCCGCTGTTGACTCACCGACGGTCCCATTCACTTTAATGGGGTGGCTGGTGATGCGGCAGTGACACAACAAGGTGAGGGATGTTGCGGTAGCATGTGAGTGGATGCCCGCTAACAGGTGTGCCATGATGGATCTGAAATGACAGGTGATCTTTTAATGTAAAGACTCATTCTTGCTGGTAGTTAAGGAACTTTCTGTTTGCAAATATTAAAGATTCTATTTAGAATTATAAGCTGTCAGGTTAATAAATAAACCCAAACTGGATCTCTCTTACTGCCTGGTGCCATTTTGGGAGGAATAAAGCACTTCAAGTTACTGCAGAAAGATTACAAGGTTTAAAAGCGGCTTAGGTTTCACTTTTGTTTTTACTGCTTGCCCTTCCTCCTCACACTTAGAACCCGGTACAGATGCATTTCTCTTCAAACAATCATACAGTTTGTAGTGTACATGGATGTACAAAACAATGGGCTAAAGGAATATTCCTGAACTTTGTTTTATCACTTGGTTACTGTGAATGCATCAATCCAGTGCATGTTATCTAAGCTTGCAGAGCTTGGATTCATTGAACGAGTTTACCAAAAATGTAGAATATGCAGAATATACAGCCTCATGCCACATAACTAAGTTCCATTTCATGCTGAATAAACAAAATTATTAAAGGAGTTGTAAAGGCAGAAGTTTGTTTGTATCTTAATGCATTAAGATCAAAAACATTCTGGGCCAGATCCACGTAGCACGGCGTAATTTTAGGCAGGCGTAGCGTATCGTAGTTACGCTATGCCGCCGCTACTTTGAGAGGCAAGTGCTGTATTCACAAAGCACTTGCCTCTAAAGTTATGGCGGCGTAGCGTAAATCTCCCAGCGTAAGCGCGCCTAAATCAAATGAGGAACAGGGGGGCGTGTTTTATGTAAAATAAGCTTGACCCCACGTAAATTACGCTTTTTTCGTACGGCGCATGCGCGCGCATGCTTGGTATCACGTCGAATTTTCAAATTAAATTACGCCCGCTCAATGCCTAGACGACGTGAACGTAATATACGCAAAGCCCTATTCGCGAACGTTTTACGCAAACAACGGAAAATTTGACGCTGGCCCGACGTCCATACTTAACATTGTGTACACCTCATAGAGCAGGGGTAACGTTACGCCGAAAAACACCTTACGTAAACGACGGGAAAAAAATGCTCCGGGCGGACGTACGTATGTGGATTGGCGTATCTAGCTAATTTGCATACTCGACGCGGAAATCAACGGAAGCACCACCTAGCGGCCAGCGTAAATATGCACCTTAGATCCGACGGCGTACTAAGACATACGTCAGTCAGATCTAGCCCAGCTTCAGGCGTATCTTGTTTTGTGGATACAAAACAAAGATACGCCGGAGCATCCTAGAAGTTACGCGGCGTATCAATAGATACGCCGACGTAACTTCTTTGTGGATCCGGGCCTCTGTGAGTAGCAGCCTTCCCAGCACCCCCCTAATTCTTACATGACCCACTTCTCTCTCCAGCGATGTCCACGAAAGTCTAAGCTGTTCAGGACACTCCGACTGATTGGCTGAGTCACAGCAGTGGCACCATTGGCTCCTGCGGCTGTCAATCAATTTTTTTTTTAGTGTATCTAAGACCCTGTTGACACCTGAGGGATTTTCTGCTTGAAGCCTGTAGCTCTAAACTGCCCAACAAGCCAAATTCTATTAATTTCAATGGCCCCTGTTTACATGAGCATTCTGTCACCCAAAGCAAAATGCCTGTCGCTCAAAGTACATGAGCTTCTTTTTGGCAGATTACAAGTGTTTTTGTTTTACGTTTAAATAGCAGCTCTCCGCCCCTAATTTCCTCTCCCTCTCCTCCCCCTTGTGCTTTCTATTGGCTAAACAAAAACCTCTGAAACTGTAAAATGCTTGTGATACACTTCTAAAATTCTTGAAAAAATGTTTTAGGAAATGCCCGAAAAACGCCAGTAAATTGCTCCGCTCAGGTGTGAATGGAGCCTTAATCTGCTAGTACATCTAACACACCCCTCAGATTAACATTGCTGTTCTCCGAAGGTATCTCTGTTGCTTCTTTATCCAGAGTGTATGCACGTTTACTAATAAAAACATAAGTTTGTAAATTTCAAAACCTAAACAAAATCTTAAAGTTTACCAAAAGGTAGAAGTGTCACTTTCCTGACCTAGTGGCATCCTGATTGGACAGTGAAGGAGCTACTGATGAGGTCGTTTCTAAGCTTTCCTCTCCTGTAAATGTTGTTTTTTTTGCTAGATTGACAACACCCACCTTAAATGGCATTTAAAGTAGAACTAAAGGCAAAACTTTTTACATTTTGCATAGAGTAAGAGAGGGTGATAACCCCTGTCAGTGTTTTTTTTTTGGTCATCTGTGACCCATTGGAGAGAATTGCAAGAAACGGGTAACCTATGGGGCCTTCCAAGTTACAAGAACTAGTGTGCTAGCTACCTGGTTGAGATGCTCTTTTTCGACTAGGATTTCTGATGGAGCCACGCGAGTCATTGCTCTTACTTGCTTGTGTGTGTAAATTTCAGGTTAAATTGGATGCATGAGGTTTATTAAAAAAGTACATGCTCCCCTCTATGCTGCAGCATCTGTGTGATACCACAGCTGTCCCACGTCGACTCATTCACACCTGAGCGTAGCGGTTTCGGTAATTTTTTCCAGGGTTTGTCGCACGAATTAACACGTATTCGCGCGTTTGCATACAGCGTTGTCTGGCGTTTTTGAACTTCGTAGTTTTTTATTTTAGCCAATAGGAAAAATGCTCATCTCTTTCATCATTTGTTGCTATGTTTGTAGATTTTTTTTTTTTATCTTCTTCCTGGGTGAATTTTCTTTTTCACAGAACAGATTAAAGCGATAAAACGCCCGTAGAAACGCTCGTTGTCGCGCTAGATGCTTGAATCGAGCGTTTCCATGGGAATACAAACATTAAAAAATGCCCAAATCAGCCCGACTTTCGTGACAAAAAAGGGTCCAGAACTTGTTTGAGCTTCAGGCGTTCGGCTTCAGGCATTTTGGAGTAGAAATGTGAACCATCTCCATAGAGAATAATGGATTTTTTCCCCTCTAGCGTTTTATAGCTTCAGGCTACAAAACGCTCAGGTGTGAATGCAGCCGTAGGCTCCATTCGCACCTAGGCAGACAAATTCGCAGCGTTTTGTCGCCGCAAATCGCGGTACAAATAGCGGCGTTTTGTACCGCGATTTGCGGCGACAAAACGCTGGTATTGTCCGCCTAGATGTGCCCCAGATTGACCCCCTCTATGGAGATGCTTCCCATCTCCTAGCCGAACGCCGAAAGCCGCCTGAAAAAAAGGTCCGGGACCTTTTTTCAGGCGTCAGGCGTTCGGCGTGGAGATGTGAACCATCTCCATAGAGGGACATGTGTTCTCATCCCTCTGGTGGCAGCGGCGTAGCACTACAGGCGTTAAAACGCCTAGATGTGAATGGGGGCTTAGGCCCCTTTCACACTGGGGCGGGAGGTGCGGTGGCAGTATAGCGCCGCTAAAAGTAGCGGCGCTATACCGTTGGATTTTCCGCAGGATTCGGCCGATAGCGGTGCGGTATTAACCCCTGCTAGCGGCTGATAAAGAGTTAATACCGCCCGCAATGCGCCTCTGCAGAGGCGCATTGTGGGTGGTATTGCGGCGGTTTCCCATTGTTTTAAATGGGAAGGAGCGGTATACACGCCGCTCCTCTCACCGCTCCAAAGATGCTGCTGGCAAGAGATTTTTTTCTCAGCCCTCGGGCTTTCACATTGAGTATGCAGTGCAGGAGTTTTTCAGGTGGTATTTAGGCGCTATTTTTAGCGCTGTACCACCTGAAAAACTCCTCAGTGTGAAAGGGGTCTTAGAGTGGTGGCCGTCTGTCAGCACTGCTCCTCCAGCACCCACTGGGGCAGCTGGCTTGGGCTCTTGGCTGTGTGCTTGGAACCTCAGACAGCTGGGTTGATCTCTAGACCATATTCTCAAGGTTCCTTCCAGAGCGTGGAGCAGCCCTGCCATGTCGCCTGACAGTGGGCAATGGCCTAATTTAAGCTTAATCTGGGTGAAAAGCAGCATAAAGTCTCGTCTGATATATATAATTTGGTTAGAACAAATAATCTCTTTACAAAAACCACATATATTGTATTAAAATATTTAATTAATACTGTGTGAGGGTAGGTCTCTAGTCTTTGCTACATTTCAGAGTTGTCGGGTATGCTTTTCTATTCATGCCAGAATGTTTTTCGGTGGGATAAGGGGAAGCAGTGGGAAGGAAACATCTGCAAGGCTGGAGCTTTCTTGGGCCATTTTCAACCGGAAGTGTCTGGGGACACGCACATATCATTTTTTGAGCAGTTTCTTGATAAAATGAATGGTTTGGTGAAAGGGTTCTCCTCACCTAATGTCACAATGGTACAGGACAGGTACCTTATGGTGTTTGCATGCACGTTTTCATCTAAAGATTGATACCTGTATCCCTATGAATCTCCTTGGATCCTAGACCCAAGGTCTATACAATTTCTTTTTCATATTTAGCTCGGTTGCTGTGGAGGCTCTGGCATTTGGCAGCGGAATGACAGATGGTGGAGTATTGGTGCCAGGAGTGGGTAGGGCTTACTGTGGACATGGAGAGTGTTGTTCACTTGTAAGTTACAAATGAATGCAGCTGTGCCCATATCTGGTAGCACAGAAAACATGCTCTGCTGGAGGCAGCTGACAACCCCCCCCTTTTTTTTTATGTCTATAAAACATTGGTGCAAATTTAATCTATAGATATTAGTAGTGTGTCAACTGCAATTTTAGCAGACAGCCATACTATATGTTATGGGTCAATCATTTACCCCATACATGCTGAAGTGTAGTTTCATAGCAAAATATTTGATCCATCCAATGTGATTCTTCTTTTTTATTTTTATCTCAAATTACAATGAACTCGTGCTCTGGGGCATCCAGTACCTCAGATCATAAGGGGGGGGGGAACAAAATGAGCAAACTACAGATAAATCCTGTAGGTCAGTTTGGTCAATGAATCAAGTGCAATGTTGGGGCTTTTCCTGCATTCAGCATGTGCAGTAATTGAGATAATATAGCTTACATTAATTAGCCCATTAAAGGAGTGTGGTTTCTTTTTTTGTTTGTTTTTTTTCGAAAGATTTCATCTCTACCACACGTTTATCAGTAGCTACAAACCAATCTGTTAACACTAGCATTTTTCTGATGATTAGCACATCAAGTTTGCAGGCACACGCAGGGTCTGGCAAAAAAAGTCCTGACATTCTCCCACATATGCAGATATGCCAGTACAACTGTTCATCTCTATGAGCGGCGGCTGTACATGCCACATGTGGCACCCTGGCTGTGTGAAAACGCTGGCATCTTTAAGTTTAGATCCTTTCTGACCTCCAAACATCCATGTGAATGATGCCTAAAAACCTAATCCTGTTTATATGCCCTTGAGTACTTGTCATTAACATAGACCTCACCACTTTGTTTGACACAGTGAGATCATTCAAGCCAAATTAAGAGATTCTCAGCTGTTGTGATACGCAGACATTGATTTTTCTAACGGCATTGTTTTGTCAAAGTTGGGCCTTAAAGGGTAACTCCACTTTCATGGGGCGAAAAAAATGGGCAATACAAACAAAAATTATATAGTGTATAAAATTGCGACACAACTCTTAATTGAATGCTATTAAAAATTACTTTTTTAAACTGCAGCTCTCTCATTTTCATTAAAATGCAATATGGCTACCTGGAGGTGTTCTGTACACAGATGGTTTGTAATCTCCTGCTTGTGTGATTGGCTCACTGATTTTTCCCAGAAGTCTGCACTAATATACAAGTCAGATTTTTGGCATCCCCTGTAATAAAAATGCAATTTTTGGTGAGATACTCTCAAAGGGAAATCACAACTACACAGATGCCGACTATACCAATTTCCCCATTAGAGCCCTGCAGATACAGCAGCTGATTGATAATTCTAAAACCACTTCCATGCAGATTCACTCTGAACATGGACACAGACAAACAACTATTGCTTCAGAATAACAAAATGTCAGACTCTGTTAAACCTCCATGACTAAGCCCTGGGGGGGGGGGGGGGGGGGACAAGGCCTGGATGAAGTTAAGCTTAGGCTTCAATCACTTATTACACATTGGGCTTGTATGGTGTGCAGTGGCCAAGATTTTTCCTGTATTTGTTCCATAGTTTGTTAAAATCCCTGCAATGTACATATATCACCCAGTTACTCTTTAAAGTTTTCTGGGAAAACAATGCCCTTCATTCAAAACTTTTGAAATGCAGGTTTACAGAGTCTGTGGTACAGGACGGCAAGTATATGTAGAGCATCTTGATGTTTTGCACAAACATAAAGTGAACTGCTGCTTATGTGGCCTTGCTCCATGCAAGCTATAATTAATATAACAGTTAAAGTTTACTCCTATTTTTTTGTATTTTGCATTTTACAGCAAATTATAGCTTTGCAGATTAAAAAGGAAAGGTACTTTTTAATAACATTCAATTACAATATGACTTGTGTAGCAATTTGTATATACTATTTTTTTACTTTTCTCTTTTTTTTTTTTTTTTTTTACATGAAAGTGGAGTTACCTTTTTAAAGCTATGCAAGACAATTCTTGGATGCCTAGCAGATTCTGTGTACGGAAGCGTAAAATCTGTATCGCTTTGCGACACCAAGGGAGCGTATACCCTCCAATAATAAGTAAATTACTGTACACATCCTTGCTCGGGTACACACCAATGGCTTCCACGTTGGTTTTTGCCCAGGCGTGCATGCACAGCACCTCTCCCTGATGCTGTTGTAGGTTGCTATTGCCATTGATCCTTCTAGTCATTACAAAGAAGAGGAGAGCTAATGAAATCACAACATTTTTTAATTGACGTTTCACCCGTGATGGCAAATACAAGCATAGTTGTACTGTTGCTTCAAGTGAATGGACTTCCATCACTCGTTTCAAAACTCCATTCTAGAGAGGTGATAGCATGGCTAGACAAAAGCATGCTCCAGTAATATTGAATGGGAGTTTCATTTAATAGCCCCTGTTAAGAGATTTTGATGAGACCAGCGTCTCCTGTAGTTCGGGGGGGGGGGGGGGGGTGAAATCAATATTGATCAGTATAATGGCCTGCTAATTTAATTTCTTAGTACACAATAGAAGTGCGGTTGGACTTAATTTGGAAATTGGCCAAGGTCTGGCTTTAAATGGGCTTATTAATTGCATGGCCTCGCTGAATCAATAAGCCAGTATGAGTGTTTTCTTTGTGTAATAAAAGAGAATTTGCAATATATGGAAGCTTATTGTTTATATTTTGGAATAATATATAGAACTTTGCATTTTTGTTCGAATCACAAAAGCGGGCAATGGAGGGAGAATATCTTTGTAAATTGATTGCGTTTTCCTAGTGTGTAGAAGTATATAGACTATTCGAATTCTTCCTTAACAGTGTGAGCTGCATTATCCATGGCAACCAATCAGATTTCCAAAATTTTTTCATGGGTCTATGTAATGTAATTGTAATGTGGGTGTTCTTGGATACAGTATCCTATGTGCACATAGGCATTGCAGTTTACATTATTATTATTATTAATAATAAACATTGTTGATCATTGTGCATATTTTCCCTGCAAAGATCAAAAGTTTACATATAAAAATGACATTTTTATTGTGTATATAAAAAAAAAATCAGCATTGCATACCTAAAAGATCATGTTAGACAGTGACATCATGAATGTAACCATGCATCTGAGCTGGAGAATGAGTGGATTTTTAATGACCTGAGATAAGGTTGACTGTCACATGGGTAAACATGTCACAGGATGCTGTTTGAAGCAGAAAAAATAGAGGCATTCTTTAATGTAGCCTAATACTAAAGAGCTGCAGGCTACTGGGAGGGAAAGACAGGAAGCAAATGCTTTTAGTGTTCATTGATCAGTGTGTGTGCATGCGTTTTCAGAAGAATGGAAAGGGAATGAAATATTAATAGTAAGGAATTCCTGTTTTGCTTTTCTAAGGTTCAGACAATGTGCTTATGGCAGCAAGCATGGATAACTGGAAATGAGCTGCAATGGAAACACCTTTGTCAGAGGTAAGAACTGCATTTTTATCTTTTTCTGATTTGAATAATTTAGAGTGTGTGTGTGTGTGTGTGTGTGTGTATATATATATATATATACACACACACAACTATTCTGGTGATTCACTCAGTGCACCCTTCCAGTGCACTGAGTGAATCACCAGAATAGTTTATTAAGAGTGGCATGCAGCACTTTTGCACGGATTATACAGCACTTTACATTGCAGCACACATTTTACAGAAAATCAACTATTCAGCAGGGTAAAGTTATATGGACTATATGAATCAGATATTTATTTAAATTGTTCATTATCAGTTCTCATATGTGATATATTTTTATTATTAGCCATTTCCATTTATGCATATTTATTTATTCACTTTTATATTCATACTAGCATTCATGTGCACAACACATTTTTCTCATCATTTATGAAATACACAGAAGGCGCCACCACCTACTAATCCCCTCTCTCTAATCTATATCCCACCTTGGTGGGGTACACTTGTAGGGCCAGCCACTGTAACCGATATCCTATCTATTGTGCATTTTACGGCACATACATTTCACCGTCCTTCCTGCAGCTCTTGCAGTACTAAGGAGTCATAACATGAGTCTGAACAGAGGCTTCTACCCCAACCATGCCTGAGTTAACCCTTAGTGCCCCTGCGGTCTCTGTAGAGCCTATACGGCAGTCCCTTAGGCGTTGTATCGCCAGGATTGAAGCGACAAGTGGCCAGAAGGGGGGTAAAAAACCCCTCCCTGCGCCTGCTTCTGGGGATGGCTCTGACACGGAACCGGACCCTGCTGCTGGCTCTGGTTCTGTCATGTCAGATGTTGCAGGCTTACCCCACACGGTCAGTGAGGATGACTCTGCTTCAGGGTCAGCGCTTGATAAGGCGTTTTGTTGGAGCTTTTATCACTACGGTGCGGGATACTCAAAAACTTGAGGACGGCAGAGTCGTCAGATGCCGGTCCCTTTTGGGTTCCGCAAGCCGCCCCGCACCGCAAGAAGTGTTTCCTTGTGTTCCATACCTGGACAAAATAATGTACAAGGAATGGGATCGGCCGCAGAAAGTTTTTGCTGTACCAAAATACTTTGCGGTCCGTTATCCTTTTGAGGAAGACTTTAAAAAAAAAAAAAAAAGTCCTCCGTCAGCGGACCCCCCTGTGTCCAGACTGAAAAAGTCTACCACGTTACCTGTGGAAGGGGCTCCCGCCTTTATGGACCCCGCAGCTAGGAGAGCTGCAGCTGTGGCCCGCTCCATGTTCACAGTAGTGGGGTCGGCAGTGGGACCGGTTTTGGCCAGAGCTCTAGTGTCAAAGACAATTACAGAGCAGGAAAAGTCCCTGCTGCAGGAGCTGGAGGCGCATAATGCTCCTGAGCTCTGTGTGGGCCTGGCTGACCAGTTGGTGAAGGGCCTGCAGTTTGTCTGTGAATTTGCCCTGGATATGCTCCCCTTGCTCTCCAGGGCCTCCGCGGTGGTACTATGCCACCTTGTGTGACTAAAGTGTTTGGTCTGCGGACCAAACCTCTAAAAGGTCCTTAGGAGGACTTACCCTTGAAGGGTGTACAGCCTTTTGGGGCGTCCCTGGATGACATCATTATAGATGCTACAGGGGGTAGGAGAACTCTGCTCCCACAATCTGGGAAGGGTAAGGAGCCTCGTCATAAGCAGGGACCTGGTACCGCAAGCCCGACAAGCCTGCTTCTGCATATAGGTCTGCCCCCGCCAGACACTCGGGTAGGGGGCCGACTTTGCGGATGCGCGGCTCGGTAGAGATCCCTCTTTCCGACCGCTGGGTTTGTGAGGTAGTTTCCTCGGGGGAAAAGATAGAGTTTCTCTCTTGTCCACCAAACAGATTTTTCCTTCCAGCCTCCAGCTTCCTCCGGTACGCCGGGTGGCCCTGTCAGGGGCTGGTCAGGGAAGTGATTATACCGGTTACTTCAAGGGAACGGTTTCAGGGTTTTTTACTCCAATCTGTTTGTAGTCCCCCAAAAAGGAGGGGGTCCGTCCAATCCTGGACCTCAAGGCCCTTAACTCTTTTGTCAAAGTGCAAAGATTCAGGATGGAATTGTTCGCTTGGTAGTGGCGGCTCTCAATCAGGGGGACTTTATGGCATCCTTGGGTTCAGGACGCGTACCTGCATATTCCCATATGCGCGAAACACCAGAGGTTTCTGCGTTTTGAGGTCGAAGAGGACCATTTTCAGTTTGTGGCCCTCCCCTTCGGCCTGGCTTCGGCACCACGAGTTTTCACAATGGTGCTCGCTCCGATTCTGGCCCTGCTAAGGCAGCGCAGAATCGCTATTGTGGGATACCTGGACGACTTTCTCCTGAGAGCTTCTTTAAGCTCAGACTTAGGAGAAGATGGGTTCATCACCTGCCAGCCCCTCCAAATGTTTTGGGTGGCTACTGAATGTCCAGGAGTCAATGTTTGTTCTGTCCTAGCGACTGGAATACCTGGGGTTGGTCCTGGAGTCCTCAGAAGCGAATTTTTTTTCTCCTGATGGAAGAACTACAGACACTGCAATCTGCGGTGCAGCGGTTTGCGACCCAGCAGTGGTCGTCGCTTCGCCTTTGCAAGAGAATTCTGGGTCCCAAGGTAGCCTCTTTCGAAGCGGTTCCGTATGCCCAATTCCACACCCGAGTGTTACAGAAAGAGATTCTGTCACGTTGGGACAAGCTCCCTTAGTCTCTGGATTACCAGATGTGGGTGAAGTCGCCTGGTCAGGTCCTCCCTAGTGTGATGGCTGACATCTCCGGTACGTCGGACCGGGAAATTATTTTTGCCGTGCTATCGGACAGTGGTCAAGACGGATGCCAGCCTCTCCGGCTGGGGGCGTTCTGGAGTGTCCAGTCAGCCCAGGGCGCTGGACTCAGGTGGAGTCCCGTCTGCCAGTCAATGTCCTGGAGCTCCAGGCTATCAGGCTGCGTCTCCCCAAGTGGTTTCTGGGTCTGCAGGACCGTTCGGTCAGGATCCAGTCCGACAACATTACGGCCGTGGCGTATGTTTACTATCAAGGGAGCACGCGGAGCACGGCCGCGGTGGTGGAGGTTGCACACATCCTCTGGTGAGCCACATTCTGGGGGTACAGGTACACGGACCTGGTGCGTCTGGTGGCAGACGTCCCTTGGATTCTACCCCTGAGAGTAGATCTCCTGATTTTTTTTTCTCACCCTGCTTTTACAGTCGCTGGCTTTAACAGCATGGCTGTTGGGAGCCAGGAGCTGGAGGTCCGAGGTCCGGACTCTGTGATCTCTACCATGCTACTTGCACGGAAGTCTACTTCAAGTAGGATTTGCCAACGTACGTGGAAGGCCTACATCTCTTTGTGTGCAGAGATGAAAGGACACCCCCGCACATACGTGCTGTCCCAGATGCTGCTGTTCCTACAGCGGGGAGTGGGTCAAGCTCTCGCCTTAAGTACGGTTATGGGTCAGATTTCGGCCTTAGCTGTTTATTTTTAGCGACCGTTGGCGACACACTCCCTGGTGCGTACGTTTGTACAGGGGGTCAGGCTTGTGACCTTCCTGTGTGTCCTCCATTGCCTCCGTGGGACTTGAATTCTGTCCTCTCGGTGCTTCAAAAGGGCTCCGTTTGAGGACATTCGGGAGATTCCTCTTTCTCTCTGTCCCAGAAGGTGGTCTTTCTTAGTAGCCATTCCTTCGGTCAGACGAGTTTTTGATCTGGCGGCCTTGTCTTGCAGGGCTCTTTTATAATGAGGACATTGTTTTACTATCCTTATGTCCTCAGCTGAAGAACTCAAAGGAGGCCACGTTACTTTCCTTGGACGTGGTGCGAGCCCTACGGGCGTACTTGTCTGCTACGGCTCCGTTCCGGAGATCGGACTCACTGTTCATGTCAGGGAATGGTCAGGGAATGGTCCTGAGAAAGGTCTGGCGGTCTCGTCTGCCTCCATTTTCAGGTGGATCAGACAGGTCGTGCTCCAGGCCTATGCCCTAAAGGGGCGGGCGCCTCCCTTTCTGGTTACGGTGCATTCGACCACGTCGGTTGATCCCTCTTGGGTTTTCCGCCATCAGGCGTCTGTTTTACAGGTGTGTAAGACGTCAATCCACACCTTTTTAAGTTTTACAAGGTGGATGTGAGTGCATCTGCGGATGCCTCCTTTGGCCGCAAGGTTTTGCAGGCGGCTGTTTCAGGTTGAATTTCCTCCATTGAGGAACTCTGGTTTGTTTGGGGTGAAGCTTAATTGCTGTGTTTTTTCCACCCCTCAAATTTTTTGACACTGCTTGGGGACGTCCCTAAGGTCAATTGCTGCTGTGTCTGTCCATGAACTGAAAAATAGGATTTTTGTATTCACCGTAAAATCCATTTCTCTGAGTTCATGGACGGACACAGCACCCACCCCTCCTTTGTACCCGGGGGATCACGCCCCCTGGGAGGAGCTGTACTGAACAGTGTTTTAACACTTGAAGTGCTGTTTTTTTTCTGCCTAGTCTCTCCTGGAAGGAAGGATATAATACCCCTAAGGTCAATTGCTGCTGTGTCCGTCCATGAACTCAGAGAAATGGATTTTACGGTGAGTACAAAAATCCTATTTTTCTTAGTAGAGACCATAGAGCAGGGATCCTCAAACTATGGCCCTCCAGCTGTTGCGGAGCTACACTTCCCATTAGGCATTGTAAAACTCTGACATTCACAGACATAACTAGGCATGATGGGAATTGTAGTTCCTGAACACCTGGAGGGCCATAGTTTAAAGACCCCTGCCCTAGAGCACTGATGGCGAACCTTGGCACTCCAGATGTTGTGGAACTACATTTCCCATGATGCTCAACTACACTGCAGAGTGCCTGAGCATCATGAAAAATGTAGTTCCAAAACATCTGGGGTGCCAAGGTTTGCCATCACCCCCTAATGAATAAAATGGCGATCGTTGCAATATTTTATGTCACTGTATTTGTGCAGCGGCCTTTCAAATTAAATTTTTGGGGAAAAAATGCACTTCAATTAATTAAAAAACAAAACCGTAAAGTTAGCCCATTTTTAGCCCAAGTGAAAGATATTACACCGCAAGAATCGTGAGAGACTGATCTTTATTCTTATCAAAAAAAAATATTTCCATTTTATCCAGAATCATGCAACTCTAGAGGACAGGAAAGTTCAACTGTAGTAGGATACATAAGAAACTAGTAGCATCTTTTTGAATTGAAAGGGTGTCATAAATACCTTTCCAATTTAAATTTGGTGTCTTGGCCAACCTGGTCATGATTTGTTTCCAATAGTCGGAAACCTGAGGTCAACTGCACACCCTGTGATAAAAGGTACTTTGACATTTTGTTACAAAGTGCGGAATGGGCTGGGTTGATGCGGTTCAGCCTCTGAGGAGAATAAGATATCCCATGTAGAAATTTAAATCTGACTAATTTTAAACCCCTGCAGCTATCCGTTTGGTATACTAAGTCGCCACATCCTCCCATTCATCCTCAGAAGGGTGAGTATAACCCTCCCCCCTACACTTCTAAAATAATAGAGAAGTCTTGGTGCCATGATGATTGTAAACTGAGGAAAGTGGTTTATAAAGAGCAGGTGTGCTCCTCCTTTTTATATTTTACCAAAAATGGGTTTTGGATAATGCAAATATTAAGTGGAGATTTTTACTGGATGTTTACGAGACTGAAAGGGTTGCTTTAAAACTCGCCTCACCAGTTTCCGTGTTGGTTGGAAAAATTTCCTTTTCGACCAGAAAGTCCTGACAATCATCATTGCTAGGCCTAGGCACCCTCATCCTGGGCTCTTGACCAGGAAAGCCAGGTGCTGCTCTCCATCAGTACTATTGGTAGTAGGAAGTAACGTACATTTTTACTAAGTGCATAATTTAAGTTATTGACGCATTTACCATAAAGTAATACATTTTTATATGTTTTCTCTATATCAGGGGGCTCCAAACTTTCTAAACAAAGGGGTAGTTTACTGTACTTCAGACTGTGGCCAGCAGAAATATAACATAGAACATTTTTCTGGCATCAGTGGCAGTAAATGGTGCCTTGTCTTTGGCATTAGGTGGAGGAATAGTGCCCCCATCTTTGGCATTAGGTGGAGGATTAGTGCCCCGTCTTTGGTTTTAGGGAGAGGAATAGTGCCCCATTGTTGGTGTCAGTGGAAGAAATTATGTCCCGCTGTTGGTGTCAGAGGGACAAATGGCGCCCCACTGTTGAAGTCTGGGGCCGGGATTCTGCCCCATTTTTGGTGTCCGAGAGCAGAAAGAGAGAGGGCAAAGAGTCTCATATCAGTGGGCCGGATAAAGGCCAGCAAATGGCTGCATCTGTCCCCCGGGCCGCAGTTTTTATTCTATGAAATTTTGAGATTTGTAATCTAGCCACTAAAGTGAACCCGCATTATTTGCAATCACCGTGCCTTCATCCTAAGCCTGGAAAACACTAGCCAATTTTTTTTTTTCAGTTTAACTTAGCGGATTGATGCTACCTGATGTTCAGATCGTGTGTACAGCCCTTTAGCAACTGTTAAGCTATCAACCACACAGAGACTGCATTGTTTTCAATCAATCAGTCCAACCAGTATATGTGAGAAAGATCAGTAACGTACAACTATTTAAACTTTAACACACATTAATGGCATTATTTTACCTAGCGTGTCTCCTATTCCTAATATAAGTACCTGTAATATATCTGTAAAAAAAAAAAAGACAATTTTTCCCTTTTTTTTTCAGATATATTACAAGCAGGACATTATATCTCCTGGGAGGTGTAGGAGAAGATAACTGTATACATGTCTGCTGTGTTAGAACCCACACACGTGTGAACCTAGCCGTAGCCATGCGAATGGATGCTTTGGAACCTCTCCTCCCAGGGGGAATGGAATTGGGGGATCAGTAGATTGGGGGGGGGGGCAGGAGCTGGAACATGTTACATCCTAAATATAAGTGTAACTTGTAAGATGCTCCAAAAGGTGTACTTGGCCTTTTACCTATGTCTCTTGATAAGACTATGGATCTCAGCCATGCATTGTAGAGTGGGTCATCTGGGGAGCTAGACATCCAAATTAGGCCCTTAGTCTAACATTTTAGTGTAAGTAGATGTTTTGTCATTGGCAACTGCTCTTTCAAATATGTTTTTACAAAATTTTATTTAAAAAGGACTTCTTGGTGATTATTTTTTTTTTTAAATAAATGGAACACTGTTACGTTTTTCCTTGAATATTTTTTTTTCCAGATATAGGCTATTCATTTATTTTATTTTTTCATTTGAGACACACATGCCCATCTGTTCTATTGTTTTTTCCCAGGGATTGTAGCTTGATGAGTATTCCTGTTGATTAATGTTTAGAACACTATTGTTAGCCTGACAGAGATCAAGTCCTGATTCATTCTATTGTGTATGTGGTTGAAGAACATCTTGAGCTTCAGAGAAGCTGGTCACTTGCTTCATTGTATATGATCAACAATATTCATATATTACAAAAGTCCTGGCCAGTTTTTTAACTGTGTGTTTTACTCTGTGAATTGATATGCTATTGTACAGCCTGAAAACAGATGGTACGTTTTCTGTTGTGTGTTTTTTTTTAAGTTTTATAAAAATTGATTTGCATTGCCTAAATTGAAATGCTAAAAATAATGCAGTAGGGCAGCGTAATTGTAACATAACAACCTAGTATTACCATGTAGTGAGACTTTCCTGAAAGCTTTCACACCACGTGATGCTGACAAATTGGTTAGTGCTTCATTACAGTACATATGGAAGAATACTTTCTTTCCGATGATTCCCTCATTTGTCCCACCTTGCCTGGCGGTGTGACAGGTTCAGCTATATTAAATTATAAATGGATCATGTTAGGTTAAAATCTGACCACTATCATTTGCAATAGATGAGTCTGTAATATTTATCAAAATACCACTAAATAAATCCAATAGGAAAAATTGTCACTTTTAGATTTCAAGCTGTAACGAGCAGGGCCCTCTGAATCCTCTTGTATTGTAACTGTACTATTTGCATTTTTTTTTTAAAGCGCTGCTCAAAATCTCCCCTTATAAAACTCTGAGCCTTGCTTCACACTGATGGAATGTGGGAAACGCAGCGAATCCTGTGCGTTTTCTGCACAGCATTGCAATCGCACTGTGTCCATGTGATCTGCTACGAGTGTCAATGTTAAATTAACGACACTCCGAAACGGCTCACAAAACACAGTGCGATTTGCCATAATCGGACTGCTTGGGTGTGAACAGCCATGTAAAGCGATTCAGGTGCGGCAAAAAAGGTTCATACAAAAGCCATACAAAAGCAATTGCTCAAATTGCACCGCACAGACATCGTATTGCGAATCAGATGCAGTGTCCCGCACCGCACAAATGTGAACCCAGGCCGCTAGTGTTACCTACTCCAATCCAAAACAAAAAAAAAAGGTTTGCGCTTTATGTATTTTTCATTGCTATCATTGTAAGGCCACTGTGTCGTATTCTCACTTGCCTCTAGAGAGTCTGCCATCATAGTGTTTGCTAGTTTCTCTGTTTTATCTATATTGGTCTTTTCAGATTCTTAGCTAAGGCTTTAGTTGGAGCCTTCGCTTCTGGCAGACCCAAGTAATGTCCTTATCACTCCCTGGTCTAAAACCTTCCACTGCCATTTACCTATCAGAAATATGAAATTCAGTGAGCAACCAAGGCTCAGATGTCCAACAGCCAAATGACAGCAGGGTCTTGCTATTAGGGCCCTTTCACAATGAGGAGCACCGGGCGTCGGCGGTAAAGCGCCGCTAATTTTAGCAGCGCTTTACCATAGTTTTTGCAGCATTTTTTGTGGGTGCCCTTAACCCCTGCTAATGGCCAAAAAGGGTTAAAAGCACCTGCAAAGCGGCGCTGCAGCGGTGCTGTCCCTTGATTTCAATGGGCAGGGGCGCTTTAGGAGCGGTGTATACAGCGTCCTGCAGCGCTGCTGGCTTCACCCACCCCCCCCCCCCCCCATGCTGCTGTGGGGGATGTTTCAGGACAGAGTGTCGGGGCATGGGTAGTAGATTTTGTCATTTGCCAGTGCCTTTCTTTTCTAAATGAACTCACTCACTGTGTTCATACCTGAAGCATAGTTGAGGGTGTTTCACTATGCTTCCGTTTGTGAATGTACAGCAAGGCGCTCAGCACAGAGCACTTCCCATTCATTCACTGTCCAGTGCAGCTGCAGGGAAAGGCATGCGTGTTTGAGCTTTGGGGTGCACACCTATGGCCCCAACTTTGGTGTCAGTGGAAGTAATGGTGCTCCATCCTTGGTATTAAAGCAAAATTGTTCCAAAATGTATATCGGCAGAAGGATGTATGCCCCCCACTGTTGGCGACAGTGAGAGGAAATATGTCCCACCATTGGTGTTAATGGAAAGAATGGTTACTCATTGTTGGTGTCAGTAGGAATAATGCCTCATATCAATGACAGGAATAGTGCCCTAGGGGCTTGATTAAGACAGGCAAAGGACCACATCTGGTCCGAGGGCTGCAGTTTGGAGATCACTGCAGTAGAGGGAGTAAAATAAATAAGCTACAAATTGAAGTTGTACTTAAAGATAAATTAGTGGGTAAAGCATAAGTAAACCCAAGAACAAGATTTCAGCAAGGTATAAAACGTATTCATGTACATTTTTGGGGTTTTGAGTTTTTAGATGCACTAATGATATCTGGCTACCAAGTAAGGCCTAGGATTTAAGGATTTATTCTACTCAGTTCTGCAAAGGAACCAAAACAGAACTTATTAGGGATTCTGACAAAACAAGAAGTTTGTTTTCTTCACATCGGCCTTAAATTCCGGAGCCCTTCACCATGTGTACACGGAGATACCCAGGTGACGCATACATACCATTCACAATTCTGCCAACCATGCCTCAGTATAAAGACTAAAAAAGGTTTCCGATTTTGTTTCCTGTAGGTTGTAGACTTCTGTATGCACCAAATCATAGTATTTTAAAAATTAATTGTTGGATGCCTTTGAGCTTTGAGGCAGTTGGTTAATCTTTTTTTCATTTATTTTTTATTTATTTTTATAGTAACTAGAGTATTTTGATGTCTGAATCTGCAATCAAAATGAGTGATGTTCAGGCCACGGTGGAATTTTCAGTGGAGCTCCAGAAATTTTACAATGTGGATTTATTTCAAAGAGGGTGAGTTTCCTTATGTTGTTGCTTGAAAATTACATTCTGTACCTTTTTTCACGTTGTACATTCCAAGCTAAAGAACACTGCTGCTTCTCAATATTCAAGTATCAGCAGGCTCTCACAAGTAGTCACCTTCTCACAAACCTCCAGTACTGCTGCTTTTTAGGTGTGATTTCAATTAAAGGAAAACTTTCCGAAGAGAGAAATGGAGACAGTATTTGCTGGCTTCTTAGTCTGCAAATGCTGCTTACCTTGTTATAATCCTGGCCCTCTGGCTTCAGTGGCCCACTAATCCAAAGCAATTCTGTAGGCAAGGCCCTCTGACTTTGACTTTTATATTCTGCATGCTTATTTAGGTAGGTAACTTGGAAAGTATATATAAGTCAGAGGAGTTTTCAGAAGGTGGTAGGAATAGCAGCCCCCTTCTCTAGAATAGGTTTACTTTAATGTCATTGTTGCTGAATGTGAACTGGTGAAAAGTATTTTTTTAAAGCACACAAGTATTTGTATGTTCTTGCTGTTGGGATCCACCCAGAAGCCTGGACCAGCACCTGGCCCAGCCTCTTAGCGATCTGCTGAGAGCCTGACCCAGCCCTCCCGCCGCCTCCACAGTCCAGCGCTCCAGTGAGCGTGGGGGGCAGAGCAGAGAGCCCAGAGATTGACAGTCACGGCTCCCTGCTTTGAGCGGAGATGAGAGCTGAGCAATCATCAGTGTTTTATCACTCCTGTTCTCACTGCCGAGCCCGCGGTGAAACAGATCGATGCTGCATACACCTAGAGGAGTATAAATTATTATTATTATTATTATAATTTTTTTGGACAATTTTTAGACAAGTGAGATTTGTCAAAAGCAAATGACCCAATTAGTAGAAATAGTTGGATCGGGCCAACATTTCATCCCCTTAAAGATGAAGAACATCACAAACCCAGCTTAACTGATGGAGGTGATACTGGCAAGAGCGCTTTGTGACTTTAGACAGAGGCTTATCTGTAAAATCTCTGACCAGCCTGACTGTGCCATAAAGGCATAGGGAAGTTGCAGATGGCTGAACAGATAGGAATTGGAGAGATCAAAATGTGATTTGAGCTCTTCAAAGGTGAGAAGTGCATTAGAGTGTAAAATATCCCCCAGCACCTTAACACCTCTGGTTACCCAGAACACTGGGTCAGGGAATAAAAAGATGTGACAAAGCAGGGTTTGCGGGGACAGAGGATCTGGTGGATTTGCTGCCATGCAGACTGAGCAGCCATCATAGCGTGTATAATGTTTTATGGAGCATGTGACTTCTATAGGAGAGTTTAACACCGATCCTTGTATGAACCAAGGCATGCCGCATCCCCCCCATCCTGGAGAAACCATATAGTATGTGGAGGGGCGCCATCTTGCCTGCCATATAACATTTAAACAGGTCAGGAAAGCATAAATCACCCTGAAGCCAAAAATATTGTAACAATCGTATGATTCTAGGGCGTTTGGAGGCCCAAGATAGGAGCTAAAATTGGCACACAGCCCTTACATTTTAAGATCTCCATCCATAATATAATACCAGTCAACTGAATCAAAGGCAGTTTATTTTTATATTGACACTTCTACTCTCTGGCGCTGGTTAAGTTGTTCAATTTGAAGATGGCTGAAAAGCCTTTTGAAAGTTTGTGTCTGTGGACATCTGAGGAATAAAACCCTGTTTGAATCAATGAAGACCAGCGAGGTGATGACATACCATAGTCTTACTAATAAAACTTGGTAAACTGGTGGATATCTTGAGGTCCACATTTGGTAGTGCCATCGGTCCATAAGAAGTGCAGGATTGTAAATTCTTCCCTGGTTTCAGAAGTAACACAACATGTGCATCTGGCATAAAGTCGGATAAGACACCTGTTTTCAAGCAGTGTGCATAAAGAGACTGAATATGAGCCAGTTGTTCCACATAGTTGTACCACTTTTATAGGAAACCCTTCTGGCCTGGTTGATTTCATTATTTGGGATTCATCTTATGGCCATTCTTTAGCAGTAATCTTCTGCTCCATACACACCTTTTCCTGTTCCAACAGTACCCTTATGGAGGAAGAAGAAAGCAGTGTTTGCAAAGCTGTACTGTCATATAGGGGGGCTGAAAGCATAGTGTTTACTATAAAAATTAACAAACTCAAACAATAAAAATGTACTGCACTATATAGCAGGAGCTAGAAATACTCTCAGCTTGCTGATTTAGCCTAGGTCCACACTGACAGCGGGATTGAAGTCATGCAAATTCAGCTGAACTCACACAATTTCATACCTGCATGTCATTCCCGACTTCGGGGGCAATTTCAGAGACATCTGTGCGGGTTGCTGCACAGATGTCTATACAAATCGCACCCGAAGTTGCTAAAAGTAGTACAGAGACTACTTTTGGGAATTGGCGCAGGAAAGTCGGTGTCACACCGATTTGGATGGTGCCATTGCTGGCAATGCCCGCTGATTTGATTGCATGTCAAATCGCTGCAATCTGAACCTAAGCTTAAAGTGGTTCTAAAGCTTTGGTGTTTTTTACCTTCATGCATTCCCCACCAACTATTTCTCAATCCCCCTTCCGCTCTATCCACTATGAGCCTATGAGCTATCTAGAGCTGTGCCTGGCTACAGTCTTCACTCCTCTCTCTTGCTCTTCTCACAGGGACTCTCGCAGCAGCAGGAACTATTGGCTCCTTCTGCTGTCCATCAGAGCCTGTGATCAGAATGTGGTGTGGGGCCATGATGCACTGTGTGTGTCTATAGACAGACACAACGTGGCTTGGGTGTGAGCCCGCAGGTGTGCCCCCATAGCAAGAGGCTTGCTATGGGGGCACGCCAAGAAGAGGAGGAGCCTAGAGTGCCAGCAGAGGATTGGCCCTGCTTTGTGCAAAACCATTCCCTAGTGCAGGAAAGTGGGTCATGTTTATTATTTTAAGTGTTAACAGTCACTGTAATAATAAAGAAGTAGCTGCATACTGACAAGGTGATCCCTCTGCTCACTTTACTTGAATATATTTGCTATGTCTATAGAACTGGGCTGGCATATTTAGTTATCATTGTATATCCGTCATTCAGTTTATTGCCCTAAGGTCTATTGATCAAGCTTACAAAACCTACTGAAAATGAAAGGGTTTTTTTTTTTTTTTTTAAAAAGGTTTTTATTAGCCGTAAAAACACATTCACAGGAAACGACATGAAAGGGATTTTTTAATAGATATCTCTACTTTCAGAAACATTTATTCCATGTTTCCTAAAACTCACTAGAGGCCAAAACCAACATAGTTTTGGAGGCATGCATTCACTAGTATGTGAGGTGATTCCTTCTTTTGTGCCTGCAGATGGGGTCATCGGATAGTATGAAATTTGGCAAAACTCTTGAAGATCTCAAAAATGCTTTAAAAAGACACCAGAGAAATTGGAAATGCTAAATAATTTCAACGACATTGGATGCTCAGCCTTCATTCTTTAGCTGTTGCACATTTAACAGACAATTGGTCACTAGCTTAAACATTAATATTAGTAGTGATTTTTTTGTGTACAAGCATTTGTAGCACACAACTGTTCCCTCCTGTATAACAACATTCTACTCATCTGCACCATGAAGTTTACCTTCAAAAGCCTAAGAACGTTTACTGTGTATTTATACATAATCATTTTCTTTTTTATCTTTGAAAAGAATGAAGAAAGGTTAGGTTAGATGCATCCCTATTCACGTTTATTGCATTGCAGAAATGCACGTTGCTGCAACAGGCGCACCGCACATGACCTGCAATTGTGCAGTGCTATTCTAAATGGCACCCCAACACACCTTGCCCTCGGAGGAGCCTGGTAACTGTAATGCTCTTAGGTGTTAGTTACTTGCTGGTGTAAGACATTCAGGGCCGTTTGAAGGAATTTGGGGGCCCCAAGCAAAATGGACATAGAGGCCCCCCAACCCCCCCCTCCACAAAACCTACAGGAACCACAACATAGCGATACAGTTTAAGTTCACTCACACTCAAAGACTGGTGCCCCCCATCACAGACTGGTGCCCCCCATCACAGACTGGTGCCCCCATCAAAGACTGGTGCCCCCCCATCACAGACTGGTGCCCCCATCACAGACTGACCCCCCCATCACAGTCTGGTGCCTCCATCACAGACTGATCCCCCATCACAGACTGGTGCCCCCATCACAGACTGGTGCCCCCATCACAGACTGGTGCCCCCATCACAGACTGACCCCCCATCACAGACTGACCCCCCATCACAGACTGACCCCCCATCACAGACTGACCCCCCATCACAGACTGGTCCCCCATCACAAACTGGTGCCCCATCACAAACTGGTGCCCCATCACAGACTGACCCCCCATCACACTGGTGCCCCCATCATAGACTGACCCCACATCACAGACTGACCCCCCCTCACAGACTGACCCCCCCCTCACAGACTTTTCCCCTCATCATAGACCCCCCTCGATAGTAGACTCCTGTCCCCATAACAGCACAGCACTCCCCCCTCCTCACAGAGCATTACCTTATTCACACACGAATCGATGAGAAGCACGGCAGCCCTGGACAACGGGCAGGACTTTTCATGTTAAAAGTGAGTGATTGATTGCTGGGACCGCCCCGCTGCATAGCAGCCAATCACCCACTTCTTAACTTAAACAGTCCGGTGCTTTGTCCAGAGCGGCCGAGGCTCTCATCTTGTGTGAATAAGCAGGGCCGCTGTTAGAAATCATGGGCCTATCTGACAGGGCCCCCTTCAACCACGCCCTTTCCCCCACCCCCGGCCCAACTCCTGACCCTGACTTGAAGCAAAATGCAGGTTTGTTGCTATTTACATATGTGTGTGGCGCCAACGTATGCGTTTGCAATTAGTATGCATGAAAGAGCAGGGGTCAGTTTAAATTTCTTTTAAATTGTATGTTATTTATTAAAAATAAACAAAAAACACCTTACACTGTATCTTTAATTTTTTTTGGTAATTTTTGCTTTCACGAGGGATGGACAACATTTCTTGTGATAACATGGATCATGACAGGTCCTCTTTATAGAGAGATCTGTTTTTTTTTAGACCCCATATCTGTCCTCTGGCCTCCAAAGCATCTGATCAAGCTAAGATCAGTTTGATCAGATGCTTGTTTAAGTCGGTAATGGCTTCTTTACATGAGACTAAAACCAGAAGTGATCAAATCTTCGTCACTTCTGGTTTCTGACGTCACACGGTGGGAGGAACGACATCCATTTCTCTCACTGTGTCCCAGTAACTGGACGCTACTGGTCACATCTTAAAAGCAGTAAAGGCTGTGGTGGAACCCCCTTCCACTGCCTGTAAAAGTAATCCAGGGGCTTCTTGTACAGAATTGCTGGGGCTAAAAAATGATATCTCGATCATTGCTGTAGTGATGACCAAGATATCACCCTTCCAAGTCAGTGATGATGGGAAGCAGTTAAAGGGGATAGGTTTGGGGGCAGTAAAAATTCAGCTCCGCTGCACGTTTACTGCACCCCTAAACTAAGTTTAAAGTAGCATGTTTCTTATTATCATCAGGTTACAATTATCACACAGGCAGCACAGTAAGCAGGGTCTCTATCATAGCTCTATCATAGCTTTATCATGGCTCTATGCCACATGGCTGAGTGCTGGCTTAGTTAACTTATGGCTGTATTGTATATAACAGACTGTAACAGTACAACCATAACAAAGTCAGCACCCAAAAGCAATGTGACACAGAGCCATGACAGAGACCCTGCTGTGCTGCCTGTGTGGTGATTGTAACCTAACCTGCTGTGAGATAAATAATAGGACACAGTGAGTATTCTTTCATCTATTCCCACTCACTGTGTCCAGTGCAGCCACGATCTCCTCCTGCTCCCCCGATCTCCAGCCGCTCAAATTCTTCACATCTCTTCAGAGAAGCAGTCAGGACACGAACGGAGCACAGCTGTATCACTCCGCCAGCCGGGACTCATAGAATAGTGGGGCGGCATGATGTACATGTGCCCGAAAATGAAGAAATAGTCCCTCTGCTGTGCTCCTCTCCTCGGCCTCTGTGTTGACCAGATGAGGCACCGGACAATAATAGACCCACTCTGTAAGCAAGTGGAAGTGGGGAAAAGTTTAGAAAACAGGCAGACAGACGAGCCAACTTGGGGGCCCCTTTCTAGCTCGGGGCCCCAAGCAATTGCCTCGTTTGCCTGTCCTGTTGCGACGGGCCTGAAGACATTACAATATCTTGCATGATTTATATGGAAAACCAGTCTTGTCAGACTATGAGAACAAGAATGTTGACAGTAGTACACTTTGTAACACTTTACAATTATATGACCTGACCTCTATATCTGGCCATAGATGGGTAGAATTCCAAACAAAGGTTCTTGGGAAAGTCTTAGGAAATGTTGTACGTACATTTTTAGAACATTCTGATGTCGTTTGAAAGATTTTGTTTGCTTTTACCATTTGATTTTGGAATGAATGGATCTTGCCAAATGAAAACCACATACAATATTAGAAATTCACTTGTTTTTGTGAAACATTCTTTATCCTGCTCCTTCAAATTTTCTTAAAGGAGTTGTAAATAAAAAAAAAATGTAATGCTGAAATGACTGTTTACAGGGTATAGAGACATAATGGTTAACTGATTCCTTTTAAAAACGATTAAAAATAGATAAAAATCAATCATATAATGTTCCTGTAGTTTCTAGTTTCGTTTTTGCATGTTTCCTGCCTCTGCTGTACAGAGCATACAGAGCCAATACAGGGCAGTGATGGTTTGGAAATAAAACTGATTGGTGTTGAGGGGTTTTAGACACACAGTGATCACACCTCCTTGATTAGTGACCACAGAGAGAAAGCTCCCAGTACTGTGGTTATCAGGAAACAGACAACCAGGAAGTGTGGAGATCAGAGAAGAATTGCAGCAACTTGAGAGCAAAAACGAACAATGAGGACATGAAAACAGCACTGCATTAAGGTAAAGGATGCTATTAAGATAAAAAAAAAAAAAATCCTTTACAAACCCTTTAACATTGCAGTTGAAAACTAAAGTTGTTTTCACACATTAATTAGAAAAATGAACACAACTTGCTTATAACATTCTTTTTCTTGAGAATTTTGGATTCAAAATTCTACCCATCCATGAACAGCTTTAGGTCCCTTTCACATGATCGGCCTACAGGGATTTGCCTATCCATTTTTCAGGCGGATCCAAGTTGGGCCACCCATTGATTTGTATGGGGAGGCGGATGTTGGCAGAGATGTGTCCGCTGACACCAGCCTACCATCCCACCCGACAAGATCTGCTCAAAACAGATGGATGGCAATATGTTTGCCATCTGTTCAGCGGATCGGATGTAAACGGACATGCACAGTGAGCAGAGATGGACCTGTCATCCGCCGGCTCAGCGGGGATCAACTGAGCTAGTGGGGTCCACTGAGCGGATCTGCCCCATGTGAACAGGGCCTTGGATTAATATGCATGCATTCTGCACTCTGTCCATTCAGCCTATTCTGTGATGGTGATATGCATATTCATTTCCACTAGGAATTGTTCTGAAAATACAATTTTTCTGACAGTGTCTAGTAGCAGTACTTCAGAGTCACAGACCCACAGTATTTGCCATATAAAAAAAATTAAGCCTACATTTTTCTCTCATGCTAGATCTAATTTAAAGAGGTTTTTCACTCGAGGGGGGGAGGGGGGGGGAGAGAATCAGCAGCTATAAATACTGTAGTTGCTGACTTTTAATAACAGGACACTTACCAAGGATCCAGCACAGTCCTCACCCAGGCTAGTTCTTCACTAGCCTTCGGGTTCTTGGTGCGGTATCTTAACTGTGGGCAGCTGCCTGTGCTGTTTGCGGCATCACAGCTGGCTGCCCACTGCACATGCGTGAGCTGCGCTGGGCTTTGTGAATGATCCTGCTGGGGCGGAAGGAGGGAGGGAGGGGGAGAGGAGAATTTCTGCTCATATCGCCTAGGCCAGTGGTTCTCAACCTCAGTTCTCAACTAGCCCCAACAGGCCATGTTTGCAGGTTTTCCTTTTATCTTGCACAGGTGCTTTTAAATCTGAGTCAATGGGTTGGTGTTTTGGACAGTTATTTTATCTAAGAGAAATTCCCAAAACATGGGCTGTTGGGGGAACTTAAGGACTGAGGTTAGGAATCACTGGCCTAGGTGACCCAAGCAGGAGTGGGGGTGGGTACCTGTCAAAACCAGGTCCCTGCTCCCTTGCCCCCCACCCTAGGCAAGGCACACTGTACCTCCTGTAATTGTAATGTCCTCTGAAATGTATTTTTTTTAATGCAAACAGTGTAAGCACTTGAATTTGGCTTAAGCTGGCCATAGACTGATTGATCGAAATGTCAATCTATTTGCAGGCTGATTGTACTGAAGTGGGTCTGTCGATTGACTTCAGTACGACCAGCCCAACAGGTTTTTTTTTTTTTTTTTTGTACAATCACTACTGACTGCTATAGCCTCCAGCACTGACCATTGTATTCCGATGGCTGGGAAAACTCCCGCTGTCAGAATACAATAGCACAGCAGAAGGCATTCCCCCATCAACACTCACTGTGTTGATGGGGGAATCAAGCAATTTTCTTTCCTTGAACACATGGTTTAAGGTAAGAAAATTGCATCTTTGGCCAGACTTTGTTTTAGGGCTCATTTGCACTCACTTCGGCTTCAACACACATTAACGGTTAGTTTACACTTGCTTCAAAACAAGGCTTCAGACACGCTTTGTTAAAGCTCTCTGAACGCTGTCAGTAAATAAAATTGTTTGCTTACAGTCCTGTTTACACCTTGCTTTTGCTTTTGGCTTTGCTTCAAAAATTATACCCCCTGTAGCTTTAGTGATGCTTCAAAGCATCTTCAAAGCCTCCATAGAAGTCTATGGCAAAGCTTGCTCGAAGCCCCACAAAGCTCTACCAAAGCCTCATCGAAACCCCACAAAGCATCAAGCAAAAGCAAGGTGTAAACAGGACTGTAAGCTAACCATTTTATTTAGTGACAGGAGCTTTGACTGGTGTTCAGAGAGCTTTAACAAAGCGTGTACGAAGCCTTGTTTTGAAGCAAATGTAAACAAACCCTTAGTCTCATGCAGCTTCCAGTACAGCAGCGCAAAAAAAAAAGGGGGAAGTAGCACAAGGAGTCCATCAGGTATGCTGCACAGGGGGACCTATAATTGCAGCAAAGTGGAATCGGGTCCCTGCCTCTGCCAGACATAGCTTTTCTGTGTGGCAGAGCTGTGTACATGTCAGGACTGGATGAACAGAAATACAATTTTGTTGCTTGGCTTTTATATTTTTATATCATCTGTATGATTTGGCTGTTTTCCAGGCGTGCACCTGGCAAATATAAAGGTACAAAAATAGCAGCACTGTAGATTGCCGTACTACAGTATGTGCAGTTATCTGACTTATTCAATTATTCATTTACAGAATGTTTCCTCATCTGCTACTACAGGCTGTCAGTTTAAATTATAGAACAACTGTTAAATGTCACTAAAGGTGTTGAG
The DNA here is from genome assembly GCF_905171775.1 of Rana temporaria. Classification (NCBI taxonomy): domain Eukaryota; kingdom Metazoa; phylum Chordata; class Amphibia; order Anura; family Ranidae; genus Rana; species Rana temporaria. The sequence continues at coordinate 225,263,221 of NC_053492.1, forward strand.
TTGCAAAAACAAACATAGGGCAGTACAGTCTATCAAGTAAAATCATGTTTTCTGTGAGATTAGACTGGTAGATATTACAAATTCCCATTCCCTAATCAGACTGGATATGACTTGACGGGATCCTTACAAACCTCTATCATGGTGCACCCTAACCTATGCTAATTTGCATTTTCTGTTATGTAGCTTTTTGATACCAGAAATATGGAAGATTTTTTTTGTGCGTGTGTTTTGGAGGAAAGGGGAGGGGGGGGGGGGAGAGAGAGAGTTAACCTGCTATTACAGAAAATGTTTGTTGCGTCTAAGACCTAGTCATTAGAGCTAATTTACATTGCTGAAATATTTTACTTTGGAGATTGTTAGTAGCACACTGAAATCTATGTTCTGCTAATGACTAAGGTAAATTGCTTAGCTAGACATTAAAATACCCACTTTGACCCTGGAACCGCAAAACTTAACTGTATCTGAGCACCACGCACTGAATACGCTACTTAAGTCATCTTTAATATTTTCTAGCAATCTCAATCATCCACCCTTGTCTCCATAATTTATTTTGTTGAGAAATCACTCCCTTGCATTTCTGGCCATGGCCATCTTGAGTAGGGGCAGATGATTCATGTAGCATTTACTTCCTGGAATATATCTGCCCTTAGCGCAGACATGCAGGCCGGGTGGAAGGTGAGAAAGCCGCTCCTCCCCTGCTCCAGAAGATGTCTAGGATGGAAACCATCATTTTGACCTAGTCTAGAAACCAGGAAGCAACTGAAGAAATAAAAAAATAAGTAAAATATCTGTGCATCATATTGTTTCTGGACCAATTAGCTGTTGGATTGGTTTTATATGTGTAGCGCCTGTGTACTTTATGGTACCGGTGCTAGTCAAATTTAAGGGTTAGATCAGAGTCTAGTTAGATTCTGATCCATATTGTTAAGTGCAAAACAGGGTCTCTGCCTTTTAGCTTGGCTGTGCTGCGGGCTCATTCTGTTGTACTGGGGTGTTCTTCCAGCCCCGGTGCTGCAGGTGGCAGCAGAGCAGTCAATGTTTGGGTGCTCTTTCCCAGCAGCCAATCAGGAGGGTTTGACCTCGCTGTGCATGCTGGGGAGGGGTATTTATGGGGCAGACGCCATTGGTTCTGGGTCTTCTTCATCCAGTGTGGCACCCACCTTTAGGGTGGCCACATCACGGCGCCCCGGCGATATGGCCTACCTGGCCGGGGTGTGCGTGCCACGCGGGGTTCCTGGGCCATGGTGGCCCAAGGCATCTGAACAGTGACGGGGACCCAGTGAGTGACTGGGTTTCCACCATTGAGGATCCCAAGCTGTACTGCTGTTCGGTGGGGAATCAGTCTAAGGAGCGCCATTGAGAGGCTGGCGGTCCAAAAGGGCCTGGACAAACCACCGGGGATCGAGGTAGCTAGACACTGAGGGATTGATCACCTATCATTTGGTACCTGGGCGACAAGTTGAAGGAGATCCAGGCGTAACTCATCTAAGGAGGGATATTTCCAAGAATTCAATCCAGAGAGGGCCTGTGGCAGAAGTACCTTTCTGAGGCTCAACAAGGAGGGTCTGTGGCAGAGACTATCCTACAATTGTCCGAGCGATACTCCGGCTGCCAGGTCAATGAGAGAGGCCTGTCCGGGTACGCTAAACCCACTCCGGCAGGAGTGGCGCATAGAAGTGTTGCGCTTGGGAGCAGGACTGTTCCCTATCCTCACGCCTGAATCTGCTATTCTCCCTTCTCCTTCAACTTTACTTTCCTCACCATAAGTTTACTGTTTTTACCCGGCTGGGTAATAAAGAGCACCTGTCGTGGACATTCCTTTACTTCTACTATATGCAATACGCATCATTCACCCCTAGGAATTCAGAGGAGCCATGAGGTAATGTGCCGCCCAAAAATCCAGCAGCTCCTCTGGGGGTAGTGCTACATAAGCAGAGGGAGCGTTGCTCCCCCCTCCCCCACTGCCTTGCGCAGCTCTCTCGGGCTCTCCTGTGTTCCGCCAGCTGACCACAGAGCTGATCAGAGACTGGAATGGCTCCGATCATCTCTATGGTATAGGAAACTGGAAGCAATGGATTTTTAATTGCTTCCGGTTTCGCAGTTGTAAACACAACTTTAGTGGTTTGAAAACGGAATCGGATCATACCATTCGTGGTATGATTCAAAGTTTTTAAAGGCAGAGGAGAAATCTGGGGTCTACCAGACCCCAGATCTCTAAGTAAAGGATGCCGGTCGTTGCCTATTGCTATCACTGGGGATATGTAAATTCCCTGTGTTATAAAAAAAAAAAAAAAAAAAGAAGAAGAAATTAAAGCGACGGTGTAAAAAAAAAAAAAAACATTAAGTATTTATTTTTAAAGCTCGCTCACACTCAAAGGTGAATGCACATGTTGGTCACGCATGCGTACAAACGTCGATTGCACCACACAACAACAACAAAGAACAGATCAATGGTAATCTAGCACTAGACCTCCTGTGTAAATCTGTTATAAGATAGTAACCCGTAAAGGCTTGAAAGCATTGCCTTTGAATATTAAAATGTACATCACCGTTGCACAGGCATGCGCAGTTTTAAAGGCGTAAAATCTTCTTTTATATTTTACCAAGCCGTTGGGTATTGTGTTTTTGTGCATTACTGTGTGGAGTTACAGACAGAAGAACAGGAAGTGAGGATTTCTCAGAAGAAATAAGGACATTTAAAAGCAAAATGGAAGAATGAGGTAAGTGAAGGAGGACTGCACTAAGGTAAAGGAAGCTATTTAGGGAAACAAAATTGTATCTTTACAACCCCTTTAACCACTTCAGCCCCGGACCATATTGCTGGTCAATGACCGGGCCCCTTTTTGCGATTCGGCACTGCGTAGCTTTAACTGACAATTGCACGACGTGGCTCCCAAACAAAATTGGCGTTCTTTTTTCCCCCACAAATAGAGCTTTCTTTTGGCGGTATTTGTTCACCCCTCCAGTTTTCATTTTTTTGTGCTATAAAAAAAAATAGAGCGACAATTTTGAAAAAAAATGAATATTTTTTACTTTTTGCTGTAATAAATATCCCCAAAAATATATTAAAAAAATATTTTTTTCCTTAGTTTAGGCCGATACGTATTCTTCTACATATTTTTAATAAAAAATATCACAATAACCGTTTATTGATTGGTTTGCGCAAAAGTTATTGCGTCTACAAAATAGGGGATAGTTTTATGGCATTTTTATTAATATTTTTTTTTTTTACTAGTAATGGCGGCGATCAGCGATTTTTATCGGTACTGCGACCTAATGGCGGACACATCGGACACTTTTGACACATTTTTGAGAGCATTGGCATTTTCATAGCTATCCGTGCTATAAAAATGCATTGATTACTATAAAAATGCCACTGGCAGGGAAGGGGTTAACACTAGGGGGCGAGGAAGGGGTTAATTATGTTCCCTGTGTGTTTTCTAACTGAAGGGGTGGTGGAACGGACTAGGGGAAATGACTGATCACTATTCATACATTGTATCAGGCATTTCTCCCCCTGACAGGACCGGGAGCTATGTGTTTACACACACAGCTCCCGGTTCTCGCTCTGTAACGAGCGATCGCGGGTGCCCGACGGTGATCGCGGGCGCCCCTATTGGCTGAAATGCGAGATGACGTATAGCTACATGATCTTGCGCAGCCGAGCCGACCTGCCGCCGTATAACTGTAACTGCGGCGGCTGGTCGGCTAGTGGTTAAGGTCACCATAGACATCACTATCTGTACAATTTGCATTAGATCTGCCATCAGCTATTTAGTGCAAGGGCCTCTTGGCATGTTTTTAATGCGTTTCTATGGAAGACGTTTTTTTGTGCACTTTTTACACAAAAGGATTTCAAGGTAAATACTTTTGATGTGCTTTTGTCATGCTGGAAAGGTGCCTTCTAGCGCGACAAAAGTGCATAGATGCATCACTTTTGTGTTGGACCCCTTTCACACTGAGGCAGTTTTCAAGCATTTTAGCGCTAAAAATAGTGCCTAAAAAATGCGTCCCATTCATTGCAATGGGTGCTTTCACATCCGGGCGGTGTGCTTGTGGAACGTTCTGAAAAGTCCTTCAAGTAGCATCCTTGGGGTGGTTAAGGGAGCGCTGTATCCAGCGCTATAAAAACGCCCCTGCCCATTGCAATGAATAAAGAGACTGAAAAGCGATTTGGAAAGCACTGCAATGTGGGAGTTTAACCCCTTTTTGGGGTTAAGAGCACCCCGATAGCGGCCAAAAAGCGGTGAAAGTGCAAAAACGAGCGTCACTTTACCGCTAACGACCAGCATTTTCAGTGTGAAAGCAGCCTTAGGATTGTAAGATTACATTGGGAGCATTGGCCATGGCTGAATTTACACAATGAAGCAAGTACTGTTTGTTTTAGGAGAGTTGCACCCATATTCATGGAGGGAAGAAAGGATCCCTCTGTCTGAATTCATTGTGTAATGTTAATGGTCAGGTGTGCTTTTACTACAAAGTAACCCATCCCTTAACTCCATAACTTTATTAGAACCCCCAGCCATATACCGCAGTAAGACAACCCAGGCCACCTCTTTACGCCATGGTTTAGTTCTAATCCTCCCTGGTCACAAAAATGATGTCAGAACTGAGCTGCACGCTTGTTATGAGTTAGCGACTCAAAGTATTAAAGTCAGAGGATCAGTATAACGAGTAGGCACCATTCACAGAAGGTCAGCAGTGGTAGTGTCAACTATTTTTTTTTTTTTTCTCTCTGTTGAAAGATTTCCTATTAGAAGGGGAAGCCAGATTTGTTTGTTTCTTATATTGTATGTAACTACTAGCAATGAATATGGCTTTGTATCAAATGGGGGTCAGCGTCTATCTTTTAGAAATGATTACTTTACATTTCATGGTAGAATTAAACCATAAGGATACTGGGGTGCTTTGTTAAAGGTGTAGCTTGTAAGTATGAAAAGGTTGCAATCTATGTGGAAGAATTGCTTGTCATAGTTCCAGATCTGTTTCTTACATAGTAACAAATACCCCATTGTAAAGACATTTCATTGTTTTTATAAAGCTCTAGTATGAATACATTATTTTTCTTTTAAATTTTCAACAATTTCTATATATTGCTTTTTTCTCGTTGCTGCTTGCAATCTCTTTGTTTCCCGCAGAGAGATTGTGTATCTACTAATTACATGTTCTATACACAAGTGCCTCTTTATTGCTTGGTTGCTGTCAGATTATGTAGCTGGAGGAAGGCGCAATATCAATAGAAGGTAAAGCTAGTAACGCTTGATAGAGCTAGCAGTGCCTTCTACAAAGCGAATGTGTGACGTTCAACCAGACAGGCAGTAATTAAAGAGAACCTGTAATGAAGTATTGCTAAAAATGTGCTGTTAATGTTGTAACCACTATAGTGGTTAAATTGCAGTTTATAAAGTCAACTCAGCTTTTCTCCATATCCTTTTTATTATACCTGCAGTGTAATTTGGCTTTTCTTTACAATAAATACAAAAATGAATATTTGTAAATGTCCAGTGCTATCATATAACCTGTTTCTACAAGGCAGACTGGTTGGCATATTAATTGCACTACTTACTATATCTGGCAAAAACTAAAACTACCGTAAGTAAAATAATAAGTTATTAGACTGTATCCTGGCCAGTGTATGCATGCTCACCACCAACAATTGGTTCCTGTGTCTGTTGAGACCCACACTTTTAAAAGGTCTGTACACCCATACTGAAGAGGTAAATTACCTAATAGCTTTAGGGCCAGGTCACACAACCATGCGTTACGGATGCGTTTCTGCATGCATTTCAATGCGTTTTATGCTTGTTAATACAGTCTAATGGGCAGAATAAATTGGTAAATGTGCATGGAAAAGCACTGCCTTTTCCAAGTTTTCTGCTGTAAGGAGAAAAGGCATCAAAAGAATACAGTGTGCATGTGGCCTTCATCCCAGTTTACACTAATGTGGTTTTGATGACTTCCAGAACGCATAGATTTGCATGTCAAGTGTAAAAACATTGCTTCCTATGAAGGCTGTTCACATAGATGTGTTGCAATTCTAAAAAGTGAATTTGGTGCAATTTTTAAGATCTATAACTTGTGAGAAACGCATCTGAAAAGTACAAATCGTACCGCACTGGGACTCCAAATCGCATGTAAAATCGCACCACAACAGTGTGAACCCGGGCATGCGACCTTATGGCGGACACTTTTGACACATTTTTGGGACCATTGGCATTTTTATAGCATTGATTACTGTAAAAATGCCACTGGCAGGGAAGGGGTTAACACTAGGGGGCCAGGAAAGGGTTAAGTATGTTCCCTGGGTGTGTTCTAACTGAAGGGGGGGGGGGTGGACTGACTAGGGCAAATGACAGATCGCTGTTCATACATTGTATGAACAGACGAACGGTCATTTCTCCCCCTGACAGGACCGGGAGCTGTGTGTTTACACACACAGCTCCCGGTTCTCGCTCTGTAACGAGCGATCGCGGGTGCCTGGCGGTGATCGTGCCCGCCGGGCACACGCGTCAGCACCAGGGGCGAGCAGGCGGTGCGCTCCTAATGGCTGCAATGCGAAGTGACGTATAGCTACGTGATTTCGCGCAGCCGAGCCGTCCTGCCGGCTAGTGTTTAAGCCCGGGTTCACACTGTTGTGGTGTGATTTTACATGCGATTTGGAGTCCCAGTGCGGTACGATTTGTACTTTTCAGATGCGTTTCTCACAAGTTATAGATCTTAAAAATTGCACCAAATTCACTGTGAAAAGTTAGAACAGTTCTCCATGATGTTTTCTTCATTTGGAGACTTCCCCTAATGTCCTGCCTCAGTGACCACAAAAAATGTGACAGGAATTCAAACCCTTTATTCCTCTATTTTAAACCAATTTGATTTTGTTGTGGTCTGTGTCATAGTTGGGGGGGGGGGAAAAACTTTTTTTGCCTGTCCTAGTGACCAGTAGGAAGTAAAAATCTGGCAGGTTCCAACTAATGTGAAGTTTGCCAAACATTTTGTTTTGTCCTGATTAAGCCCCGGTTCTCACTGTTGCGACTTGTCATGCGACTTCAGAGTTTAAAGTCGCATGCCATTAGTGGCAATAGACTGGTTCTAATCTGTGCGACTCAAGTTGCTCCAACTTGGAAAAAGGGTCCTGAACTACTTTGATGTGACTCCAACACAACTTGCATTGACCTCGGTTAAAGAAATCGTACAGCTGTTCTGTATCTACAAGGCATTTGACAGCGTTAGCTGGTAATACCTAGATTTGATATCACAGGTGACTTTCTCCAAGGCTTTCATGCTCTGTATCAGGATCCTCAGACCTGTATCAAATTACCTATTCCCAAAATTCCCAAAAAACTAGGCAGGGGTGCCCTTTGTCTCCCCCCTTCCTATTTGCCTTGGCAATAGAGCCCTTATCCAAAGCAATCTTGGAAAATATAAACATTATGGGATATTGTGAAGGCGCCAGTAATTTAGACTCAGTCTCTATGCAGACAATGTCCTCTTATTTCATAACAAACCCTCTAATTGCATTACCCAACCTGAACTCCCTATTGGAATCATTCTATACTATCGCAGGCCTGGGTGTTAATCTGGCTAAATGTTCAGCTATGCCGATAAATATACCAAATGACCATGTGACCTTTTTGCAGCATTATTTTTCATTCACATGGTGCACACAAGCATTTCACTATCTAGGTCACTCCCACTTTTCAGGCCCTGTTTAAGGCTAATTACCATCATATAGTCTCTTATATTAGAACCGCTTTGAAGACTTGCCACAAATATCATATTTATTTCCTGGGCAGGGTCACAGACATAAAAATGGCTATTTTGCCTAAAATACACTTTAAGTTTGTATGGCACTCCAAAAAAAAAACAGATTTTACAGATCCCTACTGTACAGACCCCAATCCCTCTGTGATCTTGGTCTCCTGGACCTGTGGCATTATTATTTTGTGGCCAGACTTGCTCAAACAGCCCAGTGGCACGCCCCTACCACAAACATGCTTTGGCTAGCATTTGAAACATATTCAATACTTCCTTCTATCTGGATTATTATTGTCCAGATCCATAAGACCTAGTCAAGTTGATCACTTAATACTATCATATATCAATACCTATATTTGTGGTCCCTTTATGGTAGCAAGTTTAAATTTAATTTCTCCCCTCCCCCTTCTATACTCCTTCATAGGTGATCCAGATTTCCCCCCAACCTTCAAAACCGAGATCTCTTTTTTTTTTTTTCTGTGGAGCACGGCTGGTGTAACAACATTTCAATCCTTCAAATCGGGCCCTCACTTAAAAACTTTCCCCCAACTCCAATCAGAAAACAATCTACCCCTCTCTGAACAATTTCGATACACGTAAATCAGACACTTTTTCCACAGCAGAGGCACCTTAGAATCCCAAATGCATAGCACCCAATTTGAACAACCCTGTGAGTGTTCATCCAGAGATAGACGTCTTATCAAAGATTTATTGCTTTCACAGTGAGTCTGCACTTGTGAAAAAAAAAAAAAAAATCGATGCTTAGCTGGGAAAGTGATATAGGTCACACTTTTTAGCGCCCCAAATGGGAAGAGATGCTGACAAACATGTTCAAAAATACAAGGTCGCTGTCAATGCGCGAGACAGCGGTCAAGCTTCACACCTGATGGTATATGACACCCACAAAACTTCATTCTATCTACCCCATGGTTTCTCCGCAATGTTTCCGTGGCTGCTCTGACTTTGGCCCCTTTCACACTTATACGACTTGTCCCTTGATTTCGGATGGCAAAGTAGCATGACAAGTCTTTTCCCATGATTTCCAATGACAACCATTTATATTAGTACAACTTCAAGTCGTTCCGACTTCAAAGTAGTCCTTGCACTGCTTTGGTCCGATTTTTGATGCCACTTACACAGGCATTCCCTAAAAACCGTGGCTCCGAAATCACGGTAAAATCACAACTTTGAAGTCGTAGTAGTGTGCAAGGGGCCTTGGGTTCATTAACCTATATTTTTGGAGTTGTAAATATCATAAACTTATTTGGCAGCATGCATATGCTTTTTTGTCCTCATCGACTGTTCCATACTGTAAGCTAGAAGTAACTTATATTTTTGTCCCTCTTCGATTCGACTTTACTGTTTTTCCATGTTTTATAAGTGATGACTTTTATCTAATGCCGATAAATCTGTCTGATACATTGTGTTTTAAAAATGTTTGTAATCGAAAAAGAAATTGTATGCAAGCCGTGATGAAGTCGCGCAGAGATGTCGTATTCAAAGTCGTGTGACTTTGAAGCCACAGCAGTGTGAACAAGGGCTAATGTCGTTCTTTAGCTGAAGTGATATTTTGCCTTGGTAGAACTACTGAAACCTCTTGATCTCATATGTATGGCAAGATTTGTTCTTTTTTTATAAGAAAACTGAATGATTTGTGCACAGATTTTCCAGTGTGCTAAAAGTTACAGTATGTCCATTTACCCAAGTCTTCATATGCTTCCAAAATGTTAATTGTTGGCAGCAATTTTTGGATCAGTCTTATTGGTGTATAATCATTGGACCGAGAGATGTTGGAGTTTAGCTTCAATTTGTATTCTTTGTATTTAAATAGTACATCTAACAATTCCCTCCTCCAGATTAACAATGCTGCTGTCCTAAGGTGCCCCCTGTGCTCATTCACCCAGAGTGGGGGCACTCTCTAATACATAAGGTGTGTTACTGGCTAGATCACCAGGTGAATACACAGGGGGAAAAGTATGCAGCCACCATATCGAAGGATTGGTAGGCTGCAATATATTACATGTTTGGTTTTGGGTTTAATACCACTTTAAAGAGCTAATGTCTAACATAAAATAGGTAATGGAGTGGATCTCGACATGACCAACAGATCCATTGTTGGTTATGACAATGCAGTGTAAACAGTCGCTATAAATGCAGTTGAGAGGAATCAGGTTTCAGAATAATAAGAATGCATTAGACACAAAGTTGCAGTGATGTTAAGGACTGACCTACCTCCATCTGAGCAAAATTCTGAGAAATGTCATTGTGGCTGTTTTACCTTTTGGGGCCAGTTCACGCCAAATGCAGTTCGTGCAGCTCCGTTTTTTTCTGCACCAATACAGTCAGTCCCGGTCAGTTTCTACACTGGAAACTGACCAGAAACAGACTGGAACTGACTGCACTGGTGTAAACTAGAACCATTGGAATACATGGAAAACACTGTGTATGCATTTTTAGTGCAGGAAAAAAAATCATGGGGAACTGAACGGAACTGTGTCTGGTGTGAACTAGCACTTACTGCACAGTTTCATTGTGCCATGCGCCAACCCTGACCAGAATAACATCAGCGTATGTGCTCCTCCTATTAGGGAAAAAAGAATTCTATTGATTTTAATGTTTTTTTTTTTTTTTGTCCCTGTTTAGATTTTATCAGCTTCGAGCTTCCATGAAAATCCCTCCCCGTAATCCGCACAAAATTGAAGCAAGCCTTTTGCGTGTCACAGGTATGTGAATCATGATGTCCGCACTATTAAATGGTCTATTAACATGGTTGTAGACATCTAAAATTTTAGTTGCTGTAGTAAAACAAAAAATACTTTCTTCTCCTGCTTACAGTATAATGCTTTAAATGCAGTTCTTACCCTGGCAGTAATTCAGAGAGGGGGAGTATTTAAAATATATGGCATTGCTATTTTAAGCTTTTTATTGCACGGATAACAACCCGTTTATAATCTCTAGTGTTCTTTATAATATTTTAAAATGTAAACTGGTAGTAGTTTGCTTTGTGCTTTTTATCTACAACAGGGGTCTCAAACTGGCAGCCCTCCGGCTGTTGCAAAACTACAAGTCCCATTGTGCCTCTGCCTGTGGGAGTCATGCTTGTAACTGTCAGCCTTGCAATGTCTGAAGGGACTTGTAGTTTTGCAACAGCTGGAGGGCGGCCACTTTGTGACCCCTGATCTACAGGAAAGCTTTATTGTAAGCACCGTTTTGGAGATATTTACTCTCTTGGCAGCCGGTGACATCATCGGTGCATGCACTGTGAAGGAACGGCATACCCGTGCTGTTCCTTCAGCGCTGCGCTGTGATTCCCTCACACATCTGTGGGAGTGATGTCACGCAGCTTGGCCATTTAAGTGGCCAGACCCTGCGGACCCAGAAGGAAGACTGAGTGGAGATAGAAGCCCTGTCAACTGTGATAAAACACCGCTGGAGGGCTCCATTCTAAGGCAAGTATTTCATACTATCCTCGTATGTGATGCATACTAGCACATTATGCTATTACCTTGCAGGGGATTTTTTTTTTTAAATGGCACAGTTTACTTACACTTTAATTTTTGTCTGTTTTTACAATAAACTAAGCCTGCCATACATTTAAAGTGACCCCGTGCTATTACCATGCAGAGATGAGCAACATATTAATTTTAAAGCCGACCACTGCAGTTTGCACATACCTTTCCCTTTGCTCACTTGTTGCTCTATTTACCCAGGGTTTCAGTTGCATTTAGGGTAAATCTACTGTATTGTTGGCAGTGAGTGCCCGGATTTGCTGTTCATCTGTACTTAAAATCTGCTTCTTTCTTTGAATACATTCCAGGGATTTCAGAACCGCCCTAATGGCACTTATCTTCTCCTAATTCTGACAAGCATTTGCACCAATGTCTGTAACATTGCGGGTGGGTGGAGTCTAATGGGGAAATGAAGAGACTAGTTTCCCATCAAGTCCACTTTACTTTTGACAGCGTATGGCAGTAGGTAGACTCAAAAGCCACTATTGGACTAAATAGTGTTTTCTGTCTGCCATATTCTTTTCAATCAAAGGTGAACAGACCTGATAGGGAACTAGAGTCTCGGTTCCCCATCAGGCTCCGCCCACCCTGGTACAAGACACGCCCATAAACTTGTCAATGTGATGGGAGCGAGTGCACTGAGGAAGGAATGTCCAGTGTAGACACTCCAACCTCAGTGCAGACACAATCCTGTATCTGTCTGTGACAGGTACATGAATCAGGAGTAAGCACTGATGCTTTCAGTGCTGTGCCCTAACAGAATTCTGACACCTTTTATAAATTCTCCCGATTTGTCTCTTGTAAGCCTGAGTAACAGCATTCACAACTGCAACGCCGAATGCTGAGATCATCCTAACAAACCAGTCCTGATGATTTGCAGTGAGGATACAATCTGTCAGTAGCAGTGTCACCTTGTAAACGCAAGGTGTGGAAGGTGTAGCTCAGCTCATTTGTCCAAAAGACAATAAAACAGGGATTTTGATCTATTAATTGTAGCTGTCTGACCTGCTGTTTCTTCCGCAATGCTATTTTCTCTCTGGCATATGATCTGTAATACTGGTTTGTTAATAAAGAGTCCTCTCCTATTTTAATGCCAGGGGCCCTAAGGGTAGGCCTCAGTCAGTAACGGCACAGCTGTCACTGCATGGGATAACTGAGAGGGTTGTACACACAGAGACCCCTACACTATCCACGCAGAAAGTAACATAAGCCTTTGGCAACTGCCTGTTCTGTGTTTCAACAAGTAGCAATGCTTTTACATTTAATTGGAGAGATGGGTCAACCAGTGCATAGTCTTACTTACAATACTCTAATTTTAGATCCTGCACTTGCTGTAAAATAGTAGGCATGTGCAGCAGTAAATCCCAGAAATAGTATGGAAACTAGTAACATATGGCAGACATCCATGGATTGGGTCATTGTTGAGGGTGAACGATGCTGGCCTTGTTCAGGATTTGTCAGTGCCTGGGGCACATATCTTGTGAAAGTATGAATTCTAAACATCCAGCTAACCCTAGGCAGCTGCATTCTTTGGACTTCCAACTCAATGAAGCATGAAAATGATATTCAAGATGATGTCTGCATTCTGTTCTTTAATGAAAACACAATCATATCACTTGTCTGTTGATTTCTGCACTTTGCAGATGCTAATTTAATCCATCTCTGTGTCTATTTGGATAATGGAAGATGATGTAAAGATTACGTTTTTGTTACAGAGCATATAATGCATATTGTGAGCATCAGCCTCCCATCTATCCATCCATTTTCTTTATCCAGTCATCTTTTGAACATCTTGATGTTTATAGGAAATATTAACTTTTTAAACAAGTAAAAGATCAGTTGGCTCAATGTAAATTTTCAATGAACATTTTTTTTTTTTTGTATGCATTTATCTGTCTGTCTAGCCATCGTTTAGACTGTTTCCATATCAGCCAGTTCAGCTGGGACTGGCTGAGATTCTAATCATGTATTTGCTGGCTGAATGAACCCAGGTTGAGAAATCAACTTGGGTATAACCAGCCTGTCAGATTTTAGATGTGCTTATTGTTGGTAGCTGTTAAAGTCCATATTTAGCTGGTCACAGGCTGCCTTCTTGGACATTAAAATTCCGTTTGAAATAAATGTCTAGTATAATTGGAATGTTTTCCAGAACTAAACCTGTAATATGGATCATAGCATCCAATGTGATTTTTGTTCCAACATTGGCAATATTTGTGTGTGTTTGTGTGTTCATTACATAAGGTGCATTGACAGACAGCCACCTTTACACGAATAGGCTCTGTTTTTTGCTAGTAGTGCTCTACAATAACTATTTATTTATTTTGACATTCTTATAGTAGAAAGTAGCCAACCACAATCCCAAGAAACAGAGAAGACCATGTGGAGCTTAGTTTAGCATACATGATGTTATAAAAACCTTATAACTATCAATTTGTTCACAGGGAATTGGACAATGTAGATAAAGCTAAAAACTGTACTTGAAGCCCTCACCAAGCATGAAGGAGCATGTGGTGTGTCTGCATACATGTAAAAAATGTGTATATATAAGAATTGCCAAGAAATTCCATAAACATCTCATGTGGTGTGTCTGCATACATGTAAAAAATGTGTATATATAAGAATTGCCAAGAAATTCCAAAAACATCTCATGTGGTGCTTGAAAGGTGCATCAAATCCAAATGGAGGTGAATGACCACTGCACACCACTAGAAGACAATGACCCCCTGCAAAGAGTGGTCATAACTCTGTATCAAGAACTCCAGAAATGGCATAGAAACTCTTCTAGATACTCCAGATTGTAAAGCTAGAGGCTCCGTGGAGGGCAGTCTTTTACTTCTTTTGCTTTGTATCTGCTTTCTACTATTGGAGTAATAAGTCTTTGTACACTGGTGGCAAAGCTTATGTAACCGACCGGGGTTTGGAGAACTGGGCTCTCAAGGGAGCAGATGGCTTTACAAATTAGATTTGATGCAACTTTCAAACACCACAGAGAAATGTATAGACTTTCTTGGCAGCTCTTGCATATAAATGTCACATTTAAATATCACATGATGTATTTGATTTTTTAGCACTGATATTTGCACTCACTGAGAATGTGTTTACATAAATGTATTGGCGCTATTTGTTAACTTATTTTTAATCTTTATTCTCCTGATTTTGCACTTATGAGGAAAAATTGGCACATTTTTATTAGGTTTTTCTTAGCGTGGTTTTTATTGTATTAAATGCTCTTTGCACGATTTTAATGTGTATATTGATATTTGTTTCCAACCACAGTTTTCCATGTGATAAAGGGACCTTAGATTGTAAGCTTTTTGAGGGCAGGAACTGATGTGAATGTACAGTATGTAAAAGCTCTGCATAGATAGGTGGAGTGTGTGTATGTGTGTGTATGTATGTATGTATGTATATATATATATATATAGATAGATAGATAGATAGATAGATTATTAACTTGTATTACAGATTAGATTACACCCTCTTTTGCGTCCATCCCTAACTTTAACCCTCTGATGAAAATGTATTTTCTTTATTTAAGTCTCTTTTTTATTTTTCTTATAGGTGATGATCTAGCCTTTCCAGCTTCAGTGCAAGATACTGTAGTCTGTAGTAAAATATTTCAAATATTATACAAAAATGAGGAGGTTGCAGTTAATGATGTAATGAATTTTAAAATCAAGATGCTTCTGGATGAAAGGAAGGTAATGGTATTACACGTGAACAAGTCCATTAGTCATTTACTGTTACTACCAATATTTTATCCAATCATTTTCTGTATTTACAGATTGAGGAATCATTAAATGAGATGGTGTTTCAACTTTCCATTGACCTGCATTTCACAGACACTGATTATTCGTAAGTAAAAAAAAAAAGCCAGATTTGGATGCAATAGATTATTTACCAGACTTCACTATATGATCTACATTCCTGTACATGCAAGACCTCTTTCACACGGGGCTGTCCGCTTATCCCCTGCTGAGCAGATCAGAGTGGGTGGATGACAGGTCTGTGTCTACTCAGTTTATGCAGAGCGGAAACAGGGACAGAACTCACTGCTCTCTAGAGGCGGCAGGGTGTAAACAGACTCTGCTGTTTGTTTACAACCAACTGCCCTCTAATCCACCTAGACGGAGGTCCTTGGTGCATATCTACGATAACTTTTCAGTGATCACTAGTTCCCAGCTCATGTGCATTTACCTCTGTGCAGTGGCGTAGAGTGGGGGGTGCGGAGGGGGCAACATTTAGGGGGGCAATATACCGCGCCAGGCAGTGTCACATTCCCGGCTTCTTCCCCCTAATGTTTACTGCATGTGTCCCTGGGTGCAACTGTGGCTGGTGCCCTGTGATTCGGCGAACGGGGTCATGTGTGGAGGCCTCGGCGGGGCTGGCCTATCCGTGCTCGCCGTGGGAGTGTAAATGTTGGGTAGGTCAGTGCAGTGTAGTGGACAGTGTAAGAATCAGGTAGTGTAGGGGACAGGTAGGTCAGTGTAGTGGCCAATATAGGAAGTGGGTAGGTCAGTGTAGTGGTCAGGTAGGTTAGTGCAGTGGTCAGGTTGGTCAGTGTAGGAATAAGGCTGGTCAGTACTATTGTAGGAAGGGAAGGGACTCAGAGTGCTAAAAGTCAACAGGTTAGGGGGCGCAAATTACTTGCCTTGCCCTGGGCGCTGAAAACCCATGCTACGCCACTGCCTCTGTGTACCCAGTGCATGCATATTAACCCCTCAGGTGCCAGACCCAAGCACATGTGTTAACCTCCCAGCATACCAGTCTTTATCTTATGTACATTACTCACTCATTGGCCTGTCCACAGCACATATGTAATAACACCTCAGCTCCCCATTTCTAGTGCATATCTGATAATCCCTTCTTTTTCAAAACACCAGTCTAAATATCTCCCCCGATTCAAGATATAAATGAGTACACCCTAACAGATTTGTTAGAAAACCTTTACTTTCCGAATCAACATTTTCTATGGGACACTATACTACAAAATACTCCCACAAATGTGGACCATTTATTGCAACCAATATTTGTTACTTTGCACACACAAAGTATTTTTCCTAACAAATTCATTCAAGACCATGTTGCAAAAATGAATACTCCCCAATGAATGTCGAGCAAAGCTACATTTTAGACAACAAAATCTTAATTAACACGAATTCCACTACAAGTGTGTCTAATTGTTCATTAACCAGGTGTCACGCAGACAGTTGTTTATAAAAGGGTGTTATTTAACAAAGAAAACCCCTCCCATTTTAGTCATGGAAGAGAAATGTCACAAGGCCTGAGAAAGAAAATAATTTCTTTACACAAACAGGTAAAAGATACAAGAAGGTCAGCAAAGCTTTAGAGCCGGTTCACACTGGGGCAACACGACTTTCAGCACGACTTTGGGAGGCAACTCCTGAACCGTACCGGGCGGCATTCCCTCAACATGGGGGTGTGCTTTGGGGCAGGGGGGCCCCCCCCCCACCCCAAAGCACCTTGGTCTTCTGCATTCTCGGATATGGGTCTGGTATGGATTTGGGGGGAACCCCCACGCCGTTTTTTCGGCGTAGGGGTTTCCCCTTGAAATCAATACCAGACCTAAGGGCCTGGTATGCTCCTAGAGAGGAACCCATGTCGGTTTTTTATTTAAAATTTGGCATGGAGTTCCCCTGTGGGAGGGAGGAGCTTGACTTAGAACAGGTTCACACTGGGACGACTTCCTGTAAAGTTGCCTCACTGTGAACGGGGATCCGAGTTGGAGGCGACTTCCATTGAAATCAATGGATACAGGTCGCCTACAAGTCAGATTGAAGTAGTACAGGAACCTTTTCTGAAGTCGGAGCGACTTCAGTAGTGTACATTAAGATGGCTCCCATTCACTTTCATTCATTTTCTCGACCGCACGACTTGGGATGACTTGGGGCCCCAGGTCGCCCGAGTGTGAACTGACTCTTGCTTATCAGGCAGAATATTGTAGCAAAAGTGATACAAAAATTTAAGATGGAACTGCAACCATCTCCCAGAGACGTCCAAGCCGCCCACCGGGATCAGGCAGAGGGAGGGATGGTGGGGTGGCTAGGATCAATGGCAGAGGGGGTGGATGGGATCAGACAGTGGGATGGTGGTAGTGGAGGGATGGGATCAGTGACACTGGCACTCACCAGCTCTGTCTTACTCGATTTCCCCCTCCTCCATGCTGCTCAGTGTGTGTTCTCCCTTCCGGTGCCTCCAGTGAAGCCTCTCCTGATGTCGGGTCTTCTCAAGCTCATCTCCCTGCACTGTAATGGCATTTATCTCACCAGCTGACTTTCTGTTTCACTGTCATCACTGTGGGCAGGGAAGGGGAGGGGGCTTTTTGCACCAGGCAGGTTCTGCCTCTGTGTGTGTCTCCAGGAGAGGCAGAGCATTGCACCCCGGGAGCTCCGTCTGACATCATCGGACATCGATTCGGCCAAGTCGACTACATCCGTGCAGAATCGAGATCATCTGAAGTGTGATGCGTCAATGCTGCGATTATATTCAACACCCCTGGTGTACACTGCTGAGGAATGGCATGTGTGCACGTCCGCCGGCTGGCCGGAATCCCAAACAAAGCCAGAATCGGCTTTGATCGGGTCATTGATGTAGTAACCCGGAAGTGACGTCCCTTACCGTTTACTTGGCTGCCAATGGCACGATTTAAAACAATCAAAGTGTTCCAAAACGCAGATTTTGCAGTTTTGATAACTTTTAAGTGTAAAGGAGAGATCTGGGGTCAAGACCCCAAATCACTCCATAAAGAGTGCCTGTCACAAGGGATGGTTACATTCCTTGTGACAGAAATTTAAAGTGATCAGATTTTTTTTTTTTTTTCAAAGAGACAGTGTAAAAATTACATTAACCACTTAAGGACCGCCTAACGCCGATATACGTCTGCAGAATGGCACGGCTGGGCACAATCACGTACCTGTACGACGCCTTTAAGAGCTCATCCGTGGGTCCCAGCTCCGTATTCTTCTACATATTTTTGGTAACAAAAAAAAAAAAATCCCAATAAGCGTATAGTGATTGGTTTGCGCAAAAGTTATAGCGCCTACAAAATTAGGGGATAGAATTATGACTTTTTTTTTTTTTATTATTATTTTTTTACTAGTAATGGTGGCGATCTGCGATTTTTGTCACAACTGTGATATTACGGCGGACACATCGGACACTTTTGACATATTTTTGGGACCATTCATATTTTATACAGCGAACAGTGCTATAAATATGCACTGATTACTGTATGAATGTGACTGGCAGGGAAGGGGTTAACACTAGGGTGCGAGAAAGGGGTTAATGTGTGCCCTGTATAGTGTTTCTAACTGTGGGGGGAGGGGAGTGACTGGGGTAGGTGACCGATCTGTGTCCCTATGTACAAGGGACACCCCATCGGTCTCCTCTCCCTGACAGGACGTGGATCTCTGTGTTTACACACAGAGATCCATGTCCCTGTCTCTGTGACTGCCGATCGTGGGTGCCTGGCGGACAGTAGCTGGATGCCGTATATAGACGGACTCCTGGCAATTAAGATCCACATTGCGGCCGTAAAAAGTCGTCGAGCTGGCGGGAAGTGGTTAATCTATATTTAGTGAAGTTTTTTTTTTTTTTTTTTATTGCGTTTTAAAGACTGCGGCACAAATATCGTGTGACAGAAAATATTATAACGACCGCCATGTTATTCTCCAGAGTCTTTGCAAAAATATATATTATGTTTGGGGATTTTAAGTAATATTCTAGCAAAAAATACTGATTTTAACTTGTAAACAACAAGTGTCCTTAAGTGGTTAAAGCCCTACCCATCCTGAACAAAATGTATAATACTTGGATCTCTGGAACTCCATGATATTGAGGGAAAAAAGGCTGGGGACTGAAGTGGTTAAGGACATGCCTAGTGAGGCATAGATACTCCCGCTCAAGTCTATTGACCTGTCTACAGTCTAGACTCTAGACTGTTTGTCTGTCCAAGGACATGTGGATTTAGCATTGCAAGATATATCGGAACATTGGATATACTTAAGCCCTGTACACACGGTAGGACTTTTGGCCAACCAACTTCAAAATCTGCAACTTTTCAAATTTGTCCGACCGTGTGTACGCTCCATCAGACCAACTTTTTCTGGTTTCATCCAACAAAAAGTTGGGTCTGCGAACGGACCAACTTTTCGGCAACAAAAGTCCGATGGTGCTTTGTGTGACCGTGTGTACAGCAATCCAACCAACTTTTGGACAAAGTGCAAATACGAATGCTCAAAACCAATGTTAAAAGCAACAAACAATAGCAAAAGTTAACCAAAGGGTGGCGGTAAAGAGCAGAAAAGAGCAAAAAAAACACGTGATGTTAGGAAACTTTTAGAAAAGTTTGCAGAAAAGTCTGACTGTGTGTATGCTATGGGTGTGGCAGGACAAATCAATTAGGACAAAAATCCAAGGGAAATTTTGTTGGATGTCCTACCGTGTGTATGAGCCTTTAGATTAATATACATTAGTATGTACTTGACTGACCATGGACAGATCACAGCAAGGACATATTGAGTTCACAACTATATAAGCAATGTTTATATTGTTACTCATTGATGCATTATGGTTTGCTTCACAGAGTGCTCTGATCTCATCATATGCGCAGCCATAAATAAAACTTTGCCTATATGTTTTTTTTGGTAGATTACCTTGCAGCGAAAGGGGAGGAGTGACTGCTGCATTGGTGTCTGTTTGTGCTTTAAATCCTAACGGGCTTTGAACAGTTTGTGGACTATAAGGCTCCATTCACATCTAGGCGGACGAAATCGCGGCGTTTTGTCGCCGCAAATCGCGGTACAAATAGCGGCGTTTTGTACCGCGATTTGCGGCGACAAAACGCCGGTATTGTCCGCCTAGATGTGCCCCAGATTGACCCCCTCTATGGAGATGCTTCCCATCTCCTAGCCGAACGCCAAAAGACGCCTGAAAAAAAGGTCCGGGACCTTTTTTCAGGCGTCAGGCGTTCGGCGTGGAGATGTGAACCATCTCCATAGATGGAAATGTGTTTCCAGCCCTCTGGCGGCAGCGGCGTAGCGATACAGGCGTAAAAATGCCTAGATGTGAATGGGGGCTAAAGCCTCGTACACATGATTAGTCCATCCGATGAGAATGGTCTGAAAGACCGTTGTCTTAGGTTAACCGATGAAGCTGACTAATGGTCCGTCATGCCTACACACCATCGGTTAAATAACCGATCGTGTCAGAACGCGGTGATGTAAAACACGACGTGCTGAAAAAAATGAAGTTCAATGCTTCCAAGCATGCGTCGACTTGATTCTGAGCATGCATGGATTTTTAACCGATGGTCGTGCCTACTTACGATCAGTTTTGACCTATCGGTTAGGAATCCATCGGTTAAATTTAAAGCAAGTGGCTTTTTTTTAACCTATGGTTAAATAACCTATGGGGCCCACACGGTTTTGACCGATAAAAACAGTCCATCAGACCGTTGTCCTCTGGTTAACCTATCGTGTGTACGAGGCCTAACAGGGATTATCCATATCCACAGAGTTCCTCCATCTAGTGTGTATGGATATCATTCAGTGTTGCTGTACTTTTGATGTGGAGTTTATACACCGAGTTTTCTTCTTTTTAAATCAGCGTCAAACCCAAAAGCAAACCTTTATTATATAGCGGCTTACCAATTCATTCTTAGATGTGTTGGCTGCATTAATTTTATTTTATTTTCACCTAGTGTTCCAGCCAGTAAAGCTGGGTATACACCAATGTGGTTAAACCATAAATAAAATACAATTTCCCGCTTTCACACAAGCAATGTGAATGCAGGGATCTCCAGCAGGACAATCCAGCATGTTGAGTCATCTTGCCTGCAGACTGTACGCAACATTTGTGCTAGCATTTACGTGTGTACAGCGCAAATGTACTCTACAGATTGTGGCCACTGTTCAGGGCTGACCTGTTAAGATAAGCAATGTGTAGTATCAGTGGTGATATTTACATGCCAGCCCATAGAGTACATTTGCACTCTACACATGTAAATATTAGCACAAACTTTAACATGTTCTCAGCATAAAGTATGCTCTATGCACAGATTTGGCCAATGCAGATTTTCATTTTTGGTTTTCATAGCTTTATGCTCTGGACCAATATGGAATAGTGTACATGGGCCCAAAGAATCGAATACTCCATAATTCAGAACTGTATAAATTATTGAACGTTGATGACTGTACGCCTGTGTACATGAGCCCTAAGTGTAGGTTAGACAGATTTGGGCAGTCTTCAAATGGTTAAGGCCTCATTCACACTGTCTGTGGCATACATGCGTTTTATGTGCTGCTATAGAACATTTATAAATGCATATTAAAACATTTAATGATTTTATATGGTATAATTCACACTGTGCATTTACCTGCATTTAGGTACATTCAAGTTATTTGCTTTCATGGCCATGTCACACCTGAATCCGACTACGTTCCTGTGCGATTCCTGTGTGACTTCATTTGAATGGGCTGAAACCACATGGCACCAAAAGTAGTGCATGCACTACATTTCAAAAGCACTCTGTAGTGCCATGCAATCTGAAACAGCCAAGCACACTGCATTTGCGTTCTGTATTTGGGGTGTCAGGATTATATTGATACCGGCAGCAGATAGCACACCCAGGGCTTTTCAACGTGGTCCAGGGAACTTGCATAGAACACAGGTTTTCCACACCACATTTCAGTGTGAATTGGCCCTTATTGCTAATTCGCACTGGAATCGCACAGGAACATGATGCATGTTCCTGTACGATTCGGTGTGATGCAATTTTCAGTCTATTCATTTGAATGGGCTGACATCACAATGGATCACACCAAAAGTAGTGCATGCATTACTTTTAAAAATGTAATACAACCAGATCGCATAGTACTGCGGCACCATGCTATCTAGTGCATGCAAATGCACTTTGTTTGGGGTGTAATTGGGAATTGCCACCCGCAGCAGATCACATACCCAGTGTGTTTGGAACACGGTGCGGGAAACACAAATGGAACCGTGTTGTGGGTTGAATGGGACACTTAGAGAAAATGGATATCAGTGTCCAGACGCAGATTAGATTAGAATGTTTCATTTAGGACTGGTGCACACTAGATGCAATCCAGTGCGTTTTTAATCTAAATCTAAAGTAGAACATGCAAAAGAAAAATGCACCAAAAACGCAAATCAAAATCCTGCTGAAATGTGCATGCAGAAACGCATCTGGAAGGCAGAAATTGTGGTGTGAACTGGCCCTCAAACACAGGAGAAAAGTGATCTGGGAAGCATAACGTTTGTTTATGCAACACCGATGGATTTCTCTGTGTTTACACAAACAAAGCCAGGAAGGAAGTGTCAATGTTATGTTGGGGCCGGTTCACACTGGTGCGATGTCGGAGATCGGATGTGATTTGCACCGCATTGCAGTAAAAATCACATGCAATCTCTGTGCAATGCGATTTTATCCATAAAGATTGTATGGCTGAATTGACATCAAACTTGCACTTGTCCACAGCAAAATCGGATCGCATGGGAGTTCACACCCATGCAATTCGATTCTTGTCTGAGGTTTGGAGATCACACTGCGATATGCGAACTGCATCCCAAAGGACACCTGTGCGTCCCTGTGCAGGCAAACACAGCCCTCACATGGGGCACACCTTAACCGTTTGCCGACCGCCGCACGACTATTTACGTTGTCAGAATGACACGGGCAGGTCGTGGGTCCCGGGAACTCAATGTTCCCGGGAGTCCCACGATCGCGGTCGGCAAGGGCAGAACGGGGGAATGCCTTTGTAAAAAAAAAAAAAAGGCATTCCCCTATTCTGCCTATTGGCACTGTCACTGATGACCGTTCCCTGTGATCGGGAACAGTCATCAGTGACGTGTCACATGTAGCCATGCCCCCTAACAGTAAGAATCACTTCCTAGGGAACACTTAACCCCTGCAGCACCACCTAGTGGTTAACCCCCTAATTGCCAGTGTCATTTTTACAGTAATCAGTGCATTTTTATAGCACTGATCGCTGTATAAATGACAATGGTCCCAAAATGGTGTCAAATGTGTCCGCCATAATGTCACAGTCCCAAAAAATTCCCCTATTCTGCCTAGTGGCATTGTCACTGATGACCGTTCCCCGTGATCGGTCATCAGTGACGTGTTACGTGTAGCTATGCCCCCTAACAGTAAGAATCACTTCCTAGGCAACACTTAACCCCTGCAGCGCCACCTAGTGGTTAACCTCTTCACTGCCAGTGTCATTTTTACAGTAATCAGTGCATTTTTATAGCACTGATCGCTGTATAAGTGACAATGGTCCGAAAATGGTTTCGAATGTGTCCGCCATAATGTCGCAGTCCCAATAAAAATCGCTGATCGCCGCCATAACTAGTGCAAATACCAAATACCACCAAATACCACCAAAAGAAAGCTCTATTTGTGGGGAAAAGGATGATAATTTTGTTTGGAGCCACGTCGCACGACCACGCAATTGTCAGTTAAAGCGAGGCAGTACCGAATCGCAAAAAGTGGCCTGGTCTTTGACCACCAAAATGGTCCGGGCTGAAGCGGTTAAGAGGCCTTCCACTTTCACAGTCTACTACTTCCATGTTTTTCATTGTATTAAATGTAAAGAGTTTGTAGCCATTTTAATATGCAAAAATACGCCAAGCAATAGGATTTATGGCTCAGCAAGCCAGCACGATGGTTTATATGGTCATCTTGTTTTAAAGTGTGCCTTTGTCTTATTGCTTTTCGGTTATGGAGTTAAACTTCTTAAAGTACCCTACAATGTATTCATTTAATTGTGACCTTTTTATCCCTTACTTTTTTTTTTCCAGACCAAATGACCTGAACGCCTTGCAACTAATTAGTAGTCGAAATTTAAAGTTGCACTTTAACCTACATAGAGGCCTTCATCACCACATCAATTTAATGTTTGATTACTTTCACCTCTCAGTCATATCTGTTGTAGTTCATGGATCTTTGGTTGCTTTGCATCAACCACTCATCAGGTAACTTTTTTATTTTATTTTTATTCGAGAAATACATTTGTTGGACTTGTTATGACAAATGTTTTTTTAAAACCTTAATTGGGAAAAAAAATGGCATATATAGTGCCAACACAAGGCATATTGTATTATAACATTTATAAAAAAAAAAAAATTCCTTTTCTGTAAAATGCGCTATGGTAACCTGGTGGCATTCTGCACACAGATGGTGTACTGAACATCCACCAGAAATGTATTTTACTGCTTGTGCGATTGGCTCAATGATTTTTCCCAAAAGTGCACTAAGATGCAAGTAAGATTTTGGGCATCCTCTGCAAAAAAAAAATCATTTTTGGTGAGCTACTCCCAAAGGGTTATTCACATCTAAAGGGATGCAGTCTCTGCCCCTTTCCTCATTTGAACCTTGCAAGTGCAGCAGCTGATAAAAAGAAAAGGTCACTTCAATTAAAATTAACTTTGCACACAGGCAAACAAATAGCAATTTCCTTAAAATAACTAAAATTTGGAGTCTGCTACAAAGTTTGTTCAAATCGCTGCAATGCACATAGATCACCCAGGTGGGAATGTTTTGTTTTTTTTTCTCAAAAAAAAATGGAGTTACTGTTTAATGTTATTAAAAATTGCCTTTTTCAATCTGAAGCGCAGTCATGTTCTGTAAACAATCAATGCAATATGTCAACCTGGAAGTGTTCTGTACACAGTTGGTGCACAGAACGCTTTCCAATGTGATTTCCTGCTTGTGTGATTGGCTCACCAATAATCCCAGAAGTCTGCACTAAGTCTGATTTTAGGGCCCCCCTACAATAGAAATGTTAATTTTCTTGTAATATTCCCCAAGGGTTAATGCAGCTTTCCTCATTGGCACACAGAAAGTGCATCTACTGATTAATACTGAACCAGTCACTCCTAAGTCATGAATGATATTACGGAGGGTATGGTGGGGGGCAATTAAGAGTGCGGACATGGGGGGGGGGGGTTAAAATTGTAGAAGAACATGTGTATGTATCAGAAAAAGAGGTCAGAGTATGGTCTCCTCTGCTCCTAGGAGTTTATAATCTAAAAGGGAGGGGCTAGTGAAACAGAAGGTAATAACTGTGAGGGATTAACCGATGGGAGACATAGAAGATTCTTCTTATTGGCTAAAGGCAGGAGAGGCTTCCTCGATCAGATCAGTTAGGAGATAACAGAAAATATTGGGGTAGGGAGTTCCAGAGGATGGGAGAGGCTCTGGAGAAGTCCCGGAAACAAGCATGTTCTACAGGTTGTGAGTTGGTCATTAGTTCTGGCCATCTAATATCAAGCTAATAATCTTGTTAGGAAAGGCAGTTACATTAGTGATCACAGAACATCTCGGTTGACTTTAGTAGGTAACTTGTTGTTTCATGTTGTGACCTTCCTGTTATGAAGATAATTAATTCTAACTTTATTGTCTCTTTCAGCTTTCACCGTGCAATGAAAAATACCTGGTTGAACAGAAATGCCCCCACCCAGAATAAAGAGTCTTCAATCCCAACCTTGGAAAGTGTAGTGTTTGGCAGTAACTACACAAAGCAGCTGTCTGCAGATGTAAGAACCTACTAAAACGCGGTGCTTTGTAAAATCTAATAAGCTGTTAGCAGCACATGTTGCACAGGACTGAGAGCTACTGCTCACAGCATATAAGAAGTAACTCATAGATGAGTTTTTTTTTTCTTGTTATTTGAACCAGCAGGTTGATCCGATTTCCCCATCCACCTGCTCCATGTTAATGGGGAAATCCTTTGCATCCTTGAGTCTTCGGATGACTCTTGGAGTCGTCATTTTTTTTTTGTGCACACACACACACACACACACACACACACACACACACACACACACACACACACACACACACACACACACACACACACACACACACACACACAATGCTTTATGGAGTTATTTCCAGCACACACATTGTTCTTTCAGAATTGCCCCTTGCGGAGAGACCTTTTCCAACCTCATTGTCCACACCCCCACGTGACAATGTTTCCTCAGCAATGTCCACAATACTAAACACACTGCACACACCTGTTTTTATTTATTTATCATACGTTTTAATAATTTCCCTAGCTTCTAATGCACTTCTCTTCATTCTATACTCAGTAACTTCTTTGCCAATACACAAAAATAGCCAATGCCCCCAGGAACTTTAAAAGTAACCACTAGAAGTAGTATATTAAACCACTTGATATGTTTTATGATTGTCATTAATAAAATAATAAGAGAGTTTGCAGCTAGCTGGTGTGACAAGTAGGATACAGTATGGCATCTGTACATTATGAATACATGCCTTTCTGTTACCACATAGTATAATATCTTCTAAATAGATATACAGAGAAACCACCAACGCAATAACATTTGTATTATGTCTGTATTAAAGTATAATGATCAATATACATATTTGGAGAACATTATAAATCACAGTGATATGTATATCCATGATTTGACACTCCGTTCAGAACAAAGCCTTTTAGAAATCGCCAAAGAAATCACCAAAATTAACCAGTTCAGCTCCGGAAGGTTTTACCCACTTAATGACCAGGCCGTTTTTTGCAATACTGCACTGTTACTTTAAATGACACGCAGTCATGTGACTCGGACGGTGGTATTTGATCCCCTTTTCATTTTCAATTTTTTTTATGCGCTATAAACAAAAAAAATCTAAAATGTTGAAAAAAAAAATATATATTTTTTACTTTCTGCTATAAAACATATCCAATAAAAATATATTAAAAAATCTCAATAAGCATATATTGATTGGTTGGCGCAAAAGCTATAGCGTTTACAAACTATGAGATATTTTTATGGCATTTTTATCCAAACATTTTTTTTTACTAGTATAGTATTTATTGTGCTGTATAAAAGACACTGGCAGGGAAGGGGTTAACATCAGGGGCGATCAAAGGGTTATGTGTGCTCCTAGAGAGTGCTTTCTAACACTGTGGGGGATGGACTTGCTGGAGAAAGAGACCTCTGTTCCTGAGACCTCTGTGTTCCTGAACACAAGATCTCTCTCTTCCTCTGTGACACGACGACGGTCCGCCTGGTTTACATAGGCAGAGCGCCGTTCTGCCTCCACAATGAATGATTGCGGGTGGCTTGCGGGTCTCCGGCGGCACGCTTGTTGTTTTGCGCAGAAGGCTGCCCTGCTGCAGTAAATGCACTGTTTCCCACAAAAACCCAATGGAGAGCCGCGATTCAATTCAGTAAGCCAGTTCCCATCGCTATTAATACCATGCCTACCATTTTTTTTTAGATCCCATAATTATGGGTCAGCAACACGGCTGGGCATTTTCTGGTCCAAGCTGCTGCTTACAGGTGCCCCTGCAATTGTATTGTGGCTGCCTGTTAAATTTAGGTGGGAAACAGCGTCCAGAAACATTTTTAATATTTATGCAGCTTTGGTGACTTATACCAGGCATTTTTTTATGAACTGTGAGTGTCAAATCATGGATATACATACTGTATCACTCCGATTTTTATCATGTTCTCCATATATGTATTTTGATTATTTTACTTTATTACAGACATAATATAGCATCACTGTTGAATACACCCCTGAAGAAAATAAAATTTGAAATGCGTTGGGTGTTTCTCTGTACATCTATTTACAAGATATTGTACTATGCGGTAACAGAAAGGCATGTATTCATAATGTATAGATGCCATACTGTAGCCTAGCCACCACACCAGCTAGCCAAAAAATGTTTTCTTTTAACAGTTCTGTTTTATAAGTTTTATTGGCTGCATTCCAGTCGGTATTTGGATACACTTCTTTAAATGTTGCTACTTTCTTTTTTACAATTTGTTTTTTATACATTTTAAATTTCCCGCGTCGTATCTTTGTTTTGTATCTACAAAACAAGATACGACTGCATCTGGGATCGATCCGACAGGCGTACTTAGTACGCCGTCGGCTCGTAGATGCATTTTTTCCGCCGGCCGCTAGGTGGCGTTTCCGTCGAATTCCGCGTTGAGTATGCAAATTAGCTAGTGATGGCGATCCACGAACGTACGTCTGGCCGGCGCATTTTTTTACGTCGTTTGCGTTCGGCTTTTTCTGGCGTATAGTTATCCCTGCTATTATGAGGCGTACTCAATGTTAAGTATGGCTGTCGTTCCCGCGTCGAATTTTGAATTTTGAATTCAATTTTGAATTTTTTACGTTGTTTGCGTAAGTCGTTCGCGAATACGGCTTTACGTTCACGTCAAATCCAATACGTCCTTGCGACGTAATTTGGAGCAATGCACACTGGGATATTTTACGGACGGTGCATGCGCAGTTCAAAAAAATGTAAAAAACGCGGGGTCAAGTCAAATTTAGATAAAACACGCCCCAACATCCCATTTGAATTACGCGGCCTTACGTTACGCCGCCGTAAATAAGGGCGCAAGTTCTTTCTGAATACAGAACTTGCGCCCAAAGTTACAGCGGCGTAACGTATCGGGATACGTTGCGCCAGCAGAAAGATCTGCTGATCTTTCTGAATCTGGCCCTTAATATGTATTCCACTTTCTGTGTTTTTTTTTTGTTTTTGTTTTTTTTTTCATTTTTTTTACATGTTTGTTTCTTTTGTTTGTCCGAGGCGGCTCATTTAAGCACTTACTTGATTCAGCTGTTATTTGGATATATAAATGTTAATTTCACACATGCTTTAAGGGTTATCACTAAGCAAATTTATTTGTGAAACGTTAACAATGCCGCTTTTGTCCTATGTAACATGTTGTCTGATGTTTTTTTTTGGAATAAAGCTACTTATTTCTGAAGATTTAAGTGCGGTCATACCCTTTGCATATATCTTAAAGTCTCTGAACACTTCACCGCTGTCTCTTGGTCATAGTCAAGACAAACTCCCATGTAGATAGTGCTCCTTTGTTTTTTCCACAACAAACATGATTAGCCAAATGTCCTGGAATAAGCAAGTATCTAGTAATGTGTCAGGACACCTTTCTTATGTGCATGTTCCAAATCATTCACTAACAAGGTAGTGAAGCAATGTTAACAAGACTGTTTCTGTTTCCAATCAGGTTAGAGTAGTCTCTTTCACACGGGATGGATCTGCTGAGCCGGCGGATGACAGAGCGGTCCCCGCACACTGTGCAGGGATCACCCTGTCAGATCTCCGCTCTCCCCTATGGGGGGATCGGATGAACACGGACCGTCTGTTCGTGTTCACCCGATCCGATCCGCAGACGGATGGAAAAATAAGGTTTTCCTCCGTCTGCAGAATCTGAGGATTGCGGAACCGGGTAAGATCGGGTGTCAGCAGATGTTCATCCGCTGACACCTGCAATCTCATAGGGATCAATGTATGTCCTGGATGGATGAAAAAGCGGACATATGGTCTGCATGTGTGAAAGAGCCATAACAGTGTCCGAAACCACCCCTCTGACACACTGATAGTTGCCTAGCCAGCTCTAAAATCCCCAGTGTCAGTTGGTGTTAGGCACCGGAGAGAGCAGTGACATCACGCCTTTGATCATGTGACCATGCTCATGCTTAGGATTTGGCTGCTATATCTGAGTACTATTACATCAGAGGTCGTCGCATGCTGCCCCATACCACAGAGAGCATCGGCTGACAGAATGCAAAGAGCAACAGGGCAGGGGGAGAGCTGGAAAGGTTAGTATGTGGGGGGGGGGTGTGGGTGTGGGGGGTGCAGACTGCTAATTTACCCTTTTAGTGAGGAAGACTTTATGAAAACAAGTATGCAGTGGCATGGCACCATGCATATTTCTGTCCCAACATTTTCCCTTAAAAATGATCAAACAGAGGCAAGGGAGATGAGGAATTTTAGAGTGCTTTGATAGGATTTTTCATGGCTAAGTATGCAGCATTGGTGTTACCAATTCTGGCTTCGCTAGAGAACCAAGTACAGCTAGGGAGACATTGGGCAATGCCCTGGGAAAACCAAATTGAGGAGCCCTCGTCTATACCGGAAAACACCAGCATGTGGCCCATACATAACTATTTCAAATGCTGCTCCAGGCAAGATCAGGCTTCGCAATCAAATCTCAGGTGCTGGTTTGGCTCCTCTTCACTGAAACAATCACTTGTAATAGCAATAGCAATGCCAGACACTGAGATGCAAAATTAATCTTCCTTTCTAAAAATGGCCAACAGGAACAAAATCTATTCTGACATGTTTCGTGCTAGGCACCGCCTTTTTCAGCATCTGGGCATTATCATAGCAGGTCTAGTCAGAATCTGAAGTACCACAGGTGTCATTTCACTAGAGTATTAATTAATGTTTAATAAATGTTGGTCGATACTCCCTGCAAATGCTTAAGAGCAGCCTCCAAATGTTACCAGCTTTGTATCATTTGCACTTGCTGCCAGCTGCTGATGTCTGCTTCTCTTTTCAGGGCAACAGCTTTGTGGTTCAAGAATGTTTCCTACAACATGCCTACAACTTTCATTATACACTGTGTGCCTGTTTGCTGGTATCATTTAAGGGATTATACAGCTATTTCATGACTGTAACAAAAGAGTTACCTTCCTCTCTTAAACTGGAGTTGGGTAAGTATGAAAAGACTAAATCTATACTACCTTCTTGCCATACAATTATTACTTTTCTTTCCTTTTACTTCTGGTTTCTTGGGCCAATAGGTATCTCTATCATAAACACACTCTTTTTTATCCTTCCAATCTGTAAAATGTAAACACAGATTTAAAGAGGAACTAAACCCATTGATTTAGCGTTTTCCAAAAAATGTTCCATTTAAGGCATAGATCAGGGGTAGTTAAAACTCAAGGAGGTCCAGCCACTAAAAAAAAAATTCTGCCCGAGGTCCGAAGCACAAGTCGGTGCCATTAAAAAATTGTACACGTCTTTCGTTTTTTTGGCGTAAGCCGTGCTTTTCTTATTGTTTCCTCCACTCTGGTAATACTCTGTAACTGTAAATATCCCCAATAGTGTTAATTAAATCAGTTGCAACTGTCAGAGTATCCCCTTATATCAGGTGCCCCCTTCCATCAGGTATTCCCATCAAAGTGCCCACTTGCATCAGGTTTCTTCGTCAGAAGGCCCCCTTACATCTGGTGTCTCCTATCAGTGTGCCCTGTTGCATCATTTCTCCTCATCAGAGTGCCCTCTTACATCAGGTGTCCCCATCAGAGTGAACCTTGCATTAAATGTGCCCATCATTGTGCCTCTGTAAACACCCCACATATCTTGAGGCAGGCAAGGAGCGGTAGCCAGCAGAGGTAACAATCTGCTGGGGGGGCGAGAGCTGCACCGCGAGTCCTGCTGAAGGGGGCAGAGCGCGCATATAACGTCGTACCTCGCGGCCGGCCGAGTGAGAGCCAGGAGCCGCGAGATGACGAGCAACAGGGGGTAGAAACACCCATGTGATGTTGCATCTCACTCTGCGGCCCGGCAGGGAGCAGCAAGAGAGTAAAATGCAGGGGGTGGGGTGCACATGCAACATCATTGGTTGTAGGGGCGTTCACGGTCCCAGCAACCAATGAATGCGGAGTGGGGATGTGGCACTGTACACTGGCAGACTGACGATCTGAAAAGAAGCGTTGCTCAGTCC
The DNA here is from genome assembly GCF_905171775.1 of Rana temporaria. NCBI lineage: Eukaryota > Metazoa > Chordata > Amphibia > Anura > Ranidae > Rana > Rana temporaria. The sequence goes on from NC_053492.1 coordinate 225,295,056, forward strand.
ATGTTCGGATCGCGGGCGGCCATTTAATGATGGTTGCCGTAGAAGATGATAACTGTCATAGTTCTCAACTGAACTGTCAAGCCAGCAAATAGATGGTGTCATAACTGATCACATGTGCAGCACCATGGCAACTGCAGATCAAACAGAGGCTAAGATGGCAACTTCCTTGGCTGTAAAGAATAAAAGGGTTTAGTTCCGCTTTTCTTGCACCAGAGCAAAGTCATTAATATTGCAGTTTTTTTTTTGCATAACACACCAATTGCCATATTAAGTTTTTTTTTTTTTTTTTTTTTTAAGTGCATGTATAAAGCCATCATTGCCATATGTACATATGTGATATATCTTACATTTCTCATAATGTTGCTTGGATATTTTTTTAGGCTTGAGCTGAGAATAATCAATGGTTTTGGACATTGGTGCTGCTCATTTTATACTAATTACTAACCATGTGCTATAGTTGCTGAGCGCTTTTTCAATATAAATGTCTAGTGTTAAAATCCACAAGTGGTTACATATGTCTCTGTATGCCTTTTAACAAGCACTGCTGGTACATTTATTTATTTTTTTTATCACAGATAATGGAATATTAGTATAGCATAAGATGCAAATTGCAGATTTCATAGTACTTTCTTTTTTTTTCTGTAGTTAATAGTTTATCAGTATTTATTTTTAATCCTCCTTTTCCCTTGCTTTGTTATGATGTACATTTGTCTTGCTGTATCTAATAACCATAACTTCACAACACAGTACAAAAAGAAATAACTGATCTTCTGATGAGTTTCATCGTTTGAGCATGTTAACCTTCTACAGTTCTCGTGTTGATTGGCAACAACCTATCCTGTCTAGTCTGACTGTAGTGCACTAAATCCAAAAGTCTCAATGTACATCATAGAAAAATCTTCTCTCTCTACTAGCTCTACTAGCTCTCTGTGCTTTACTTGACTGATCTCCTCTTACTTGCTGTCTGATTTCTCACTAACACAAGTTAAGTCGTAAAGCACAGATTTGAAAGGTGTGTAATTAGTACATATGTGTGCCATCCTTACAATCAGCCAAGCCCCGCATGCAGGTCCTTTATGAACGTCTACTCAGAAGAAAACATCCGAGGCCTGAGAAAGAAGTTGATTTGGGTATGTTTCAGAAAGTAATGCATTATACGATTGTAATCGATCAGAATGTTTCTCATGTTTGTTGAGCCCTAAACGCTTAGGCATTTAGTCATAGCTTGTCAATGCTAGTCTAAAAAGCATCCGCTTAATGGAAGCATTTAACAGGTTTCAAGCAGCTTTCTTAAAGTCTTTTAAAGCATCCTTCAGCTCCAGTTGGAGAATGTGCATTATAAATCCTACAGGAAACTTGCACTGAGAAAAATATTGAATATTGAATACTGAAACTACTATTTCCTGAGCTCAATTCTGACCCACTAACCTGCCGCAAGCAAGCTGATCTGGGCAAACAGAGTAAAGTCAACAATGGCAGCCCCCATAATGTACTTGGAAAAGGATTATCCACTCCCAACATGGAGTTAAAGGGTGCTTTATGCTTCAGAAAAGCCATAGGAAACTTGACAAAAGATATTTATTACAGCTGCACAATTATAGATGAAATGAGAATCCCGATTTTCTCTTATCGTCCATGGACGGACACAGCTCCTTAAATCTTGACAAGTGGGTTATGTTCCCTGTTTACAGGAGAGGACTAGGCAGAAACATGTTAAATAGTTAAATACATGTTACATTAACAGAGTTGAACAGCCCCGCCCAGGGGGCGGTCCCTCCAGACATAACCCTCCTCACTGCAGCTTGCAGCCTCAGTTTCGTTCTGCCTAGCAAAGGAGAAGGACGTATGGCTCCCTTTGGGCCCAGCGCCCTGAGGAGAAGTTTTATTTTATTTTACTTTACTTTTTCTTGAAGAATCTTCTTTCAACTGTTGGCTGAGAGACAGGCTGGATATTATAGATCCTTGTAGTCTACTCAGTCCGACCAGCAAGCGTGGGCACACCTTTGCAAAGAGGCTTGGTCTGCCACGCCATACCCCATGACTCCTGGGGTGGCCGGTGAGCTTTGCTCCGAGGTCCACATATGACTGGGCTGTGGTGTTGTCTCACTCACAGTGGACCGGGCCGACAGCTACCTCCATTTCGGTTGTAGTTCTGTCAGGAATGCGTCAGCGAGTCCTCGCTTGGACGGGTAAGTACAGTCCCTCCTGCTTCGGTGGGTTGGTACAGCTGGGCATTCCTGGGGTTCGGGGGTCCCTTCCCCTTACTTCCCTGCTCCTTTCCCTTGCTGCATTGCTAACATTGCCGCTGTCAGGGGGGAGGGGGCCTTCCTGAGGGGACTGCGTTATCTGGCCTGTGTTTTTTCTTTTTTGTATTGGGCTTTCCTGTGAGGTAAAAAGCCCTGTGATGAGCACAGATGTTTATGATTATACTTCAGCAGACGCTGACTGATTGGTGACACCTGTAACGGTTTTGCTTTTTATGCTGTATCTGTGTCTTATCCTTAAATAAAACAGCCCTATGAGGCTTTTCCTGTTTAAACACAGGTCCCTGCAAAAGTTACCTCACGGTTCTTTTCCTCTCACAGACAGCACTGGGCAGTCTCCTCCTGAGGGAGTCCCCTGGTTACCCCTGGTCAGCGCAGCAAGTGGGTGAGAGGCCCTGAATAGGGCTCTAGGAGCTTTTGTCTATTTGTATGGACAGGTGTGCATATTATAATACACACTATATGTAAATATTGGAGTCAGTATCTGGGTCCTTCCCCACATGCTGGTGGTGGCAGCAGGTGTTAGCACCTGGGATTCCCACAGAGTTTTTATTGTTAGTCCTGGACACAGTTTGTGCCAGGGTGGGGGTGGACTGCGGGCGGGCGGTAAAAGAGTGCCCCCTTCCCCCGTTATCCCCTGGGGAATGCTCTGTTATGGAGCCATGGACTAGGTACCTAGTTAAAAAAAAAAAAAAAAAAGGCAGAATAAGGCATTTATGGGTGCGCTTTTTACTGCTGCAAGGGACTCTCCTAAGCTGCATAGTGCAGCTGGGTTTCCGCTGAGGGCTCGGTCTTTTTTGGATCACACAAATCAGACCGCTGTGTAGGTTTTTTCCTTCTGTGCCCTTCTTTGATAATTTCTGAGATGCGGAATGAGAAAAGCCACTGAGGGCTTTTGTAGTCCCTCACCGCCTGGCGGGAACCCCCGCTTGTATGGATCTGACTGATAGAAGATCCGAAGTACTGACCCGTTCCATGTTTACCATGCTGGGGTCTGGCTTGCGGCCTATTGTGGCCACTACACTGGGGTCTCAGTGGTCGCTGGCGCTATTTTTTGGGAGATTTTTCAATTACATTGAAAACTCCCATTGGCGCCCATTTTGTCGTAGCCACGCTATGGCGCAGCTTACATTGTGCTGGCCTTTTTCCTGTGGCCGCGTTCTGAACGCTCGGCGGCCATCTTGGAGTAGTCCTGACCCCTAGTGCTGTATACAACTCACAGAGTGAGCATTTTGCACCAGACAGTGGAGGAGCACCGACTCTCTCCTGAGGTTATTAGCCTAGCGGACCAGCTGGTCCAGGGCCTCATATAGGTCTGTGATGCTTCATTGAATGCTGCGCCCTTGTTATCCAGGGCGTCTGTTTCAGAATGGTTTTATGCACACGGTGGTGTAGTGCTTAACTCCATTACTTGGCAGCAAAAGAGTCATTGGTTCGAATCTGCACACTGACGCCAATCTGCACACTGACGCCAATCTGCCTGGAGCTTGCATTGTCGCTCCCTGTGTCTGTGTGGGTTTCCTCCGGGTACTCCGGTTTCCTCCAAAGACATGTGTGCATACACCTACATAATATACATACACACTATGTGTGTGTATTATTTAGGGGCAACCCTCCCAGGCCGTCAAAGGCCCAGCTGGGGGACTAATCTGTCCCTGGGTGCATAAGCCGATCACGCCGGCACCCAAATCCTGCCAATGTATATAGCCTTCCCTCCCTGTCTCTAGGTGGGAGGGGCGGCTTGCAGGTTCACAATTCAGTGAAACCTCCCTGCTCTCCGACTAGTGGGTCTGCGAGGTGGTCTCTTCGGAGTACTAGATAGGGTTTCCTCCTATCCACAGAACAAAGTTCTGTCCTTGTGTCTTCCCCTCCCGGCACGTCGGTCTGCCTTGGGCAGTGTGGGATTTGCTAAGCTGCAAGGTAATTTTACCTTTCCTGCAGGACGAGAGTTTTGGGGTTTTCTATGGGCCTCAGGCCCTAAATACCTTTGTGAACGTCGGGTAGTTCCGCATGGAATCCATTTGTTCGGTGGTAGCTGCGCTTCATCCGGGGGATGTCCTGACGTCCTCGGACATCAGGGACGCATACATGCATGTCCCGTTTTGCACATGTCACAGTGTTTTTTTCTGTGCTTCGTGATGAGAGAAGGGTCTCTGTCAGCCTGTGGCCCTCCCTTTTGATCTGGCGTCAGCACCATGGGTTTTCAGCTAGGAGCTCGCACTTATTTGAATTTTGTTGGGACAGCGAGGCTTTGCCTCATTGGCTACTTTGACGACTTTCTTCTGAGAGCAGCTTCTGTCTCCGACCTAGTGGATGGGTTATTCCCATTCAGACCCTCCGAAGATTCGGGTGGATGTTAAACGTTTAGGCCAGAAAGTGTAGCTCAGTGGCAGCAAGCCTGCCCTACATGTGTGCGACCCAGGGTTCAAATTATGGGCATGCTAGGTTCCGACTCAGCGTTGGAGTATCTAGTGTTGATCCAGACTCCTCAGTGGCAAGGTCCTTCTTCCCCTGGAGAAATTGCAGACTCTTCAGTCTGCGGAGAAGGTATTGGCATCACGCAATCGGTCTTCTCTCCGGGCGCCTGCTGGTTCAGGGTCTGTGGGTAGCCTCCTTCAAGGTGGTACTGTATGCCCAGTTCCACACCCTGGTTTTCCAGTGGAACTACTGTCCAGGTGGTAAAAATCTCTTGTCTCTGAAATCATTAGATTCCTGTGCGCCACCTAGTCAGAGTCTCTCTGAGTTGGTGACAGAGATTCCCGACTCTTCGGTCCGGGAAGTTGTTCCTTCCTTCCAGTGGTCGGTGTTTACGACGAATGCCAGCTCACGGGTTGTGAACCTGGAGGTTCACAAAACTGGGGGGTCCAGTCGGCCCTGAGTCGCTGGACTTGCGTGGACCTATGACCACACCTCCTTGAATGTGTCTGGTCTCGGTAGCTACCCAGGGTCGGGCCTGGCTAGTGCCTGGTGGAAGACCGCCTGGGAATACCAGGTGCTGTCTACTGTTCATTGTCCTACTATTTTAGGCGATCAGGCTATGCTTCTCCTTGTGGTCGACCAATCTGGTTTCAGCTGGACAACGCCACGGCCGTGGCTTCAGTCTACCATCAGGTATGCCGGCAGGCAGACTACTGGAGTCGCCAGATGCTGGACCAGGGCGACTGGTCTTTGTGCTTGGGGTGTTTCGGCTCCCTTGCAGGAGGTGAGCCTCACATGGCATGGATCTCCTGGCAGCTTGTCTCCGCCGCAAGGGTGTCAGTTAGTGGCCAGGTCTAGTGATCTTGTACAGACGCGTCAGTCGCGCTGGTGGCCCTGTGTTGTCTGTATCGGTGATTTTTTGCCATTCCTCCATGGTAGTTGCTTCCTCGGCCGCTCCACAGAGTGGATGCTGAGGAGATCCCGATGATTCTAATCGTTCCAGATTAATCTCGGCGTCCTTGGTACGCTGATATCGGGCGCCTGGTAGCGGAGGCACCCTGGCGATTGCCAGGGCAGGAGGTTCCTGTCTCAAGGTCCCATACTTCCTCCTGTTGTACAGTCACTGACTTGCTTAACATGGTTATTGGAAGCCAGACTTTAGGTGACCAGGGTCTGTCTGACTCGGTCATCTCAACAGGGCACCGTAGTCTTCTTCCGGAGGATCTACCGTCGCACCTCTCTTGGTGCGAAGGGATGGAGTGACGTCCACGGGCGTACTTTCAATGTCCAGGGTCCTGCTGTTTTTAAAGCTTGGATTGGATCTAAAAATTGCTTAAAGCACCGTTTGGGGGCAGATTTCAGCCTTGGCTGTGTTCTTTTAGTGGCCTTTTTGCGGCCCGTTCCCTGGTGGGTCCCCTTTTTTTGTGTGCAAGGGGTTTGTCATATACTTTCCCCTCTTGGCCCATCTCTTCCCCCATGAGTTTTGACTCTGGTGCTCTCGGTTCTTCAGGAACCTTCCTTTTGGAAACATCAGAGAGATTTTCTCTTGACACTATCTCAGAAGGTGGCCCCTTTAGTGGCCTTTACCTCTGTTAGAGGGGTTTCTGAGTTGGCGGTCTTGTCTTGCAAGCCGCCATGCTTGATCCCCCATAAGGATTAGGTGATGGTGCGCCCGCGACCTTCCCTTCTTCCGAAGGAGGTTTCGGCCTTTCATACTTTAGGCGTGGTACGCGCTTTGCGGGTATACCAGCCTACTACGGCTCCATTTCGGAGCTTCTGACTCTCTTTTGTGTCGGTGTCTGGTCCACAAAAGGGCCTGGCGGTCTCGTCGACCACCATTTCTCGGTGGATCGGGCAGGCCGTCATACAGGCCTATGCTCCTAAGGGCGGGCCCCCCTTTCCGGTCACGGCACTTTCGACCAGGGCAATTGGTGCTTCCTGGGTTTTTTTTTTTTTTTTTTTTTTTTTTTTTCCCGACATCATGCGTCGGTCTCACAGGTGTGCGAGGCGGCGATTTGCTCGTCCGTTCACGCTTTTTCCAGAATTGACATGGTTGCTGTGAGTGCATCTTATGATGTTTTTTTCAGCCGCTAGTTTTTGCCGGCGGCTGTTTAAAGTTGCACCTCCTCCGTTGAGGAGCTCTGCTTGTTTTGGGGTGAAGTTAAAATTGTTTTTACTGATATATTTCCCACCCCTCGTTTTTTGACACTGCTTGGGGACGTCCCACTTGTCAAGATTTAAGGAGCTGTGTCCGTCCATGGACGATAAGAGAAAATAGGATTTTTTGTACTCACCGTAAAATCCTTTTCTCTGAAGTCCATGGACGGACACAGCTCCCACCCCTCCTTTTTAGGTTTGTACTGCTTGTTACGAACTGAGGCTGCAAGCTGCAGTGAGGAGGGTTATGTCTGGAGGGACCGCCCCCTGGGCGGGGCTGTTCAACTCTGTTAATGTAACATGTATTTAACTATTTAACATGTTTCTGCCTAGTCCTCTCCTGTAAACAGGGAACATAACCCACTTGTCAAGATTTAAGGAGCTGTGTCCGTCCATGGACTTCAGAGAAAAGGATTTTACGGTGAGTACAAAAAATCCTATTTTTTTTTTTTCTTTTTTTTTTCCTTCCTTCCTTAGAATAAATATTACAATTCTTAATGTTAAAGATTTACATCCCCTAAACATTATGTTTTCAAACAAGATGGCAATAAAATATGACGTAATATTTTTTGCTTCAATCAAATTTAAAGAAATGTAATAAAAAATAATGTAATGTGTAAAGAAATAAAAAAAGATGCCTTTATGTTATATACCTACTGCAACTTTTTTGTTTACACTTTTTCAATGTAAAACATGTAAATGTAAGGTGTAAAAATATTATTGAAACAAAGCAAACAAAAAAAAATCATAATTTAATAATGGTTTATAAAATAGAAGTAAATAAATAAATAAAATCATCAGGAGAATAATAAATCGAGAAGGTTAATAAGGGGTTAAACGGAGAAACAATTTAATAAAAAAAAAAATGTGTGTATATGTATGTGTATATTATATATATGTAATATATATATATATATATATATATATATATATATATATATATATATATATATATATATACAAAAAAAAATGTATTCATCAGTTTAGGCCGATATTTATTCTACATATTTTTTAGGCCTATATTGATTGGATTGCGCAAAAGTTATAGTGCCTACAAAATAGGGGATAGATTTATGGATTTTTTTTTTTTTACTAGTAATGGTGGCAATCTGCGATTTTTAGTGGGCAGACACTTTTTTTGGGACCATTGACATTTATACAGCCACTGATTACTGTGTAAATGTCACTGGCAGGGAAGGGGTTAAAACTAGGGGGTGATCAAGGGGTTAACTCTGTTCCCTAGGTATGGTCTAACTGTAGGGGGGATGGGCTTACTGGAACATGACAGAGATCACTGGGAACAGTAGATCCCTGTCATGTCTCCTGTCAGAACGGAGAATCGCCTTGTTTACAAAGGCAGTTCCCCGTTCTGCTTCTGTAATAGGCGATTGTGGGCCACCAGGGGACATCACGTCCGCCCGACCCGCGTGCACGCTCCCACAGCTACATCGATTTGTGCAGGAGACATACAACGATGGATGGCTGGTTGGCAAGCGTTTAAAGAGCAAACTCCACTTTTTGTTGAGAAAAAATATCCCTGCAATGTAAATTGATCACACAGGTAGGGATATTTTTTTGTATCAAACTTTGTAACTTTGTTGCAGATTCCTACTTTAATTTGCCCAAAATATGACTTGTATCTTAGTGTAGACTTCTGGGAAAATCAGTACGCCAATCACACAAGCAGGAAATTATATTTCGGGAGGTGTTCTGTACACCAACTGTTTATGGAACGCCTCTAGGTTGCCATATTGCATTCCATCTTACAGAAAATTACAGTGCCGCAGATTGAAAAGGAAAGGCAATTTTAATCAAAGGAGTAGTAAACCGCTGGTGGTTAAAAAATAAATAAAAAAAATCCTGCAAGGCAATGTATTCATTGCATACTAGAACATTGTGAGAAACTTACCATAGAACAAAGCTCTCTTGTGCCGCGATGTCACCGCTGAGACGACTGACCTATTCCCCCAGTCTTGATTCTGAGTTTTTGGCCTCCACCTACATGAGTGGCAAGTGGCGCAATGACGTTACTCCCGAGCATTTTCCTGGGAGCCACCTTTCCGGCATTGGCTCTTAAGGACCAGCACTGTAAGCTGGACCTTTTTAGAGCGCATCCGCTGATAATGTTATGGACTGCATGCACTCTGAATATCGCCTAAACTGCAAGTTTAGGAACTATTCACAGTACTTATAGGTAAGCCTTATTATAGGCTTACCTGTAGGTACAAGTGGTAGTACAGAGTTTACTACACTTTTAACATTCAGTTACTTGTGTCTTAATCTTTATCATTTGTTTTGTTTGCTATTTTTTTTTTCCCACCAAAGTGGAGTTGCCCTTTAAAGAAGGTGAATTCGATGTTCTAGGAACGCCAATTCTAGGGTTTCAGAGCATACCAGAAGCCCCTGTCCACCATTCAGTGTAGATGATGTTTGAGAGACACAAAGAAGATGAGAATTAGAGGAGTAGGGTGATAAACGTTGAGACAATAGTGTTCCAAGTCGAGCAGAGCCTTTTTTTTTTTTTTTTTTTTTTTTTTAATCAAACAAAACGTGTTAATTGAGCACAAAAAGTAAACACACATACATGATTCAGAGCAAAAAGGGTATATACAGACCAAAACGAGCAGAGCCTTTTATAGATAAGCATGATTTTAAGAGATGGAGGATTTTGAAATCTATTTTGGCAGCCACATTTTGGGCATACTGTAGTCTGTTTAGTGTGGAACTAGGTACTCCAGCAAGTAGAACATTACAGAAGTCAAGTCAGAATAATACAAATGTATTGATCAGCTTTTCAGTCACATTGTAAGATAGCATAGGACGTAGACAAAGGATGTTTGATTTGAGTTTAACATTTTGGGTTATGTTTTTATGTTAAGGATATAGTTGGATAGGGTGTCTTTAGCACAGAAGTTATAACTGAGGCCGTGCGACCTTAGCAGCTGACAAACCTATAAATGCTAAAAAGTATGGAACTCCAGATAGAGCCTCGAGGGACACCAGACTAAACTGAAACATTTCAGACTGAAATCCAGCAAGAGAGACAAAGTTATAGTAATCAGTAAGATATGATTTGAACCATTTCTGAAACTCCAAATGTGGTTTCATGGCAAGAGAGTTATGCTGCCCATAGATGAATTGAAATTCGGCTGGGTTCAGTAGGGACAAGCCAAATTTTGATCCATCTATGGCCGTTACCGCTCAACAGAAGTTGACAGAGTCTGCGCAGGTACTTGAAGGGTAGAAATGGCGTCCTGAGACACGATACTTGTAGCACATTGGTTGTAAAGTCATAATACTCAAACAATTAAATAGTTATGTTTTAAGTGCAGAAGTTTCAGTGTGATTTACCTTGCCAGCATGACTGAGGGATCCAAGGTATTGCAAAAGTGATGCAGCAGCATATTGGGGCAGATTGTTAAGAAGGGAGCAGTCTCTAGCAAAGCAGCAATCCAGCAAAATCAACCAAAGCAGTAAAGTGAATTGAGGTTAGAAGCTTAAACTTGACAAGAACTGTGAAAATAGGAGTTTGTTTGTCAAATGGAGCTACAAAGGAATCTGTTTTACAGATAAACAAATACGTGACAAGGGGTTCTCAAAGCTCTGGGTTCACTACATAAACAATAGAACAAACATTTGTTTCTAGATGGTAAAAACTGATTTAAGAAAAGAGTTTAAAAATGCGCATCTTAAAAAAAAAAAAAAAAAACTGATGCTCTTTAGACTAATATTCACAAGCTGGGGTTGAACAATAGTATCGTGTTTAAGGTTTTTATGTTAGCATTCATATATTTGTTATTTCTATATGAAATAACATTCTCTTTATGTCTAGCCATCAATATAGAATTGACAAATGGAAACCTGTTATTTTATACTAGTATAATGCAGTTTCCTCTTCTCCGCCATTGAGTGACACAGAAATGTTTTAAACTTTTGGTTTATACTGCCACCTACAGGAGAATTGGACATTGGAAAAAAAAAAAACACTGTAAGTGAGCTCAGGATCGACCAACCAACCCACACTACCAGCATGTCTGTTTTTTTTTGCTGGTGTCCTACAAGGCTGGACATCTTTCTTCAGCTCTTTGTTCTTTTGTTCATTTCTTGTAGCTTGTCTCTTCCAGTGAAGCTATTACAGTTACCATCAAGGTGACTACCATACAGGTAGAAGATGCACCCATCTTCAAGGGCCCAACAGATGAGCGGTTGGGAGTCCTCTCTAAAACCCTGTTCCTTGTACCTTATCTTGGCTGTGACTTTACCTTGCCAAACCATGGTTACCTGGTCAAAATTCCTTAATGGGTATCTCACCACTGTTCTAGTCGGCTCCTTGATTATAGAATGTGTGGAGCAAATGGCTATAGCTTTAAATTTCAGTTCAGTGGTGGTCTGCTAGAGGCTTGCTGGCCTATTTTTTCAGGAAGTGTCTGTACTGGTCTGGTAGATTTATCCTGCAAAGAATCCTTTTTTGATTTCTGAGTACTTTCTGCCTTTTACCTCAACTAGGACATCATTTTTTACTGCTTCTTCCAGTTCAACAAACATACATTTCTCTACATTGTCTGGATGTGGTTCAGGTTGTGTGAATCTATCTCTCAGCCATGGCTTACTTGAAAGTGAACTCTAGGAATAATCACATTTTAACATCTAAATTGGGCCAGCTTGGTTATCCAGGGGGGCTGCAGAATAGCTTCAAAACTACCATAGTAGTCTGTGCCATATACAGGAAGCACTTTCATGTTCCACAGTGCTGGAGCGTTTTTCTGTCTAGTACGAAGACCGAGTTGCTCTCTAGGCAACTCCGCCATCCCAAAAATGTGCTGTGTTCTTATTAATAAATACAAGGGGCCAAATTCACATTCAGCGGCGTATGTTTGAGCGGGCGTAGCGCATCTCATATGCGCTACGCCGACGTAACATAGAGAGGCAAGAGCAATATTCACAAAGCACTTGCTCCCTAAGTTACGGCGGCGTAGCCTAAATGGGCCGGCGTAAGCCCGCCTAATTCAAATTTGGAAGGTAGTGGGCGTGTTGTATTATAATTAGGGTTGTCCAGATACCGATACTAGTATCGGTATCGGGACCGATACCGAGTATTTGCGGGAGTACTCGTACTCGCGCAAATGCTCCCGATACCTAAATAGAATACTTTTTTTGTATTTATCAACATGTTCTATGAAAATTCTTTGAGTTTTTTACTACTGCGTGACAAGCAAATAAAACATTTTTATTCATTTTTACTCATTTTTATTCTTTTATAATGTCTTGAGTTAGAGTTCTTCATAATTCTAAAGAAAATATCCTTAGTCTGTATTGTGGTTTGAAAACTGTCACATGACATTTAAAAAAAGTATCGGTATTCGGTATCGGCGACTACATGAAAAAAAGTATCGGTACTTGTACTCGGTCCTAAAAAAGTGGTATCGGGACAACCCTAATTATAATTAACCGTGACCCCATGTAAATGAATGCCCGAACGAACGGCGCATGCTCAGAATCACGTCGCACATACTCCCTAAGAAACGACGGCTCAATGCCTATACAGTGAACGTAACTTACGCCCAGCCCCATTCACGTACGACTTACGTAAACGACGTAAAATACGACGCTGTTCCCGCGCCCATACCTTAACATGACTTACCCCTGCTTTATGAGGGATAACTATACGCCGGACGTCTGCCTTACGTAAACGGCGTAGCTTACTGCGACGGGCGCAAGTACTTTCGTGAATCGGCGTATCTAGGTAATTTACATATTCGACGCGTAAATCAACAGAAGCGCCCCTAGCGCCCAGCGTAAATATGCACCCAAGATACGACGGCGTAGGAGACTTACGTTGGTCGTATTAAGCCAAAATTCAGGCGTATCTTGTTTCCTGAATACGGCGCATAGATACGACGGCGCATCATAGAACTTACGAGGCGTATCAATAGATACGTCGCTGTAAGCTGACTGTGAATCCGGCCCAAGGTGTTCTTTGATTGAATGAGGTGCAGAAAAGCTGATAAAGGAATGATCTACCTTTTCTCTATTCAGAGAATGCCTTTTATGCACTGAAAAGAATTTGACACATTTTCTGAATGTTGGAGGTACCAGACGAGGTGACTCTCTGGCCCAGATTCTCAAAGGAGATACGACGGCGTATCTCCAGATACATCGTCGTATCTCTGAGTCTGAGCCATCGTATCTATGCGCCTGATTCTTAGAATCAGTTACGCATAGATTTGTATTAGATCCGACCGGCGTAAGTCTCTTACGCCGTCGGATCTTAACTGCATATTTACGCTGGCCGCTAGGGGCCTGTACGCTGATTTAGGGTTGGGCGTTATTTACGTTCACGTCGAAAGCATTGGCTTCTTGCGGGTTAATTTGGAGCATGCGCACTGGGATACTTTCACGGACGGCGCATGCGCCGTTCGTAAAAAACGTCATTTACGTGGGGTCACAGTAAATTTACATAACACACGCCCACATCTACCACATTTGAATTAGGCGGGCTTACGCCGGCCTATTTACGCTACGCCGCCGCAACTTTGGTTTGAGAATATGGCACTTGCCTGTCAAAGTTGCAGAGGCATAACGTAAATAGAATACGTTACGCCCGCACAAAGATACGGCATTCTACGTGAATCCGGGCCCCTGTGTATAGTTTACCAGAGGGAAAGTTGCTCTGGCACCCACCAGAACAGGAAAGTACTGTAGAAGTCACAGACTACTAAAGTGACAGGTAACCAAGCTGTTCAAAATATACATTTTAAAAACAGATTTTGTCCTGTAGTTTTTTTTTAAGGAAGACTGATTTGTTTTTTGTAATCCTGTATTGACCTCAGATGGACCATCATCCAAGCTTATTGTCTCAGAGAGCTGTCCACTGTGAGTGGGTCTTTGGCATTTTAGTATAAAACTACTGTTTCCCAAGTTTGCCCCCCCGATACTTTTCTTTTTTCAAGGTGATCACTAACTTCATGAAATAAATGCAACTTATTTGCTGCAGTTCCCAATTCTGTTTTGTTTTCTTGGGCCTGTTAGGGATGTCCGAAAGCCATCTAAATGAGGGGTGGGGAACACCGCAAATGCTAATCTGTATGCCCTCTGTGTTTACGATGATGCTCTTGGTACTGATTTGCCACAAAACAAAGGCATGCTGGTAATGGGAGAGGTTATTTTGGACTTGGAATTCAGTTCTTTGTTTGCCAGTGTCCAATCCCCCCCTGTAGGTAACTGTATAAACACAGTGATTTAAAACTTTTTGTGTTTGATAATGAACACCAAAACATTTAGAAGTACAAAAATCCTATTTTGAATATTCAAAATATTTTTTACTAGTTTGTTGGACCTCTACCTTAAAGTTTGCAGAGATCATGAGCTTTTAGGTGGATGTTGCCAATCTGAATCCGCAAATGGATTGTTCTAAAGACTCAATTGGCACAATTTCTGCAACTGATTTGCGACCCTATCCATCTAGTAAATCTATAATGGAGAGATCTTTTACTCTCCATCAAACTCTATTTGTTATGCATTATGTAGATTGCAGCTATAAAATTGTGAGTCTTACTGCTCCACTGGCCTACGAATGAGCATTGCCACCCAGGTTTCGGTCTACATTGTGCTCTCCTTTCCCGTAAGCTGCATAAACACCTATGTACAAATGGCTGCTCTGAAGAATGCAGTAGAGTCTTATCTGAAATGTCTCTTTGCAGTGGTTAACAGTTAGGCAGGCCAAAGATTATGCAATTTGTATAGAAGGAAAAAATTGCTCGATTACCCTATTAACACAGTTGGCTTTGATGGGGGAATCCCTCCTTCAGTGCTATTGTTTTCTGCCGGCACAGTGATCTGTGTTGATCACGACACTACTCGTTTGGAAAAAAAAACAAAGCCTGTACACAAGTCAAGCGATCGATTTTGTGTACAACCAAGGATGCTCATACATGGATCAACATTTGTCTGGTTCCTGCTGAAATGGTTGAATTTTGATATATGTATGGCTGGCTTTACACAAACTACAGTTCTAGGCGACTACCATAAAGGCATTTTATTCCTCAGCCTATTTTGGTGTATAAAACAATATAGGCATTTAAACAGATATCAGTAAATGATGCTAGTAGTTTTTAAAAATGCATAAAAATACATTACTAAATGAAAGGTATTTTTAAATGCATTGAGTGGAATTCTAGCCTAAATTTAACTATGCTTAAAAAGTCCCCTTCCCCCGCCTGCTACCCTGCCTAACCTGTGTTAAAAAGATGTGTATACTTGCCTATTTTTTAGTTCTGCCTGGTCACACAATCCCCTGCCAAAGAGTAGGGGCTGCAGGGGAGAAAAGGGGACATACAACAACAGCTGGGGATTCTGAGAGCCGTGACATCACTCATGGGCTCCTATATCTCAGCCGCCGCACACTGAAATAGGTAGGTTTACAGATAAAAAAAAATTTATAGGCTAGGCAGGATAGGTACCAGGAGGGGACAGGGGACATTTTTAAGCATAGCTAGTGCTAGGCTGGAACCTTAATTTGTGGTAATCCATCAACTCATGAACGAGTAAGTTGGCTTGGAACTCTGTTAGGCATTTTTTTTTGCTCTGTTTACCCTCATTGAGATTTAATTTCACTTTTTGTCCCAAACACAGGAAAGTACTTTGCTTCTTTTTACCTTTACAATGGTTACATTTCTTTTTTTTTTTACATTCATGTTGTCTACCTTTAACCATTAATATCCACTTCCATTCCAGAGGGAGTAAACGGTTGGGTTCAGATCTGATGTCCATAGAAGAGAAGGAGGAACAGACATTCCCTGATCTCTTCCATGACTAATGAAGCCGAAAGCGAAGAGTATTTCGTCACTTAAAGTTTTGTTGCTGTGTTTCCCTGGCTGGTACAGCCAGGGAAGCATCTAATCAAAGGACAGAGGAGGAATAATGGGTCTAATAGATCTCTTCATAAAGAGTGCCTGTCACCACCCAAAGCTATTACAAGAGGTGGTTTTCACCCCCTTGTGATGGCAATACATTTTCAAAATAATAGGTAAAAAAAAAAAAAAAAAAATTTCTTTATCGTACATCACGGGACACAGAGCAGCATAGCCATTACATATGGGTTATATAGTGTACCTTCAGGTGATGGACACTGGCACTCTCCGACAGGAAGTTCCCTCCCTATATAACCCCCACCCATAGTGGGAGTACCTCAGTTTTTTCGCCAGTGTCTTAGGTGTTGGTGCACGTTGAAGGTTGTGCCTGCAGTTTGTCCTTGGGACCAGGGCCAGCCGACCGGATCCGTCCAAGGTGCTTCATAGCCAAAGTGGACGGTACCCGGGCCCCAATTCGTGGATGGGGTTTTGCCTATAATGCCTCTCCTTGGAGGGCTGGACTCTGGGTTCCAGGACTGGGTTTTTTAACCTATGAATTCCTGCTGCCAGTAGTGCTGTATAGGTCCAGGTGTGTGGTGTTCCTGACTTGGACCCCGGTCCCTGAAGGTCTATGACCATACCCACGGTGAAGGGGGAAGATTGGGCCTCTTGCATGAGCAATACCCTGCGGCGTGGAAAGGTAAGCGGGGGGCCTACGGAACTTGGTTTGTCAGTGGGCTCCCCACAGGGGACTCTGGGGAAAAGCCTTTTTTATGCCTCTGTGCATGGGCTAAAAGAGAAACCACAAAGTCTGCATGACTGGATGGCTCAAACACCCAGGTATACTGTTCCTCTGGCTGGGCTAATAGACTGCTGCTGCTGCTACAAGGTGTTTTGCTCCTTGAAATGTAAAAGGGAGCATGTCAGGTTTAAATTACTTACTTCCTGATGTCTGTGTGTCTCCAGCAGCTCCCGGGCTCCTCTCCCCACATGGATTCTGCTTCCTGCTTCCTGAGAGCGGCGTCGGGAGCGCGCGCGCGTGCGCGCGCACTGTTATAGGCGCCGACGCTGCGTGGAGGGGCGGGGGACGCCCAGGGAGTTCCCTCCCCTCTGTACATCAGAGGGAAAAACTCTATTTAGCCTGTCAGTTTGCTGAAGGCTGTGAAGGGACACGGAGCAGCGATGCTGAGCTGAGCAGGATAGGTTTGCCTATGTTATGCTGACACAGTGACACCTAGTGGCCGTTTTTTTGTACACACCTTGCTAAAGAGCTGTTTAAGCTCATATTTTCTCTGAAAAGCCGGTGTACTAAGTAGCAGTCAGAGTACTTAGTATTTGGTACTCTCTTAGCCCAGCATTAAGGGTAGCAATATTAGGATATGATTAAGCCCTTGGGGCTCAATATTGCTATCTCTTGTTAGGTTTTGGGAAGTTTAGTTTCTGTCTAACATTACCCTAGCCTAAATTTTTTTCCTCATTTATTTAAATGTGTGTTTTTCTCCAGCTATTACAGTTAGTTGTATATTAGCGGAGTATCTCAGATTTGTTATTATGGCTCCTAAGGGTGCAGGGAACGCTAAAAATGCTAAAGGTGTTAAAAAGCCGAAGGGTTCCCCATCGGGCTCGGAGGATATTTCCCAGAATCCACCTGCCCCTACCTCCCCGGAGGATCCGGAGGTTGCTGCCCTGGGTGAGCCATCGGGGTTGCTAGGTGCTATGGCGGGCCCTATTCAACCAACTCCTTCCTATGTCACGGAAGAGATGTTAGCCTCCACCTTGGGTGGATTTGAAAAGAGGATGGCCGCTCTTATTACGGCCTCTTTATCCGGGAAGAAGCGGGCTAGGTCCCCGTCTCCCAGGTTTGAATCTCCTGAGGAAGATGTCCTTTCCACTGAGGAATTGGAAGATACAGGAGACCAGGCTGAGGATCATCTGGACCATTTGGGTTCTGAAGATTCTACTATAGAAGAACCTTTTTCAGCTTCTCACGCAGAAAAATTGTGGGTTCAGTCCTTAACGGATATGGTGCGGTCAGCTTTTAAAATGCCTTTGCCTCAGCCGCTGGCCTCCGCTGTGTCCTCATTGGGCTCCCTAAAAGCGCCCCAAGCCAACCTGGTGTTCCCGGTCCATCCTTTGTTAAAGGACCTGATATTTCAGGACTGGGTTAAGCCAGACAGGATTTTTTTGCCTCCTAAAAGGTTCGCAGTTATGTACCCTTTAGAGGAGGAGTTTTCAAAAAAAATGGGCTGTCCCCACTGTTGACGCAGCCATATCATGTGTCAATAAAGCTTTAACATGTCCAGTGGACAATATTCACATGTTCAAAGATCCTGTGGATAAAAGGCTTGAGACCTTACTAAAGGCATCCTTTTCCACAGCGGGGGCAGTGGTCCAGCCAGCTGTAGCTGCCATTGGCGTCTGCCAGGCTTTAAAAGACAAGGCCAAGCAGGCCCTAAAGGACCTCCCGGCTCAACAGGCTCAGGACTTAGCCGATCTACCTAGAGCCTTATGTTTCGCGGTAGACGCTATCAAGGATTCAATCCAACAGGCGTCCCGCCTATCCCTGTATTTGGTCCACATGAGAAGATTACTTTGGTTAAAGAACTGGTCTGCAGAAACCCCCTGCAAAAAACTCCTTACAGGATTCTCCTTTCAAGGAGAGAGATTGTTTGGAGAAGATCTTGACAAATATATTCAAAAGATCTCTAGTGGTAAGAGCACCCTTTTGCCGGTTAAGAAAAGGTTCCGAGGTCCCTCTTTTAAGCGCCCAACCTCTCCAGTTCCAGGGCCCTCATTCTCTAGGCAGTATCGACGGCCTCCTGGACGCGCAGCTGCAAACAGGCCCCAGGGGCAAGCTGCAGGGAACAAGAGACCGTGGAACCGTAAGCCGGTTAAGGCTGCCCCTAAGGCAGCCTTGTGAAGGGGCGCCCCCACTCTCTCGAGTGGGGGGAAGACTCCGGTTGTTCTCGGAGTTGTGGGGGGCCCAAGTTACCGACCAATGGGTTCTGTCCTCAGTAACTCAGGGGTACAAGCTGGAGTTTCGGGAGTTCCCCCCTCCTCACTTTCAAATGTCAAGACTTCCAGGCGACCCTCAGAGACAGGCATCGCTTCTGTCCGCCCTAGAGCGACTCCTATCTCAAGGAGTGATTATGGAAGTACCAGCAGGGGAGCAAGGACAAGGGTTTTACTCAAACCTCTTCGTTGTCCCGAAGCCAAACGGCGACGTCAGGCCTATTCTGGACCTAAAGTTATTAAACCGCTTTTTAAGAGTCCGGTCTTTTCGAATGGAGTCCATTCGTTCGGTGGTGGCCGCCCTCCAAGGAAAGGAGTTCTTGGCCTCCATCGATATAAAGGACGCATACCTGCACGTTCCGATTTTCCCAGGCCATTACAGGTATCTGCGTTTTGCCCTAAACTATCGGCATTATCAGTTCGTGGCTCTTCCGTTCGGACTAGCCACGGCCCCTCGGGTTTTTACGAAGATCCTGGCCCCCGTATTAGCCATCCTAAGGGAACAGGGCATTCTGATCATGGCCTACCTAGACGATCTTCTGGTAGTCGACCACTCAGCGGCCGGTCTAAATCGGGCAGTGTTGCTAGCAGTAAAACTGCCTAGAGTCCCTGGGTTGGGTTCTAAACCGGGACAAATCGGCTTTACAGCCCACAAGAAGGTTGGAGTATCTAGGTCTGATTTTAGATACAAGACAACAACGGATCTTCCTGCCCCAGTCCAGAGTGGACTCGATAAGGGAGTTAATCCACATAGTCCTAAGCAGCACAAGGCCATCTATACGCCTCTGCATGCGCCTGTTGGGAAAGCTAGTGGCCACCTTCGAGGCAGTGCCCTATGCCCAGATCCATTCTCGGAGGCTACAGAGAGCAATTCTCGCGGCCTGGGACAAAAGACTCCAGGCCTTGGATCTTCCCATTTCCCTTCCCTATGCGGTAAGGCAGAGCCTGTGTTGGTGGCTAGTCACAAAAAATCTTCTGAAAGGAAGATCGTTCAATCCCCCCTCATGGAGGATAGTAACCACGGACGCCAGCCTATCAGGTTGGGGTGCAGTCCTAGACGATTTAACCCTACAGGGGAAATGGTCAAGGGCAGAATCAGCCCTACCCATAAATGTCTTAGAGATCCGAGCAGCTCGGTTGGCTCTTTTGGGCTGGACGGAGGTTCTGCAGGGCTCCCCAGTAAGGGTACAATCCGACAATGCCACTGCCGTAGCTTATATAAACCACCAGGGTGGCACCAGGAGTCAGGCAGCCCAAAGGGAGGTAGATCGGATCTTTTCATGGGCAGAAGCCCATGTCCCCTGCATCTCAGCTATCTTTATCCCCGGGGTGGACAATTGGCAAGCGGACTTCCTCAGCCGCCAACAGATGTCCCCAGGGGAGTGGTCCCTCCATCCCGAAGTGTTCCAGGTCATTTGCCGGAAGTGGGGTACTCCGGAGGTGGACATTATGGCGTCCAGATTCAATGCCAAAGTAGCAAACTTTGTCTCTCGAACGAGGGATCCATTGGCCTGCGGGACAGATGCCTTGGTGTGTCCTTGGCATCAGTTTGCGCTAATCTATGCCTTCCCTCCAATACGGATGCTACCCCGTCTTCTTCACAGAATTCAAAGGGAACGCAAGCCAGCGATTCTAGTGGCCCCAGCGTGGCCCCGAAGACCTTGGTACTCCTTGATAAAAAGGATGACCGTAGAGGAGCCTTGGGTCCTCCCTCTACGTCCGGACCTCCTCTCACAAGGGCCATTCTACCACCCTGCCTTACAGGCCCTAAATTTAACGGCCTGGCGGCTGAGTCCCTGATTCTCAGAAACAGAGGCCTTTCAGGGCAGGTCGTTTCTACCCTTATAAACGCAAGAAAACCAGTTTCCAGGTTAATATACTATAGGGTGTGGAAGGCCTATATTACCTGGTGTGAAACCAGGAAATGGGATCCCCGCAAATATACTATTGGGAGAATCCTGGAGTTTTTACAGTTGGGAGTGGAAAAAGGTTTGGCGGTCGGCACAATCAAGGGGCAGGTGTCTGCCTTGTCGGTCTTCTTCCAGAGATCGTTGGCTGCCCATTCCTTAATGAAATGCTTTTTACAAGGTGTTATTCGGGTGAATCCCCCGATTAAAGCTCCCCTGTATCCTTGGGATCTAAATTTGGTTCTATCGGTCTTGCAAAGGCAGCCTTTTGAGCCCTTGTCCGCGATCCCTTTGGTCCTTTTGACTAGGAAACTAGTGTTTCTGGTGGCCATGGCATCCGCCAGAAGGGTGTCGGAGTTGGCAGCCTTGTCATGTAAGGCACCTTATTTATTATTGCATAAGGACAGGGTCGTTTTGCGGCCGCTTCCGTCCTTCCTGCCTAAGGTGGTATCAAATTTTCACCTTAATCAAGATGTGATTCTTCCATCATTTTTTCCAAAGCCTTCTTCTAAGGAAGAGAGGTTACTACATTCCTTGGATGTAGTTAGAGCTGTAAAGATTTACTTGGAAGCTACAGCCCAGATTCGTAAGACGGACGTCTTATTCATTCTGCCGGAAGGGCCCAAGAAGGGCCAGGCAGCGTCTAAGGCCACTATTGCTAAGTGGATTAGGCAGACGATTATTCAGGCCTATGGCCTGAAGGGGAAGAGTCCACCCTTATCGGTTAAGGCTCATTCCACTAGAGCTATAAGTGCCTCTTGGGCAGCGTATCACCAGGTCCCTATGGCTCAGGTCTGCAGGGCAGCAACCTGGTCATCTGTCCACACATTTGCAAAATTTTATCAAATGGACGTTAGGAGGAACGCTGATTCAGCCTTTGGGCAGGCGGTACTGCGGGCCGCAGTTTAATCTCCTCTTGTCCGGTGGCACCTCTTGTTTGTTTTTTTCTGGTTGTCTCCCTCCCCTCATGGAGCATTGCTTGGGGACATCCCATATGTAATGGCTATGCTGCTCTGTGTCCCGTGATGTACGATAAAGAAAAAGGGATTTTTATTAACAGCTTACCTGTAAAATCCTTTTCTTGTAGTACATCACGGGACACAGAGCTCCCACCCCTCTTATGGGGAATTTTGGGATGCATATTGCTTGCTACAAAACTGAGGTACTCCCACTATGGGTGGGGGTTATATAGGGAGGGAACTTCCTGTCGGAGAGTGCCAGTGTCCATCACCTGAAGGTACACTATATAACCCATATGTAATGGCTATGCTGCTCTGTGTCCCGTGATGTACTACAAGAAAAGGATTTTACAGGTAAGCTGTTAATAAAAATCCCTTTTTTTAAAAGCATCCCTCCGTGTTCACACGGAAATGCAAACGCATGCGTAGGTCTGGCATGGTGATTGCACCACATATGAAGTATAGCTGCGAACATTAAAACAATAATTCTAGCACCAGAGTTTTCTTTTACCTCCTAAACTGGTAACCTGTAAAAGACATGGAAAATCTTTGGTACTGAAGTTTGTCGCCATTTCACGGGTATGCGCAATTTTAAATCTGAACATGTTTGTCGTCTGTTTATTCATCACAACATCGTAATTTATATTTTATTAATATTGCATATTTTATTGTGTTCATGTGCACTAAAACTAATTTCATAAAAATTTTCGGAAAATCTGCATTTGATAAACAGCTACATAAATATTGTATAGCATAAAAAATTGTAATGGCAACCATTTTATTTTCAAGGGCCTCTGCTTTCAAAAAAACTATAATATTTGAGGTGTGCTAAGAAATTTTGAAGCAAATAATTCTGATTAAAACATGTTTGTGAAAAACGTAAAAATGGCCCCTGTAGGCAAGCAGTTAATTTGGAAGTATACATATTTCTTAATCATATTAATAAAACAGCTATTTTGATATGTATTACTGAACTCCATTAATGTCCTTTAATTCCTCATAGCCTTGAATATTGTGCATAAATTGCATATGGCCTAATACAAATAATTGCAGCTGCAAAATTCAGTTTGTGTTCAGTCAAACGATCTTAAGTTTTGCAAGTTCAAACTGTCTTGTATTTTTTATCTGAGAGAAAAAAAAGCAAAAAAAAAAAAGCAATTGCATTAAAACTTTTTTTTAAGAGTTGGATTCAAAAGCAAAGACCCTTTTTTTGACAATTGCAAGTTGCTTGTGTAGATTATGTATTGCTAGTGTACCCCAAAAGTAGCAAGTCTGGTAAACCACTGCACAGGAATTGTGCATAGCAGATGTGTAACTATCTCTCTGTTGACACGATCCCACATAAAAAGGGCCAAAATCCTATAACTTCCCTATTATCCCAATGCTTTCGCCAACACAGTCCACTATGTTGCCATTCGTATATATATACTTACTTCTTGCTGTTTTAAAAATAACTTAGCCTTGCTTGCTGTTTGTCTCAGTTCTGTACGAAACTAGTACTGAGAAAGTTGGTAGGCTGTCATTTCTGGTATGGCCCCCTTACCACGCAGCTTCCGTTTTATTTTATTTAGGTATAACAACATTTTTTTTTTTTTATTTGCTACTTAGTGTGGTGTTACATCTGTTATTTGCAACCAAAAGTTGCCCATAATTGGTTATATCTCTCATTGAGAAGGTTTGATGGATGTGAGAGGCTATAATAAATGCAAGTCTTTACAAAGAATATTAGACCCCTTTCACAGTGATGGTTGCGATCAGGTCCACCTGACAGGCAGACCCGATTGATCCATCTATTGCTCTCTATGGACTGGCAGATATCAACACACATATGTCCGTTGACACCCGGCAACATGCAATCCGAACCTGTCCGCTAAAAAACAGGCGGCTGGGGATCCGTTCCTCATCTGTCCGGTGGATCAAATCGCATGACAGTCGGATGGAAACGTACAGGCGGGTCGTTTTCATTCGGTAGCCATAGAGGATAGCTGGCTGTCCATCCATTCACCTGCTCAGCAGAGAAATCCCCTGCTGAGTGGGCAGATCCAAGAGGCCTTAGCCAGATTGGGGGACTAGATGGTGCTGCTTTCTGCACACAGTAAGAAGCACTTCCAGTACCTGTGCATGTTCATAATTGATTGCAAATGTGTCTTATACCATCTACATGTTGAGCAGTTTGATACCACATGTAGTAAAATAGTGTTGCATTCAGTTCTCCGCTTCCATGTTTTTCTGCTTGTTTTGGTACACAACAAAGTTTAACACATTTATTGTACAGTATGCTGTAAATTGCTTTCTGATGGAATTATAAAACATGGTTCATGTTATTAAAATATGGTTCATAAACTGCTACATAAATTGCTATATTCTAGGGTCATTTAATTTTATAAGCAGTTTTTAGCATTTTTTTTAATACCTATTATGTGACCAAATTCATGTTGACTTTAACAATCTTGTTATTTTTCTTAGAAAAAATTGATGTTGATGCCCGTCTATCAGAACTCTGTGAAGATGTTAAGGTATATGTATAAAAAATGTTTTCCCTTTTATAGAGAGTATCTTTTTGGGGGATTTATGTTTTATTAGGCTCAGGCTGGGTTTACACTAGAGCACGGAACGTCTCACAGCAGGGGGTTCGGTGCGTCTCCATGCATCGGTTCAGGGCGGATTTTTCTGCCTGAAGTTTTGGCTGAATTTGGATCTGAACCGGACCAAAAGACGCACAGGACTCCTGTGCAATTTGCATCGGAGTCGCTCCAGAGATGTGTGAACTGGCTCCATTGAGATCCGGTCATGATCTCTTGCGATTCTCGAATTTGCAGTTGTGTGAACCCAGCCTTAAAGTGGAAGTAAAGCCTAACTTATCCCTATTACTAAAAATGTACCTTTTCTCCTTCCTGTTCTGCATACCCACAGTGGCTGGGAAGCCGTTTTACACACAGAGTATGCGGCATAGGTTGGAGGAGGGGGAGGGAATGTTTTTAAGAATAGTTAGTGTTGTAAAATTTGACTGTGCATATAAAAGCATGGTTTACTTGATTTGTTTGTTTTGTCCTTATAAACTACCTTTCTGCTAAACATTTACTGGGGACAACTATTTCTAGCTTCACAAATATTTGTATTTATTTTTTTTCACTAGAAAATAGATAATCCTGATGAACTGGCAGAGCTGATTAACATGAACCTTGCACAGCTTTGTTCTCTGCTAATGGCTCTTTGGGGACAGTTTGTTGAAGTTATTGTCCTGCAAGATGAAATTACAGCAATCGTAGCACAAGAACATCATACGCTAAGAGTGAGTAAAAGACAGTCTTTCAATTAAAAATAACTGAATATTTGTGTTCAGTAGTGTATTTTAATGAGCACTACAGGTTGTTGGCCCAGCATTTGAGTGCCCAGCTCTCTGATGATCCTGGCCTTTTGTGATTTTTCATTTTCATGGACTTTTATGGGGGTGTTACTTTATCAATGGCTTGCCTGATCACCTAGATGACGAATTGTGGCGCAAACCTGAATATGTAATATTGTTTTATGCATATGGTAAGAGTTTCGTTCACCTAGCAATGTAAATCTCACAATTGGAGTCCCACTGTTGCCTGTAAAGGTTACCGCTGTAGAAATGGAGAAGGTGATCTAGGAACTGATCATTAACAAATGGGGCTTTTTCAATTAAACTGCCAATCTCCTCTAAACCTGTTAATCAAATAAGTTGGATTTTGTTTATTTTCATATCCTGTATCAAGAGACGGCAAAAGCTTGCCGTTATATTGCTGGTAAGGTTTTTTTTTTTTTTTAAAGTTCATATGGCCACTGTCCCCATGTCATAAACCTTTACTAGTTCATGAAGAAATAGGTTTAAATTTTTTTTTTCCTCCAGGAAAAAGTGAATAATGTCATTTATACTAATTGCCAGAGATCGTACTGTTCTGTATACTAATAATTTAAGTTAGTTATTATTGTTATTATACTAGATTTATAATGTGCAGAGTTTTAGTTCTTGCTGGTTATATTTTTAGGTACGCAGATTTTCAGAAGCGTTCTTTTGCCTTGAGCATCCCAGAGGAGCAGCCCTGGCATACCAAGAATTGCAGTAAGCATGAAAACCTGCATGTGATAACTTGAAAAACTTAATTGTTTAGCATACCAACCTTAAATTATCATGTATATTATTGTGCAAATGGTGTACAGTATTTTTCACAGCGTGCCATTTTTCACATACATTCATGAAACTGCATCTGTGCATTGCAGTGTTTTAATCAATTCTATATTAACAAACACGTGGCTGATAATACTGTACCTGCCCCCACTAATGATATCCTCAGCCTGGCATCATTAGCAAAAAACAGTCCTCATACCTCCTTTTGTTTCTGTTTGAGCTTTTAGCTGCTCAGACTGGCCCAGCTTTTTCAAGCTGCAATTTTTTTTTGTTTTGATCAAACGCCAGAATGACATGTGCAGGGTTAGAATAGGACATATTAAAAATATTTTGCCGGTCCCTGCCTGCACTTTGGTACATGTAGCGGTGGACAGTGGCGTCTCCAGCTTTCATATTTAGGGAGGGCACATGGGGGGACAGGGACAAAAGTAGGGGGGCCAACTATAAAATGCAATTTTATATATATATATATATCTCTATATCTCTCTCTATATATATATATATATATATATATATATATATATATATATATATATAATATTAATATATATATATATATATATATATATATATATATATATATATATATATATATATATATATATATATATATATATATAATCTCCTGGGGCCCTTTACCCACGATCCCACTATGGGCCCTTTCACATGTTCTGCAGTGAGCTCCCTTCCTACTATACTGGGCCCCCCCAGGGTGGCAGAAAACAAGAGATATATGTCACTAGCACACCAAGAAAATATAAGGGTCCAAAGCAGTGGGAGAACTATCATTGTTGCAAAGGTTGTCTTGCCACCGGGCCCTGGTGTTCTGCCACAGTGGGGATCCCCAGCTGTCCTGTCCCTGCTATTTACAGCGCTGGTCTGGCATCTGTCTCCTTGGCAGCTGCGGCAGTCTATTAGGACCTAGTGCTGGTGACATTATGGGTGCATGCAGGGGAAGGCTGGCACTATTGGTTATAGAGAGCCGCGCCCCCAGCTGGTCACCTAGCAGCAGTAATGCTGTATAACCTTCTCTGTTTACATGCTGATCGGCACATGATCCAGGTGATGCTCCCAGTCAGATCTAATAAACCTAGTATTTATTAGCATCAAGAGTACAACCACATATATATAATCAACAGTATGATCAGCAGCCATGTGGGCTCTATGCCTGTAAAGTGTGGGCTTTGATCAATAAAATCACTGATATTTATGACTAGGATTTGACTAAGAGCATCACCTGGATTGCATCCCGATCAGCATGTCAGAGAAGGGTCCACTGCTGCTAAGCAAGCTGCAGGGAGCTCAACTGTCTACAACCAATAGAGATGGGCTCGGGTGTGTTTGAAATCCCACATGCCCGATCACGCCAGGAAGCCGACACTCCACCGTGCTAATCAATGTATGGGCTGCCTAAGAGCTAAGACCAGCCATAGACAGTTTAAATCTCAGCTGGTTCAGCAGAAACTGGCTGAGATTTGAACCATTAATGAGCAGATTCTCTTCTGATTATCACTAGTGGTTGCTGTATAGCCACTGGTGATAATCACTGTTTGTCGGGAGAATATAATTGCTGGGCAGGAGGGATATTCCCCTGTCACCACTATCTGTTGATGGGGGAATCATGCAAGTTTCTTTCCTGCAATCTGTGGATGCAGGAAAGAAATTTGCACCGTATATTATCTGCCTAAGTGAAAGTAAATTGTGAATGTTTTGAAAGAACAGGAGAGTGGGAGGGAGACAGATGGGGGGGGGGGGAGAAGGGATGGAGATAATGTAGTTCAGTGATTACAGTGTACTGCAGTCTGCAGTGCACACACTTACCCAGGGTCCAGGCTAGAATATCTGGTTGTGTGAGCGCTCGCATTATGCAGTGTCGGCGAGCAGAGAGAGGGGGAGGAATCCCCCGCAGAGCTGACTGGGGACGCTCTCCCTCTCGGGGAGCAAAATACAAAAATTGCAAAAAAAAATTAAAAAAAATGTTGGGGGGGGGGCACATGGTGGGGCACAGCATGGTGTTGGGGGGGTCAGGGCCCCCTCTGGCCCCCCCTAGGGACGCCTCTGCCGGTGGACTGTTTTGGGTTTTGTTTGTAATAGTCAGGAATGGATTGGATGGTATGTCAAGTTTTTTTATTGCTTTCCATGTCCCTGCTTGGGACGTTCACACCTAATTGTCCTGTTGACGACTGTAACTGAGGCAGGAATTGAGGGGAAGTCCAGATATATAGAGTTATACTGAAGCAAGGGTAAATCTTCTGGTGGTTCTGTTGCCTACTGTCTAGGATGGAATAATGATTACTTTTGGGAGATTTCCTGTCTAGGACAGAAAGTGAAAGGAAGTCACCCCAAGAATGTTTGCACGCATGCACACTAGAAAGATAACATAATAGGGGGTTTTATCTTTTTCTTACCAAAAAAAGTGCATTTATTCTTCCTCCTGTATATGGGTGTTTATCTTGCATTTTTGGGAATGTTTGTATGTTTTTACATGACCCCCTTTTTTTTTTTGCATCTTGCAAAGTCCGGTAGAAACGTACAAAGCAGAGATTCTGTATATTAAAGATGCATTAAAGTGGAACTAAAGTAGAGACCCCTGGAGCTCTTGCCATAATATACCATTGAAGGCACCTTCACCCAGTCTTCCAGATTTTCAGATTTTCGATTGTCCAACAAGGGCTGATGTAAATTTCATACATGTGCATGGGAGTTACTTTGTCTTGGCACTTGCCCATAGCATGTCAAAATTGGACAAATCCAGAAAAAATTACAAGCAGGCATGGGGAAAAAAAACATTTATAGCAGAAGAAAATTGTATATTCTGCCATAAAAAGCAATTTTTTTTTTTATTTTTTTTTATTTTGCATAAAACTGCCTGATACTATTAATTTCACTGGGCTTGACTTGCCTTGTCTAAATACACAAAAATGCAGGTTGACTTGTTATTTAAAAAGCAGTAAGCTGCAGCACATTTATGATTTTACTGTAGGAAAAGAAAGTGAATTGGGCTTTAATTTGTCTAATACATGACCTCTAAACTAGGTTGCACACTACATGCTGCTTTGCTTGTATTGGCTACTTTGCATACAAGCAAGGTATTAGAGAGCCCTGTAGTAACTGATGGCATGTAATAAACAAGAATGTTGCATATACAAAACACTATACAAAACACTAACAGTTGAAAGGAAACAGTACAAAACATAGTGGCACAAACATGCATACAACACATGTACACACTATCTAGCCTTCCTACCAAATGCGCATTGACAATAGTCTGTATGCTATAGGGATACACACAAAAAAAAAACCTTAGCTGGTCCGCTGTTTCCATAGCAAACAGGACTCCAGCTATCTCAAGCAATTTTCAGGAAAATGGGTTCTTGCTATTTATCCCTTAAAGTGGCTTCTAGTGTTATCCACTATGGCGGAGTTTACCTTGATCTTGTGGAGTCATCTAGAAGAGCCCTTCCTTGGTCTTGTGGATCCCTGCTTTCAGCTTGTGCTGTAAACATTTTATTTAGAAATTTTAGGTTACCATTCCCGCATGGGTGTATCCTTTTCTACCTCCTTTCCTTCTAGTTCAGTTTCTATGAGAAGCATTTTCCAACTCCAAACTCCAGGTGGCACTATAGCAACAGTGTTTCCCTAAAAATAAGCCCTAGTTTAAAAGGGTTGTAAAGTCCTAAAATGCACTTATTTGCAGTGTTTTATATAGTGTGAACTTTGTATCATATGTTCATGTGATCTGTCTGATTAATGCCTTCTGTGCGGTGCCACTTGGCACTCAGCTTATCACCCGCTGCTCTCCTCCTCTTCTCTTCAGGGAGGGAGATGGGGAGAGAAGACAGCACGTGTCAAGCCCTGACCCGAAAATAAGCCCTATTGAGTCTTTTGTTGCCCAAATTAATATAAGACCCTGGCTTATTTTCGGGGAAACACGGTACATGCCATAGGTGAGATATGTCAAAAGATTAAGCTATTGCTAATCCTTATTGTCATAACTTTGGGTACACTGTTCGAAAAAGCTGCTCTAGAACAATAGCTAAAAATGTGTACATTGCCCAAATATACAACAAAACTATCTATTTCCCTATCATATTTGAACACCGAGAAACTAGTCATGTGCAAACCTTGTTCCGATGGCATTTGTTGGAGAGATATTCACAAAAAAAACACTGATGTTTACACCTTAAAAAAAAACAAATGTGTTTTAAGTCTGAAAAATCACAAAACCTGCAAATTTTGGTTGAAGCCAAAGTTACTGCTGCAGCTAAGTTCACAGGTACATACAATTTATTGTGGCATGTAATGGGTGCTGTTTCTTTCATCTTGGGCTCAATTGAGTTATCATCCAAGTATAAAGGTCTGTGTAATTGTAATTTTTTTCTGAATCCCTGTTATTCCATGACTCACCCCAAAGTTATTGCATGATATTTGATGTGCAAAATTGGATGTTTATTCCCACATTAGTATTGGTGTAGGTGCCCTTCTTCAGTGATACTTTTATAGACTTATGAGTAGATCAAAGACCAGATTATCTTTTTGTTCGTGTGTTTTTTTTAAACATGGCTATTTTTTTTGGCTCCCACAGTGCCCAAAGCCACCTTCAGATGTCAACAGCGATCAAGAATTCCTCCTACTTCAGTTCTCTTCCTCCTCTTCCTCTAGAGTGCAGTGAGCTGGATGGGGACTTTAACTCACTACCTATTATTTTTGAAGATAGATATTTAGATTATATTACGGAAGGTAAGTACAGGTTTAATGAAAGTACACAAACATATTAAATGTCTAGTCCTGTTTTTTTTATTTTCTGGTTGTTTAACAAGAAATTATCAATTAAGTGGTGCATCTACTATAAAAGGGATATCCATTTTTTGTAGACAGTGGAGACTAAATGGCTTATAAACTTCAGAAGGGACTCTAATACAGAGGATCAATTTACTGCCCTTGGCCACACTTGTTATAACCAATAATAATGTCATAAACACTCAGCCAAGCAGTTTTGTTTATGCCTGTGGAGACAGGTGTAGGAAGCTAAGCTGCTGTATGCATTGTATAGGTAGATCAAATGCTAGATTATCTCAGGGATAACTGTAGTGATTGTACAAGTTTTTCTATTTATCCCAATCTATCTGAAGCTGCCTATTGCAACATAAATGTGCTGAACTTGAGCAGTTTACACGTGCCCTTTGAGGAACTAATAACTTGTTATAGCTCTCTTAGATTTCTTGCACTAGAATGTTTTTCTAGGCTACTGATGACATGTTTCACTCTTAAATTAGAGTGACTGGAGATACTAGACAAATGACATAAATCCTGGTACACATGCACTGAATATTGGCCTGTTTTCTTGTGCCTAATAAGGTGCTGCAGATTGAACTTTGTTTTGTTTTACTATATATTCTAGTTTGGGTTATCTCCACTGTCTGCTTTGCACCTTTTGACTTTTTGCTTTTTGTGTTTTTCATGCTTTATAAATCACTATTGTATTTTTTGCATATCATGTAATAAAGACCCACATAGCAACATAGAATGCATGGGTTAATTTTAGCAGTAAATATAATAGTATTACCAATTTTATAATTTGTTCCTTAATGTGTTTTTATATTGTTATTTCAAATGGACTAGACAGTTTTTTTTATTTTATTTGCGCTATTAACAGCCTTCCTTAATATCTTTGTTTTGGACATTGCAGATTTGGATGGACCTTGGTTGGGTATTCAGAACTTGCAAAGATCAGAATCTAGCAAACCTGAGAAACTTGATAATGAGGAGGGATATGTTTGTGCTCCTAGTAGCCCAGAACTAAAAGTCAGGGCAGAAAGTGTCTCTGCTTCATCTTGGTGTACTGAAAGTGAAAAGCCTCTTACAAAGACCAAAAAAAATGACGATGATAATAAATCTAAAACAAAAGTAAATAAACTTATGAGGACAATGAAAACTGATAATCCCAAAAAGATAGTAAAGCAGAATTCTAAGGATTCTGTGGTTTTAGTAAGCTACAAATGTTTAAAAGCTGCTACAGCCGAGGCTATGTCTAAATCGTTTGAAGGCAGGCCTTCACATTGCCACAAAGATGGACATAACCTTTATCCAGGGTTACTAGCAAGTGACACAAAGTCATCTGGATTGCAAGCTTGGCAAAAGCGACATAACTCTCTCCCATCTACAACCGTGACAACTAGGCCACCGTCTACAAGCAGTGACAGTACTGACAGAAGCCACAGCAGTGCTGGGGATTCTGGGAATTTTGCATCTTTTTCAACCTCCACTAATTCAGGTACACTTGGTACACAAGCAGGTACTGGATGTACATATGTGGATAATGTGTTACCTGGAATAGAGAAGTGCCGCTCTGGTCTGAGGACAATAGAGGTTAAGCCAAGTAACAAAAACTCATATGAAGGGGAAAAAGTAACTGTTATTTTTAGCTCTAAGTCAGAGGGTGCTAAGAATATGGCCTTTAAGGACAGCATACAGGGGCAGGACTTATCTGTTTTAACTGGGCCTCCAACCCTATCACTGGAGCCAGATTCTGTATTTGACAAAGAGGTTGCACTGGAAAGTAATCTAAAACTTCCTGGAAATGAGGATCCTTTTATCAGGCCTAAAAACAACCAACTACATAGTGGCAGTAAAGAGGTCCACATTATAGTAAGTGGAGATACAATAAAGTTGCCTGATCTCAGCATCACTTGTGCATCTTCAAGATTTTCTGATTCTGGTGTGGAAAGTGAACCCAGCTCTTTTGCAACCCATCCAAATCCAGAACTCTGCTTGGAAAATGTGGCTGAGCATGATCCTGTGTCAAATGACAAGGTATTTTCACCTCTTTTGCTAAAACCGGAATCTAACTTGAAAGCCACCATTGAAAGCCACTGCACAGAAAGCACAAGTGCTTTGAGTGAAATCCAGTCATCCTTGACATCCATAAACTCTTTACCATCTGATGATGATGAACTGTCCCCAGATGAAAGTTCTAAGATTTCAGTTGTCCCTGAGGGCCAGATGAAGGACAGTAAAACTGTCCTGGACTTGGGTGCAGTTGAATTGCCAAAGTTTGATTCCACGAAATCTAACATTCTCTTACAGCCTCAAAGTGTTGTGTTTTCTGACAAAGAACATGTACCTGTCCATTCCTCTCTTTCAAATATCAGAGACCTTTTTCAGTTTGCTATTTCTGATGAGGAAACGCCAAACGAATTTAAGAGTATTCCTGTACCCCCTGCTGGCTCCATAACCACTTTTAGAGAACCCCCAACTTCAGAAACACTTCATCATGCCTCCCAAATTGCACTTGATCCTGAAGTTATTGTTGTGGGAGAGCAGTCAGTTGTATCTGGCTCAGTTATTATGGATGAGGAAGTTTTGTTGCAAAATGTCAAAGAGAAATACTGTGATGAGGAACCAAAACTATCAAACCAAGACATGTCTAAAGCTGGGAGTAAAAGTCCTTCTGCTGCTATACTTTCTTCCACTAACAGCACTGACATTGTCAAGCAAGGTTTAGTAGAAAATTATTTTGGCTCTCAAAGTAGCACTGATATTTCTGACATTAGCCCTGCAGAGGATTTTAAGCATGCCAGTCCTGCCAAGGAAACTGTAAAGTTGCATCCAGTCGGCCCATTGCTGCAGGAGAATGAGGAGGAAGAGGAGGATGATGATGATGAGGAACAAGATGAAGAAATGATTGAGAATGGCTACTATGAAGAGACGGATGGCCCATTGTACAAATCTGAGGATCCTGAATGTGAAGTTATCCATGATTCTGCACATGACAAGTGTTTACGGTCTGAGAGGATTGGTTCTGAATATTTAAAAGATTCACTGAACATGCCCGGTGTTTGTTCAACCAGTTGTCTATCTTTTTCATACACATTGAAAGACTCCCCTCGAGGAACTGTTTTTACTTCGAGGCATGCACTTGACACTATAACAAAACAACCAGGGGGTGCAATGTTTGGATCATGCGCATCTCTTGCTTGGTATGAAAGCTCTCCAAAGCCTTTAATGCTAGCGTGAGTACCATTTGATTTGTCTAGATATTTTTTAATTTTACAATGCAGTGTAAGGACTAAAAACTGAAATGCTAGATTTTAAAAAGAAATACAAGACTGCCAAAATAAATGCTTTAAATGAGCACAAACTGATTATTTTAAGTATACCTGTAGTGATAAAAACCTAGTAAACCAAACATCGAAAGCCCACCTTAATCCCTGGTCTTCCTCAAATGCCCTATGCAAAAAAAGTAAAAGCATGGGCACGCTTCTACTACATGGTGTCAATGTCTCAGTTGACCTATCATGAGTTTTGGTTATTACTGCATGGGATGTGACTGTACCACTGGTCCAAGGGTGCTCCTGAGAGCTGATCTATAAGAGGAGAGGCATGTAATGGTACGTTATAGTTTCTTTATTTCAGATGAAGTCCTGATTCCATATTTTTTTTAACAATACAGGATCACCTAAAACAGGGATAAGCAATTAGCGGACCTCCAGCTGTTGCCAAACTACAAGTCCCATCATGCCTCTGCCTCTGGGTGTCATGCTTGATGCTGTCAGAGTCTCGCTATGCCTCATGGGACTTGTAGTTTGGCAACATCTGGAGGTCCGCTAATTGCTTATCCCTGACCTAAAACATCAGTCAAACATCATTCTGGATTCTTTTAACGCTCATTAACTCCTGCAGTCAGATATCTGAACCTTGGCTCCGTCCACTGGGCTTGTTGCATTTTAAACTTTATTTTACTAAATGTTGTTGCCAGAATTATTGTCACTGAAATATTGCAGCAGGTTTGGTTTGCTATAAGACATTTTGGTAGAAGAGTAATAGCAGTCCTAAGATTATGGCTCAGTTATGGTCAGAACTCACACGATTTTAACCTGGCAATGCAGTCTGACTTCGAGGGCGATTTGATAGACATCTGTGCGGGTTTCTGCACAGATGTCTATACAAAATTGCCCCCCGAAGTCACCAAAAGTAGTACTTTTGGGTGATTTTGCTTAGATGTAGGTGTTTGGCTATAATTTTTTCTGTGTTCAAACAAACTGAAACTACTACCTAATTCATTTTTTATTATTAATCGCAAACTCGCCCATCCATACATGTCTCAATAATTAATTTTGTTGAAACATCACTTTGAAAAACACCCCTCTTAGCACGTCTGGTGGTGGCCATCTTGAGTAAGGGCAGATGATTCGAGTAGCATTTACTTCTGGAATCCATCTGAACTTAGTTCAGGCATACAGACAGGAGGGTGTGCGTATCCAAAAAAGCCTGTCCTCCCCTCCTTCCAATGAAAGGGAAACATGCCCATGAATACCTCTTGGTTGTATGACGACATTTTGGCCTAAACCAGGAAGCAGCTTCCTATCTACAATATTTACTAATGCTAGCAGCATAAGGATTAACAATGGTTAATGTTGATTGAGAGTGTATTGGTCCCACTGTAAATATAATGCGTGTTTGTGTCATACATATTATGTAGAAATTATTTTTGTATAGAGAAATCATGTACAATTTATTTTGTTGTCCCATGATCCCACACAATGTACTGCATCCAGCAAGATAGGAAGGTATAGAGTTGAGATATCTGTCAGGAAGATCTTGAGTGAACTAACTGTTTGTGCCGATTTACATATCTTAGTTTGGAGAAATTGCACCATACCCTTTGTATTTGCCATTTTTTCAATTAAATTTTATTAAATGTTTGTTGTAGGTTCCTTCAGGCCAAAGAAGAATTAAAGCAATTAAAACTCCCTGGGTTTTTGTATAGTGATGTGCCTCAGTTGGCTTCCACAGTTCCATACTTCAGTGTGGAGGAAGACGACAGTTCTGAAGAGGGGATCCATCTGATTGTGTGTGTTCATGGGCTAGATGGTAAATATTACATATGTGTGAAGGATGTAAAGTAAAGTAAAATTAAACTTCCACCACAAATGTTTCTCTATTGGGCCCCAGGGGCTTTTATTTATAATGTGCTTAGAATGCACACGTATCAGTGATCCCCCTGTGCTGCGCTGTCATTGTCACCTTTGTGGGTGTGCAACTTTCTTCTTCCTTCTTTCTTCCTTCTTTCTTCCTTCTTTCTTCCTTCTTTCTTTCTTCTTCTTTCTTCTCTTTTCTTCTTTCTGTTTATTTGTTTCAGGTTTAATTCCATTTTATGTGAAAACAATTAATAGATTGATACTTGAATATTAGTCACTGGTATCTAAAGAGAAATGTTTCATGATTTTTTGGAGCAATCAGGAAGTAAGGATGAAGAATGCTAACTTATATAGCACCATCTCATCGTACAGCATTAGGGTGCCACTACCCAGTAAGGTTCCACATGATTTGATGGCCAGAAGAAACTATTTGGAGAGAAGATCAAGTCATATAAGAAAACCAAGCACTTTTGACTGTCTAAAACATCTATAGTTCAGGTTAAGTTGCAGATGGAGATGATAAAAAAATGACAAGCAGAGTTTATGCAAGATGACCCATCTGCAAGACGGTTTGAAAATAAAAAGATAATAAGTAGAACCCTTAAATGATTATACATTTAGTATAGTTTTTAAAATTATGTCCATGATCCACATTGCTCTCGGCTGTGGGTTTGTTGGGTGCTGCACAGCCACTTCTTGAACAGCATCCTCATTAATTTCTGTGGTAAGGCTGTTGACACCATCAACAGTCTACCAGGAGAGTCTGTGCCTCTCCCAGTGGCCCCACAACAAAGATTTGTGGACAGGTAAGTGACATAACTAGGAGAGTGGGTACAGCATTTTAGGAATACCTGTACTATTTTTTATTTGTATGTGTGTAGTGCACATTTTCATTGATGGTGCACTTGTTTTATAAGCAAAAAGTGGAATAAAAAATATTTAATGAAAAATAACTGTACTAAAGGAAAATGCATTAGATAAAGAATATTTAAAAGGCAAATACGGCACATTTCTTTTCTAGTCGGCTTTTGGTACGCATGTTTAACTTGCATATGGTGAATGGTGAATGATATGCATTCTTTATACGTCATGCGAAAGGTAGTTTATCTGTGAAAAAACTTGAGATCTCCATTGTATCTATTTAGGGGTTCCCCTATCACTCACAAAAAAGGTCTTGGACCTCATACAAGGATTAACACCAGACCTCAGATAGTTGGATATCAAAGTTTACATTGGAAAAAAGTATTAGGCAGCTTATCAATTTATAATAAGTAAACGGCAACCTTTTACATTATTGTTCTGAAAGCATGGTTACAACACTGTTACAAATGTCTTTGTTGCACCTGGAAAACCAACAGGTAAACTGTTTTTTTTTTCTATTATTGTAAAAGGAAATACAGTGTTTAATAGTAATGTGTAGCAAACATATAGAGTATTTTTTTAATCTTTTTTTTTTTTTTTTTTAACTGTCTTGTCTTTTGTATAGGCAATAGTGCTGACCTCCGCTTGGTAAGAACATACATAGAACTTGGACTACCTGGAGGGCGAAAAGACTTCCTTATGTCGGAGAGGAATCAGGTGTGAAAGAAACATACATTTAACATGTTGAATACTACGATCATCCCTTTAAAGGGAATATTTTCCATACAGTTTGCAATTTCCTAGGTTTTGGGAGTACATATGCAAGCCACAATGTAGGGAGTTAATGGTTTCCTTGCTCTAAATTACAGAGCCATGTTTTTTTTATAAAGTATTAATCATAAGTAATATTTCACCAACCAAGAATTGCTGTTCTCAACCAGCCCTTACATTTTATTTCTCGCTAATGTGTGGAAATTTTGTGCAACCTTTTCATATTGGTATACCTGCAATATGTAAATGGTAATTAGTGCTAATAATAAAAATACTAAAATTACATGTACCAGCAGCCTACAATATGCTTATGCAATAAAGAAACAGATTGAACATATATTTTCTTTTCTAAAAAAAAAAACAATTAAAATATCTTCTGATTTTATTTCCCAGAATGATACATTTGCTGACTTTGATTCAATGACAGATCGTCTTCTGGATGAAATTATACAGTATATTCAAATCTACAGTCTGGCTGTTTCAAGAATCAGGTAAGAGTAACGTCTTTGTGGATTGGTTAACATAATAGTTATAACTTAATTGTGAAGCATATTTTAATAGCTGAAATGTGCATGTTATCAAATGGTATATAAATGTTTTTAAATGTTTGCTATACTCTTAAAATATTATCTCTTTCAATATATCCTGGGATCTCAAGCAGTTCTGCAAGCATTACCCGTTACCTCTTGTTTTCCTTTGCCTTTGCTTTCCCTGTGTTTTAGCTGTTGTCCCAAGCATAGGGCAGAGTAAATATTGTATCCTAATCGTACAGTACAGGTCACAGGACTGGTATTCATAGAGCAGTGCTTCTCATCCTTTTCTTCAGTCAAGGCACCCTTGACAATTATGCACAGTCTCAGGGCACATCAATATTGTAATAAATGTAAAATGTTTCCATTCATGGGAAACCTGAGCCTGGGATGGTACATAAAACCACTCTATTCTAGCAGAAATGGATGAGAGGTGGACACGGAGCTCCTGGTCCACAAACCTTAGGCTTACCCCATACACATTACAATCTTAACATACAATATCTGTACAAGCAAATTTAGGGCTACCAAATGTATGCAATATGAGGACCTACCTAATTTATCCAATCAATTTGTATCTAGTTAGGCAGGCTCTAGCTTTTACATATTTGTTGGTAGATCTAAAGGAGATTTAACACAGATTGGAATGTGTGTAGTGAACATAAATCATTAGTCTTTAAAATTAATATGGACAAGTAGTTACACTTGTCCTGAAAAAAAAAAAAAAAAAATATACTTGATCCACCTGCCTGCCTCTGTTGGGACAAATTTTAAACATTTTGACTCGGCATCCCTGGGCACCTTAGACAGCACTCCTGTTAAGAGAGTCTGTCGTAGATCATGTGTTATTTTTCGCTACCTTCAGGTGATTGGACACTGGCAAAAAATGTTGGTAGCACTGCCCTTAGAGCTTACCCATACATCCCCACCCAGTCTGTGAGGCTCCAGCTTTTTTTCTAGTGTTCTTTGAACCAGTTTTTTTTCTTTTTAAACCATTAGACAATTTATCTGAATCATCTATCATTATCTGTATGTATATCTGTAATATATAAATTTTCTAGCACTTTCCATATTGATTAGCTTTGGGACAATACCTGGACCCCATTACATGGGGGTCAGCCTGTAATGTTTGTTTCGGCACTGGACCCTGTGTTAGGTGCTTACCTTGGCTAGCTATCAGCAGTGATGGACAGGTTAGGGGCTACGGTCCCCTTTCTATGTGTCCCAAACAATGAAGACCCCCTGCCAGGGGTATGCCCAATGTAATGGGTGAAGCCCAGTGTCATGGATAAAGTAAAACCAGTTTTCTCTTAACAGCAGCAAGGAATGGGTATCTGATTCAGCTATTCCCACTTTATTTACAGCAAGAAAATCCAACACCCACAACATTTACTTTGGGTTGTGCAAGAACAGTACCCTTATACTCGCATTACTTGTATTTTGGGTTTTCAGTTGCAGCCTAGCCCCAGGATCCTCAAGAGACAAGTTTCTGCCTGATGCATACTTTTTTCAGAAACCCCTTGCTTTGCAATCCCTTATCAACATTTTTCTACAGGAAGTTGCTCATAGGATTCTCTCAAATCAACCTTCTGTGTTGCCTTGGATCTTCCCCTTCACGCTCTCTGCTCTTCAGAGACCTATAAGAGACATTCCATTGGAAAACCTTAACATTAGGATTACCATTTTGGTTGCCATCACATCTGTTAGAGCTGCTAACTCCGAAACATGCCTATCTTAAAACAAGCCTTTTCTTATTTTTCAGAAGCAAATAGTGGTTAGAAACAAACCAAACCTTTCCCTCTACCTAAGGTTGTCTCTCTTTTTTTTTTTTGTCCACCTATGAGGACATCATCCATCCTTCCCTCTGTCCTGCCACAAAACATGACAAGGAAATGTACCTTGCATTATCTGGGTGTGGTAAAGCTGTTAGGGATTAGGGTTTGGCAGCCAGGCCTCCTTTAACAAGACAGAATCCCCTTTTGTTCTTCCAGAGAGCCCTTATAGAAGACACCCTGATCTGTGATCCACCATTGCCAGGTGGATTGGACAACTCATTTGCGGGGCCTACGCACTTGGGGAAAAAAAAGCTCCTGTCTTTCTCATCAGAGCCGATTCCACTAGGGCTAGTGGTGTATCCTGGGCTTTTTAGCATCAAACATCTGTAGCCCAATTTGCAACATTGCTACCTGGTGCTCTCTGTTAACCCAGGCTGAGACTGATAAGCTTTGGCCACATGGTCCTTCAAGCTGTTCTGTTTGCTATGTTGTTGCCCACACCTCAGTTTATTGTTTGGGTATGCCCCATGTTCTTTGAATCGATTCCGGTGTCCTATACTATACCATTTTAGATAATAGAAATTGTGACCTACCCGTAGATTTCATATCTTGGAGTACAGAACAGGACACAGGTCCTTCCCTCTGTGTTTTGATCACTCCTTACTGCTTGCTAAAAACTGAAGCCTCAGATAATGGGCATGGTTCAATGGCACTAGGGATGGCCCTAGCAAAAGTTTTTGCCAGTGTCCAATCACATGAAGGTAGCAGCATATAACCCATGGTGGTCTATAATACCAGTCCTGTACTTGTACTCCAACATGAGGAATTTCCAAGTAAGTAAAAATTCCTATTTTTGTTTACATTAAGCTTTTATGTATATATTCTATAACTTCAGACTAAGAGTCTGAATAAATAAGTCATCTGCCACAGGTACAGTGGATATAAAAAGTCTACACACCCCTGTTAAAATGTCAGGTTTCAGTGATGTAAAAAAATGAGACGAAGATAAATAGTTTCAGAACTTTTTCCACTTTAAATGTGACCTATAAACTGTATACCTCAATTGAAAAACAAGCTTTAGGGGGGGGAAGTAAAAATAGAAAACAAAAAAATGTGTGATTGCATAAGTGTGCACATCCTCTTATGGTATACAAAAAATTGTAGCGCTTAAATGAAAATTGAAAAATAACACAAGACACTGAAAGTCTATATCAACACTGAATGACAGTGTAATCGAATGCAAGTCCATGTGAGTGTATAAACTTGATAGATGGATGGACCATGTGCAGTAAATAATTCCAAACACCACAGTGATTCACGGTAAACTTAACGTGTGAAAACAACACCCACCACCAGAAGGGGAGGCTTACCAGATATATTGAACCCAAGTGAGCGTACGCTCAAAGGGTCAATAAGGCTGAATGTAAATGGATGGAAGACACATCAGCAGGAACCGAATATGCAATCGGCAGGATACCCTGAAGACATCACTTGAACCAGGACAGGGGGAGGTATCAACAACTTGGAGATGACTCTCAGAAGATCAAACTATACCCAGAGTGCATAAAGGAAATGAAAGGCACATAGTGTGATTCCGTAAAAACATGGAATGTTTAATGAAGCTTGGAATGACTTCCAAGTCTGGATCCGCCAGCTGCCTTGATTGATGACAGTCTCAGCGAGCCGCTGAGATCGCCACTCCCCGCCCCTCCACGGCTCTGCACTCCAATGAGCGCAGAGAAGTAGAACAGAAGCGATACTGACTGACAGTCGGCATCGCTCTGCTCGGGGAGGAGTGAGGACCGAGCCATCGGCAGTGTTTGGTGGATCTGTTCTCAGTGCAGAAATGCCGGGGAACAGATGCCGCATCGGTCTGATGCTGCATCCACCGAGGCAAGTATGACTAGCAAAAAAAAAACATACTTCTCTTTTTAAAGTTGATATTCTGTCATTATTCAGTGTTGTTGTGCTTCTACACGTTTGGAATAATATTTTTATGCAGATTGTTCAAAATGTACATGATGTGAGGTTTGGTTGTAGCTGAATGCTAGAACCACTGCTAGCATATACAATTTAACATGCGTGTTTTCTTTTAGTTTTATAGGACACTCGTTGGGGAATTTAATTATACGATCAGTTATTTCACGGCCGAGGTTCAAATGTTATCTTGGCAAGCTGCACACTTTCCTTTCCTTATCTGGTCCACATCTGGGTACACTCTACAACAGCAGTGCTCTTGTCAACACAGGTAAGAAAAAGGTTGTGTACACGCACTAAGCATATTTCTTTGCTTTTCATGCTGTACTGGGATGGTAGGAAGAAATTGAAGAAATGGGAATTTCACCTCAGAAACTAGAGTCTGTATTCCTTTTTTACATTGGCTAGCATTATATGAAGCCAGTACTTTACTAAAGGTTCACTGGGCTCATTTAATTGTTCCATGCTGATATTTCCATGCTTGTTGGCACCAGTAGATGTCCACGGATGCCTTAAGTCTCAGGAGTAAGCGACTCTAAGATAAACCAGTACCTAGATATCATTATGATGTCTTCCCCCTCCTATATAGCTATAAGCGTACACATCTGGGTGATCATAGCACAGATCTGTAGGGAAAGATCTTTGTGTTCAGGTCGTATCTGCATATCTGACTCCCCTCAAGTTCTACAAACTGTAGAAATAGTGTTTTATTTCCATGTTGCTTACATGTTAGATTGTGGTAAAGCATAAAAAAGAGGTTATACAATGCTCCGCATAAATGAGTCAGATTTGTCAGAAAACCTTTTACTTTCCTTTCAGAATCAACATTTTCTATGAGAGACTATACTACAAAATACTCTCACAAATGCGGGCCATTGATTGCAACCAAGATTTGTTAATTTGTACACACAAAGTATTTTTCCTTACAATTTTATTAAAGATCATTTTGGAAAAATGAATACTCCCCAATGAAAGTCTTAGGAGCAAAGCTAATTAATTAATTAATTTAATTAACAAAAATTCAACTACAGGTGAGTGTAATTATTCATTAAACAGGTATCCAGCAGACAGTTGATTATAACAGGGTGTTACTTAAAGAAAACCTTTTCCCATTTCATGCTGTCAGCATTGGCACCACATGAAGAGAAATGTCACATGACCTGAGAGAGATAATAATTTCTTTACACAAAGGTGAAGGCTACAAGAAGATCAGTAAAGATGTACTTATCAGTCAGAATACTGTAGCAAATAAAAATGTATCATGGAACTGCAACCATCTCACAGAGAAGTCCAAGCCTTTAACGGAAGTTAACAGCTCGACAGGAGCAATTGCTGATGAGAAGTGTTGATGAAAATCACCATGCAAGTTCACTGCAGTTAGCTAAAGACGTAGGAAGCCAAACTGGGGTAATTTTTTTGCGTGACACAATATGGCGTACACTGCAGAGGAATGGCATGCATTGGTGTCGTCCACGAAGGAAGTCTCTCCTAAAGCCCATGCACAAAAAGCAACCTAGAATTGACCAGGGCCATGCTGAAAAAGAAGACTACTGGGACACTGTATTCTGGAGTGATGAGACCAAGAATTGTTGGCTTCAAAACATTATGGTGTCGCACAGGAGGAGTACAAAGAAAAATGCATGGTGTCTACAGTGAAACCTGGTGGTAGCAGTGTCCTTCTGTGGAGCTGCATGAGGGCTGCTGGTGTCAGGGAGCTTCATTTTGATGGTATCATGAATTCACAGATGTACTGCTCTATATTGAGAGAGAAGATGCTACCATCACTCTGTGCCTTTGATCATTATGCACTTTTCCAACATGACAATGATCCAAAACACACAATCTAAGGCCACTGTTGCATTTCTGAAGAAGAACAGGGTGAAAGTGATTCAGTGACCAAGTATGTCTCCTGAACTGAACCCAATCAAATGCCTATGGGGAATTCTGAAAGTTGAGCACGCTCTCCATCCAGCATCCAGGCTCTCAAAGAGGTCGTTCTTGAAGAATGGAAAAAAGATAGCTGTTGCAATATGTCGTCAACTAGTTAATTCTATGCCTAGAAATCATGGAGGTCATATAAAATACTAAATGTAGTAGTTTTTGATGTGGGGTGTATTCATTTTTGCATCAACTAATTTGAGTAAAATTAAAGATTTTGTAATCTAATTTATATTATTCATGTAATGAAATAAACAAATGTTCTATGTCAAAATTTTGGAAATTGTTCTTGTGTTCATTGAGATATTGATTAAAATCCTACTTTTCAAAAGGTGGTACTCATTTATGCTGAGCATTGTGTGTGTGTGTGTGTGTGTGTGTGTGTATATACAGTATTTCACAAAAGTGAGTAGACCCCTCACA
Organism: Rana temporaria; assembly: GCF_905171775.1. Taxonomy (NCBI): domain Eukaryota; kingdom Metazoa; phylum Chordata; class Amphibia; order Anura; family Ranidae; genus Rana; species Rana temporaria. The sequence goes on from NC_053492.1 coordinate 225,338,970, forward strand.
TTTTTGTAAATATTGTATTATATCTTTTCATGTGACAACACTAAAGTGACACTTTGCTACAATGTAAAGTAGTGAGTGTACAGCTTGTATAACTGTGTAAATTTTCTGTCCCCTCAAATTAATGCACCACACAGCCATTAATGTCTAAACCACAGGCAAAAAAAGTGAGTACATCCCTAAGTGAAAATGTCCAAATTGAGCCCAAAGTGTCTATTTTGTGTGCCCACCATTATTTTCCAGCACTGCCTAACCCTCTTGGGTATGGAGTTCACCAGAGCTTCACAAGTTGCCACTGGAGTTCTCTTCCACTCCTCCATTGTCTGTAGGCAAGACACACTTGTCTTTGTACGCCTCACTTGCTTGCTGCCACCCACACTTGACACCATCTGAACCAAATGTATATGTGTGTGTATATACAGTATCTCAGAAAGTGAGTACACCCCTCACATTTTTGTAAATATTTTATTAGATATTTTCATGGGACAACACTGAAGAAATTACACTTTGCTACAATGTAAAGTAGTCAGTGTACAGCTTGTATAACAGTGTCAATTTTCTGTCAGCTCAAAATAACTCAATGTACAGCCATTAATGTCTAAACCACTGGCAACAAAAGTGAAAATGTCCAAATTGGGCCCAATTGGCCATTTTTCCTCCCCTGTGTCATGTGACTTGTTAGTGTTACAAGGTCTCAGGTGTGTATGGGGAGCAGGTGTGTTTGTCTTTGGGAAATAGAGGTTGTCTTTGGGAAATAGACATATGACTGCTGCCAGCATTGCTGCAGAGGTTGAAGGGGTGGGGGGTCAGCCTGTCAGTGCTCAGATCATACAACGCACACTGCATCAAATTGGTCTGCATGGCTGTCATACCAGAAGGAAGGCTCTTCTAAAGATGATGCACAAGAATGCCCTCAAACAGTTTGAAGACAAGCAGACTAAGGACATGGATTACTTTAACCATGTCCTGTGGTCTGATGAGACCAAGATGAACGTATTTGGTTCAGATGGTGTCAAGCGTGTGTGGCGACAACCAGGTGAGGAGTAAAAAGATAAATGTGTCTTGCCTACAGTAAAGCATGGTGGTGGGAGTGTCATGGTCTGTGGCTGTATGAGTGCTGCTGGCATTGGGGAGCTACAGTTCATTGAGGGAACCATGAATGCCAACATGTACTATGACACACTGAAGCAGAGCATGATCCCCTTCCTTTGGAGACTGGGCCGCAGGGCAGTTTCCCAACATGATAATAACCCCAAACACCTCCAAGACGACTTACTGCCTTGCTAAAGAAGCTGAGGGTAAAGGTGATGGACTGGCCAAGCATGTCTCTAGACCTAAACCCTACTGAGCATCTGTGGGGCATCCTCAAACGCAAGGTCTCTAACATCCACCAGATCCCTAAAGTCATCATGGAGGAGTGGAAGAGGACTCTATTGGTAACCGGTGAAGCTCTGGTGAACTCTGCTTAAAAAAATATGTTGGTGCTGTGAACAAGGCTTATCACCAAAACTAGACTGCTGCTGACTGTACTCACTGTGAAGGCTTCACAATAAATACGATTGATGTTATGGAGTTGCTGGCTGCTTCTTTTACTCAGTGCTTAAAAAATATTGGTGGCCACACAAAATATTGACACTTTGGAACCAATTTGGACATTTTCACTTAGGGGTGTACTCACTTTTGTTGCCAGCGGTTTAGACATTAATGGCTGTGTTGAATTATTTTTAGGGGACAGCAAATTTACACCGTTGCATTGTAGCAAAGTGTCATTTATATATATATATATATATATATATATATATATATATATATATATATATATATACACAGATACATAAAGAAAATATTTGATGCTAGGTGCGTAATTAAATAACAAATGAAAAATTTGGTGGAAGATATCCTGCAGCCAAGCACTATAACCCTGATATGGGGTACAAAAGCCAGGCCTTGTAAATTATCTCATGAAATTACACTATTTAAATGCTTTACTCAGTAAGTTACAAAAATATTAACAACTTTATTAATCCCAAAGCCCCTCCTCCCCCAATGCCTCCAGCACACTGTCATATTTACCATTCTGGAGCCATGGGGGTCAGTCATCGGATAAAAACAAGAACTCTCCTGCGCTCCGGTATTTTTGGAAGATAATATGGGATGGTAAAGTTCAATTGAAACTTTTGAATTAAAATTTAGAAGGTATCTTCTATAGTCTTGCAGCCCTCCTCAGAACCGTGGGAATTCATAAAACTGAAAGAGAAAAAAGAGAACGGAGGGCGCACCGACCTAGTGTGATACTGATAAGATTTTAATAAAAAATGTTAAAATAAATCATCGTACTCACAAAGGGAGTGTAAAATCAGGCTTTAAAAGACAATGCAGCAAAAGTCCAACACCATCGGCAAAACACGATATTTACTTCAATCAATGACAGTGTGGGAACACTGCAGTGGGAACACTGCAGACCACCAAGCTCTGAGGAAAGGGGTACGCCCCCGAAATGCGTCCAGCCCTAACAACGGTCATTGATTGAAGTAAATATCGTGTTTTGCCGATGGTGTTGGACTTTTGCTGCATTGTCTTTTAAAGCCTGATTTTACACTCCCTTTGTGAGTACGATGATTTATTTTAACATTTTTTATTAAAATCTTCTCAGTATCACACTAGGTCGGTCAGTCATCGGTACACACTGCGGGCGGACCAAGATGTGCAGCAGGAGAGGGGCACTCCCAGACGGCTCTTTATGCAAATTGAAGTGCACGGTCTGTGTGCTTTGCGGAGATGTGTAGCAGGAGGGAGGTGGAGAGGGCGGTCCCAGGCGCTACTCTTTACTGCCTATTGAACAGCACGCTCTGCGAACCTGGGTTGGGATGTGCAGCAGAAGGTGAAAAGGGGCGGTCCCAGGCAGCTTACTGTATGTATAGAAATGGCAGCACTGCGAGCCTGGGGGGGGCGGGGGGGGGGGCACTGGCTATACATTCCTGAAACTACACAGCCCTGCCCATTCTCGCCCTCTTAATTCGTTTACTCACCAAATGCGAGGGCTGTATGTATGTATGTGTGTGTGTGTGTGTGTGTGTGTGTGTGTATATATATATTTCATGTTATATAATTTAAAGCTTTTGTTGATTTTTAGACAGCTGTGGTTGCTGGACTGTTTGGTAATGTAAAAGCTGACTTTTGTAAGAAAAACCAACCTAATTAAACAAATTATAATTTCTACATAGACTTTGCAACTGGCATGAAGTTTTTGGCACTGATGTATATTGTTTGTATTGCAGGCTTGTGGTTCATGCAGAAGTGGAAAAAATCTGGCTCATTATTACAGCTGACTTGTCGTGACCACTCGGATCCTCGACAAACCTTCCTGTACAAACTAAGCAAGAAACCAGGTATTTTTGTTTGAAAAGAAGCTTCTTCTTTTAAATGTGCAAAAGTGCCTTTCTGAAACTAATCTGCTGTCGACCATGTAAGAAGTGTGCATCAGCAAAAGGGTGGGCTTTAAAGTGGAGGTTCACCCGGAACTAACATTTTTTAACCTTAGATTCCTGCTCATTTTGTCTAGGGGAATCGGCTAGTTGTTTTAAAATCGAAGCTGTACTTACCGTTGTAGAGAGCGATCTTCTCCGCCGCTTCCGGGTATGGGCTGCGGGACTGGGCGTTCCTATTTTGATTGACAGGCTTCCGACGGTCGCATCCATCGCGTCACGATTTTCCGAAAGTAGCCGAACGTCGGTGCGCAGGCGCAGTATAGAGCCGCACCGACGTTCGGCTTCTTTCGGCTACTCGTGACGCGATGGATGCGACCGTCGGAAGCCTGTTGGAAGACTGTCAATCAAAATAGGAACGCCCACTCCCGAAGACTATACCCGGAAGCAGCGGAGAAGATCGCTCTCTACAACGGTAAGTACAGCTTTGATTTTAAAGCAACTAGCCGATTCCCCTAGATAAAATGAGCATCAATCTAAGGGTAAAAAAATGTTCATGGGTGAACTTCCGCTTTAACTCCCACAGGCTGCATATACAGTATATGTCACTAGGCAGCCAATGCTTGTGCGCTGAGAGTTCGGTCACTGTGTGCTCCCAGCACAGCAACCAAGCTGCCAAAGACAGTTCTTGGTCCTCACGAACGACCAGTAGCCAGCGGGGTTGGCTCTCAATCATGTGGCCAATTTTACAGCCAATCACAGTGGTCACATAATGGCCTATCCTTCCCATCCCACCACACATAGAATCTCAGAATCTTTTTAAAGGGATGTGTGGTGAGAGGGGTTGAAACCCAGTTGAACCTTCAGTTTATATTGGGTAATACATTCCAGGTGCATCAAAACAAAAGGTGTTCAAAGTCTTACAGCTAATTTATTTTTATTTTTTTAATAAGGCAGCCACAGCCTGTGGACTGCCAGCAACTGCAGAGTGGGACCCTTGATCTCTGTGTAAAATCTGCATCCTCATTGCAAAGGTTTGACACGCTCCCTGCTTATTTAGACTTCCAGTTCTGCAATCGACTGATTGGCAATCTATGGCTTTTACTCATGAAGGGGGGTGTGTTGGATAGCTGCAAATACATTACTGTTTCCACACAGGCAGCAAGGGTCATTATTACAGCTGACTCTGCTTCGAGCTGGCAAGACACATACCATACTTTTTCTAAACAGTCTAGCTGATATTATTTTTTTTAAGAAAATTGCTGTAGGACATTGCACACCCTTTGATTTTGATGCACCTAAAATATATTTAGCTGATTTAAACTAAAGTTCAATTGGAATTGACCCCCATATTTTTGGTATTTATTATTGCTAGGAGCCTGACATCAGTGCCTACTCCTACCATCTCCCATTTCTCTATACAATGAGTTGAAACCCTAATGGCAACCGATTATCTTACTAAAGAGAGAGAGAGAGAAGTCAGATGGTGTGGATTAGCACTGAAGTTGGGAAATTACAGCTCAAGTAATAAACTTAACAGTAAAGGTAAACTTGTTCAGTTAAAGCGGTGGTTCCCCTAAAAATAAACTTTTAACATTGCTTTTCCCACATTAATTACGATTAGAATCGGCTGGTTTTATTAAAAAAAAAACGTCCGTACATACCGTTTGCTATATTCGTTCTCACCGCCACTTCCGGGTACGATGCTGGCGGTGGGCGTTCCTAATTGATGGACAGGCATCCGACCGACGCATACATCGCGTCACGAGATGCCAAAAGAAGCCGAACGTCGGTGCGCATGCGCAGTATAGAGCCGCACCGACGTACGGCTTCTTTCGGCATCTCGTGACGCGATGTATGAGTCGGTCGGATGCCTGTCCATCAATTAGGAACGCCCACCGCCAGCATCGTACCCGGAAGTGGCGGTGAGAACGAATATAGCAAACGGTATGTACGGACGTTTTTTTCTTAATAAAACCAGCCGATTCTAATCGTAATTATTGTGGGAAAAGCAATGTTAAAAGTTTATTTTTAGGGGAACCACCGCTTTAAGGGTCTCTTGTCCAAAATATAGACGCCCAAGAGTGCCAAGATGTGGGCAGAACTCGGTCCCTAATTCAAGGTATGGTAAAGGAAATAATGCCCATGGGACTTTTTAACGTTGCATCAAGAAAAAAGTTAATACCACATTACATAAAATTATGCATCTTTTTATTCCATATTCAGGTTAAAAATAGACAAAATGAGCAATGCATATGTCAATGAAAAAAATTATAAAAGATACATATCAAGGTTGATGTACTGTATATTTGTACATATAGGCAACATTGCACAAATGGACCAATAGGTAAATGTTGGACCATATCGCGAGGGTCTCTTGTATGTTTGGCACAAAAAGATTCCAATTAAAATACATTCTGAGCAGATGTTATATTTTGTGCTTCAAAATGTATAAAGCATCCAGTGATCACAGCATACCATGTAAACCATTGCTGCTTGTGCAATCTCAATGTAACATTTTCAGTGAGACTTTTGACAGATATGACTTCTCAGAACAGTATTTGTTAACAAATATGTAGTATGTGGGCCTACAAAAGAAATCCTATTAAAAAAAATATTTAAATGGGTAGTCCATTGCACTACAGCCTATGCTTGAAATGAACTTTTGTGGCCAGCATGATACTCCCTTATTTCATCTAAGCAGTATTTTAAAATGCTTTTGTAAAAAATGAAAACAAAACTTGCTTGGCTATATAATGTTTTATTTTTCTCAGGTCTGGAGCATTTCAGAAATGTGGTACTGGTCAGTTCCCTACAGGATCGCTATGTACCCTATCACTCTGCCCGTATTGAAATGTGCAAAACTGCTCTTAAGGACAAACAATCAGGTGGGGAAGCTCACATTGGAGCAACGTATTGTCTATATTAGAGTATATTTTATAAAATTGTTTTATATACAACCTATAGCTTTGCCTAGGTTTTGCGTTTGTGTATTTGAGTGTTTAATGTAAGCCTTTACTTAGAGTTGTACTCCTATAACAAAGTGGCTGAATTCCTGATTTTTCACACTTTCTAAAATGTGATGGTTTTGTATGGTAGCATTCTTCCCTTTTTTTTTTTTTTTTTTATACAGCTTGACATTTTACTGAGCTTCGGGAGTATAGCTATCACAATATTCCTGGCACTCTGACTGGAGAGAACTTACTTTCTCACACAGCAGCACCTGCTCCGCCCGTCCTTCTGTTGTCCATTTACAGAAGGCTTGGTATTTTGTGAATGGGTTCCATAATAAAGGGTGCTCTGTGATGGGGTGGGCAGAACTTAAATTAAAGGCATATGTCAACAATGTGGCATTAACCTAGATGCACTTAGCCCATAGTAATCCAGAACATTTTAGAAAGTGTCTGAATTCCTGGAATTCAGCTTTCACTAATACTCATGCCACGTACACATGACCGTTTTTCCGGGTTGTGTGTGGGCTTTAACGACGTGAAAAAAATGCTCAGAAGCAAGTTATGAGACGGGAGCGCTCGTTCTGGTAAAACTAGCGTTCGTAATGGAGTAAGCACATTCATCACGCTGTAACAGACTGAAAAGCGCAAATCGTCTTTTAACACAAAATCAGCAAAAGAAGCCCCAAGGGTGGCGCCATCTGAATGGAACTTCCCCTTTTTTCAGTGCGTCGTACGTCACCGCGCTTTGCTAGAGCAAGATGAAATGGGGGTGTCATTAACAATGTATTGACACTCACCACAGTTCGCATATAGCAGTGAGAACTACCGTGCAAATGTTCGGTGCGATGTGGGAACCCGCAGTGGATTTGCAGGGTTCCAGCATCGCACAAGTATGAACCGAGCCTTAAAGCGGAGCTCCGCTGAAATTATTTTTTTATTAAAAGCCAGAAGCTACAAATACTGCAGCTGCTGACTTTTAATATCAGGACACTTACCTGTCCTGGAGTCCAGCGCCGTCCGCAGCAGAGGACGAGCGATCGCTCGTCACTCTGCTGCCCCCCCGCCATCCTCTGTGAGGAAACCAGGAAGTGACGCGCTCCGGCTTCACTGCCCGGTTCCCTACGGCGCATGCACGAGTCGCGCTACGGCTGCCGATTGGCTCCCGCTGTGTACTGGGAGCCGAGTGTTCCCAGAACACAACGGGGGGGCCGACGGGAGGTGACGTCATGCCTGCAGTCTGCCCGAGACTGTGTGGCCGGAAGTGGGTGCAAATACCGGTCTTTAGACAGGTATCTGCACCCCCCCCCCTGAAAGGTGTAAAATGTGACACCGGAGGGGGGGAGGGTTCCGACCAGCGGGAGTTCCACTTTAGGGTGGAGCTCCACTTTAAGCAGTGCTGAAAATCAACCAATTTGTGTTTGGGTTTACTTTGATGTGCATAGGAAACCAAAGTACATATAGCAAGTGTCCTTTTATTTAACAATGATTTAATTTATGGTATTTTGCAGGGCCGGTGTATGCTGAGATGATCCAAAATATCCTTCTACCAGTTCTGCAGAACAACGACTGTAATCTAGTGCGATATGATGTAATTCACGCTTTGCCCAATACAGCCAATTCTCTCATTGGACGTGCAGCACACATTGCAGTTCTTGACTCTGAAGTATTTTTGGAAAAATTCTTTCTGGTCGCTGGCCTCAGATATTTTCAGTAGAAGAAAGGACTTTGCCAGATGCTTATGTAATACCTCATTAACAATAAATCTCAAACTATGTGGTATTAAAGTGTTAGCTGCCATTGTATTTTGAGCTATATTTATATATTGTTCACTTTTTCCTCTCCTTTCCTCTTCTTTACTGGAAGATCATTTATATCATCCAATTTGAAATACGTTAGTGGTTTATTAATTTATATTTTATGGAAGTCAACACACCTCTACAAATTTAAATGGAAACTGGTTTACCATTTCCGAATAGATTACAATAAATTTGTCAGGACATGGCTCAATTGTTTTCACACAGTCTAGAAATTTTCTTTTTATGCAGGCTGCTCTGTTCCATGAATCTGGTGGAGTTTACCCATCAGTGCAAAATGGATATGCTTATCGATGTTTTGCACAAGCAGGCTGATACGTGAGGTCAGCTGGACTGACCATGTTAACCCTCAGTATGCTTCTTCCATCCATTTGTCTCATAATAGCTGTGGAGGGCATGGTGTGATGTTCCTTCCCTTATATTATACATTCTATCTTTGTATACACTGAAACATGTTTATGTTGTTCGGTGGAGATGTTTATGTTGAAGAAGCATGACATTACAGAATGGATTTCATTTACCAAAGTTACCTAAATGCTTTTACTGGAAGTAGGTTAAGGGTTTAATCACTGCTGAGTATTAGGCTTATGTGGCCTCTTTCAGGCAGCTTTTGTTCTTTAATGATGGAGAATCTCGCTCATTTCACATTGTATGGACATTAAATGATAAGCAGCATATTCTTCATTGGCAAAATGGACAACAGTTATACAGACATTTTATATTTTCTTTTATAGTGAATTATTTTATGATAGTGTTACAAATTATGTGATTTCTTCATTGCTGCAATTCAATAGGATTTCCAGCAGTTGGGCACCTGTTTGTTTATCCAGGTATAAAGCAGAAAGCTACATTGATGTCTTCACACAACGCTGTGCCTAGACAGTTCATACATTTTTGCATCCTATTGTAATCTAAGTCGGAACACTGACAAGCTTGGTGAAAATGTGCTTCTTTATCTAAGTGAACTGCTGCATGTCCAAGCATGCTTTTCTTGGGAACAGATTTGGGCAGGGTTTATATTACACATGCTAATCTAATAATTTTATGATAAAGAACACAAAAATAAAAACCAACATCAATGTCAAGAGCATGCTAACAATATCCATAATGTATCATGATATAATAATGTTTGTAGCACAATGCTGATTTTTACCAAATAACAATATTACCTATTTGCGTTCCTCAAATTAGTGTTTTTTTTTTTGTTTTTTTTAACCTCGGATTCCTATTATGCTCTGCACAGTTTACAAACCATATTGGACAAAGAATGGTACATAATTATTTGCATCATAGACAAAACTCTATGGATCTTGGTAAATCCCAAAAACGTTGGTTGGGCCAAGTGTAGTGATTTTGCTGACAAAACTGTTATGTAAAGCCAGCTTAAAAAAATATTGGAGCTGTTATTGCCAACTAATTTTGGACATGCTGTCGTCCTGAGATTTTGCTGCTCGGTGATTTACTGACCTGAAGCAAAGATGTACCTGCTGTGCACATGCTTGTTGTGGCACAAAAACTCATTATATAGTGAAGAGTAACAGCCTTGCAATCTGCAGTTTTTGTTTTGATTGGTTTATTTCAAATCCTGATCGGTCTGGAGATTTAGCGTAATATGTAATAAAAATAATTGACATCATTGTTATGCCCTGGTTTGTGTAGCGACAGAAGCACTGCCAAGTATCCTGTACATTTATTACATGTAGTCCTGCTAATACTGCTTGTCTCTGCTGTTAGGATGTTGAGACGTTAAGACACCTGCTATTACAGGTGTATGTGCCAAACGTACTCAGGTTCCATCAGTTGTAGGCTGCCATGGGGTGGACTAGGACTGCTTTGCAGAAAGATCTTCTATGGTTCATGCATTTCCCCTAGATTTTGGGTTGCTTGGTTTATAGAATACGTTTAGGTTAAGTATTTGATTTAGAAAACCAATTTAGTTCAGTTATAAAAGCAGTGAACATGACCTGGCCCAAAAGGATTATATGGGTAACCGTATTACTGAAGTGCAGGCACCATGTTGCACTTACCTTTGTTAGGCTTTAAGCAGATCCCAGAAAGCTCCATAGATTCTAGGCAAAGGCAAATTGTGATAAAACATCCAGATGCTAAAGTCTGCTCCTGGCATTTAGTTATAAAATACCAGTGCCTCTAGTGCCTACTAGGCAGAATGGCAGGGGACAGGCTTGGTGACAGGTTGAGGGCCTCTTTACAGTTCTTGCCCTGGGTTTCAAGAGGACTTCACAGGAATACAAGAATCCTACTAGCACTGTTACTTGCAGACACCACAAAGTGCCTCCACTTAAAGCAGTTATATATTCCCAAACCTATTTCTTTTTAGTCACCTGTAAGGCAAAAGCCATAATGAGCAAGGATGTGGTGCATACTAGCTCATTATGAAATCCTTACCTTAGAATAAGGCATCGGTAACTCACCTGGTCCACACCGAGGTAGATGACATCTTGTCTCGGCAGGTCTTCTGGGTATTGCGGCTCCAGCGCTGTGAGTGGCTGGAGCCGCAATGTCACTCCCACGCATGTGCGCGGGATATTTCTTTCCGGCAAGGTCTGACGTCTGCCGGGCCTTCAGCCGAGAATCCCCTGTGCGCATGCGCTGCTGCAGTCAACGGCTCATTGCGAGGGGAATATCTCCTAAACCGTAAAGGTTTAGGAGACACTTTTTTTACCTACAGGTTTAGTCTTTTTATAGGCTTACCTGTAGGTAAAAGTACCAAAATTGACTATACAACCACTTTAAGCACTGTTACCCTTTTAGGTGGCAGTCTTGTTTTTATAAATTTACCTTAAAGATGAGTTTCGAAATTAAATACTTGAATGAATTTATTAATCTTAAATGTCTCCTAACATAAATAAGAGGTCCAACCTAAACAGCTTTCAGTTGCAAGTTTCTTCTTTAAAAAAAGAATGTGATATTAAGCATACATTTTTATATATATTTTTTTTATGTCTTATTGATCGGATCACTTTAGAATAAAGCCCCTTAAGCTTTACCACAGTACTTTATTGCCAGTAGATGCACTGGTGGCACGTTGTAAAGTAACCCATGGAACTAAGTCCCTTGTGTATCTTCATTGACTGATTGCTTATAGGGCACCTATCCTGTAGGTTTTCACAGTTGTTTTTGAAGGGTTTATTTTCTTTTCCTTTGGCAACATCCAAGGCAATATCAGCTTCACTTTTTTTGCCCTACATGATTTGAACTTCAGCAACATAATAAACTAGTGGGTACTTTTTGTCATCACAAGATACTTTTCCTGTAATGGTACCATATTACTGCAGCTTTTCTGAAAATTAACACAGACACAACTAATTTGTAAGGACAAACTATATTTTACTTTTTAGTAATGTTTTTGGACCTCAAACTGGTAAAAACCTAGCTGCTACATTTTTCAGTGATGCCGGCAAATCTGAAAATATCATGGTCATATCCTTATTTAGTTTGGTCATGTAACATGGAGATTTTATTTATTCATGACCTTACTTTAATGTGAACCTATTGCTAGTCACAGTAAATGCACCGTAAATGGGAGTTAATCCACCATTTTTTACATATCGGTAGAAACTACTGACATCGCTTATGCATGTGGCACATTGCACCTTGGTGATATTTGTAGTTTCTACTGACTTGTTAGGCAAAATATTGCTTATGTCCACCAAATGGCTTAGGTTTTCCATGAGTACTGGAATGCCAAATTACTGGTAGTTTTTGCATTTCTTATAACTGTTGCCTTTCCAACCATCTTCGCCAAAACCTTCCACATAGTATCATCTTCTTGTCTATTCTCCAGAACATCCAACATTATTGCAATACTCCCCCCATGATTGTCATAGAGAAGTTCTATTAACACATAAAGTATTGTAAATATTCAGAATGTGCGTGGAACAATAATAGCCTGTTTGGTGATTTGGATAAAATGTTTTTTTTTTTTTCATATTGAAGAATGTTTAAGGTCTGTAGACTCTCTATTGGTGCTTAATAGCTCTGAAGAACAATATTTTCATGCTAATGTTTTGGGATTTATGCACTGACAAAAAAAGCTGTGTACTTTGAACTGTAATTATTGGACTTTTTTTGTCTAAATATAAATATGTGTAAAATGAATGCATGTTTCTAAGTATCAGTCTGTTGCTGCTTTTGGTTTTAATGGATGCCTAAATAAAATAAAAATAGATATATTTTCTTTTCCAAACCTTGATCATTTCCAGGATTCCACTTATTGGGAATAAAATGGAGAACCTGACATTGATATATTTTTAAAATTTCTTGTATGATTTAATGTATTCTTGCTTGTAGGGGAGGCAAACAATTGTGAACTGAACATATAGTCTGTAATGTAAAGTCCATCAATTCATGAAAATAGTGACCAACTCACTGAGGCAAGTGTTCCTTCAGTGGTGTTACCAGTGTCTAGTGCCCCATAGCTTAGGGAACAACATGTCTGCCATTATTGAGAGGACAGATACACTTAATAGTTCCTGGCTTTGAGCAGACTCTGTAAGCCCACACTTCATCTAGTAACAAAACTGGGGTTGAAGCATGATCATTAAAATGTTTCTCCATTAAAATCATTGTACATTTTAATTCATGGAGCATTCTAAAAGTAAATGAGTGGCTGCAGTGCTTTTAATACGGGGATATGGGAGACAGAGACACCACTGATATAGCATGGAGAAGTCTTAAGCAGAAACTGGGGATCGACATTAAGTGTCATTCTCATTATCCATATTGCCAAAATCAACTGCAGAGATCTAAAGAAAGGAGCTGGCTTCTGAAAACTCTTGCTGCATTGAAAATGTTAAGTTTTGACCCATTTACTTCCATGTCTCGGCTGTCTCCCCTTTCTTATTTGTTTTAAATACAAAGTGCAAACTTTAGCAAGCCTTTGTCCTGTGGAGTTAATGGATGGGTTTTAATTGTCCTGTTTGTGTTTTAACATTGTTTTGTAATTATTTAAATGCATTTGTATGTTTTCTAACATTTTGGAGATGATTTTTGAAGTTGAGCAGAGCGGTATAACGCTCTTATGGTTTACTGTGATTGGAAAAGTGAAATCATTAGTTTCAGTCTCATAGAGATTCAATCATCCCAATAAAATATTTCACTTTTTACCTGTGGTTGTTTATTTAATTATTTTTTGTTCCTATTTCTTGCCTTTTAATTTGGTTTAAACCATGATAGAGTTCTACTCCATTATTTGCGGCAGCTACATCAACAGTTCTGTGCTCTGAGTCTGGCTAGGATCTTTCCCAAGTGATGTCCATCCAATGTAAATCAATTATTTTCTATTTTATAGAAAATCTTTAAGCTATGGAAGTATGTCTGTTACAGAAGGAAAATAATTTGGCCCTGTTTGACAATTCAACGTTGGGTGCCACATCCCTAATTGAACACAAAAAACTAATGTATATTTGTAATATGCAAGTTCTACGCTAAAATTACTTTAGTTTTTAACCTTAGCAAGCACTTCTTACCACCATGCTGTTTTTTATTATTAAAAATAGAACCTGCATTTATATTTCAGAGAAAGTATTGCTACAAGGTCCCCTGAGGTATTATTGATGGGTTTCTACCAAGCTCAGTAAAAGCACATTGGAGATTTAAATTGTTTTAAATGTAAAATATTTTTAATATTTAAAATGTAAGTAAAATATCTATTTACGGAAAAAAAAAACTATGCCATATGGTTGATGACAAAAGAGGTATTACACTTTTGTAAATGGTATCACAATTTACATGGGCACTATATATATATTAGATGCAAACAGCACTCAGTGTAGTTTTTTTTCTTTTTTTTAACAACATTAATCAATCCAAATGCAAATGCAGTTTCGGTAAAATAGCAATCCTGTCTGGAGGGGGAGGGGGGGGCAAAACTGACCTCAGTAACAATGCAAAGGCAATGCATACCAACTTACTGTATAGCAGTCAATTCACTCTATTGAAATCAGATTAGTATGGACGCAGACTGGTTGCCATACTTATAACAATTTGCTCCATGCAGTATTTCTTTATGAATATGCTTGTTATGAGTTCATGTCTGTGTACCAGTTGGGGGGGGGGGGGGGTTGTCTTATTTGTCCTTCTAACAATTGTTATAGGGATAGAATGGGACAGGAAATCCAACATTTTACAGTTTGCCACCTAAAACAAGAGGTAAGTGAGAATCTTCCAATGTGGACACCTGTTTCTTTAGGAACATTATTATTAAAGATATCAATTTGATAATATCTGTATTAGAGCGGAATTTCCCTCCCTACTTGATGCATCTTTGGGGCAGCAAAAAAGAGAAATCTCCCCAATGGGGCCCAGATGACAACATCTACTATTAAGCCATGCATACAGCAGGGTGTGCTTAGCTGGGAAAACCCCTCCTCCCAGATGGGGAAAAAAAATACGCCCATAAAAACTCCTGGGATGTATAACAACATAATGGCCTAAGCGAGAAACCAACTGAAGAAATGTAAAAAAATAGATAAATGTAATAAACCGTCCTATTTATTTACTAGAGCTAGCAGCATAAGCAATAAAAACAGTTAAAGGCTAAATTCACTTTAAAAAAATAACAAATGCACTCATGCTTTTTTTACCTGCAAAAAAAAAAAGTGGAATCCCGATAACATCCCTACTGATGCCTCGGTCCACAATCAGCTGGACCTTTTACCCATAGCCTTATGCCGTGTACACACGACCGTTTTTCATGATGTGAAAAATTTTATTTTTTAAATTGGTAATTAAAAACGACAGTGTGTAGGCTCCAGAGCATTTTTCTTGACGTGAAAAATGGGCAATAAAAATTAAGAACATGCTCTAATTTTTCTCGTTTTTTACGTCGTGATAAACTGTCGTGTGTAGGCTTTAACGAGTGGGAAAAATAACTTGCTTCTAAACATGCGCGTTTGAGACGGGAGCACTCATTCTGGTAAAACTAGTGTCTGTAATGGAGATGGCACATTCGTCATGCTACAAAAAATTCTCCTGCGCTCTGGTGTTTTTGTTATGGGGTAATGCAGTCCAATCGTAAGATAAAATGACAGGTCTTGCAGCCCTCCTCTGAACCATGGGTTTTCACAGACTAGGAGAAAAGAAAAAACAAAAGGGAGGGCGCACCGACCTAGTGCATTATCACAAAATATTTTTATTTTAGTAAAAACAAGTGTTTTATACTCCCAAACGAGAGTTTGAATACAGCTTTGTATAATCAGACCAGTCTTCTTGGTCCCTGCCAGCAAGACTTGATGATACCGAGGATTCAATTTTACCCTTTAGCGGCGGAACGGCTAACGTTTCTGGGGCGCACCCCTTTCCTCAGAGCCTGAGAGGTCTGTTATGGCTCTCCAAAAAGCCCTCCAGTATATATATATATATATATATATATATGTGTGGGTGTGTGTATAGACAGGCACCTGCACAGAGTTGGCAAATCCCGCCCCCAAATTAGTCCCTTAAAGGGAAGCAAAGATCTGCCTCCCTATAGTGTAATGGCGGATGCCCAGCCATGGAGACAACAGCCGCTGCACTCACCCCGATTGTAAACCGCATCTCCTCCAGCGTCCCCAACTCCTGGACCACATGCCGTCCCAACCAGGAAGTGCGAGCGGCTCCTGCGTTCCAGCCGCACTGGCACTTCCGGTTTGGCCGGAACGTCATTTCCGCCCATACGTGCTCGCCCTAACAGGCGGCGCATACTGGAACTGCGCTATCAGAAGCAATGGCACTCGAGTAACACAGTCTCTCCTGAGAGGGAGAGCGTCCCCAGTCAGCTCCTGCAGGGGATTCCTCCCCCCTCCCTCCTGCTCGCTGACACTGCATAATGCAAGCGCACACACAACCACAGCCGCCCGATCCTGCATCCTCATTCACACAGAGAAGAGCGAGTTGCAGAAAGGACTCCACGAGCACTGGGGCAGGGGGCCTTCATCTCAGTTACTGGAAAAACAGACTGATTTCTCCCGTCCTTAGGACAGGAGAACCAGCCTGTGAATTCTGAGAGTGGTGACTGCAAGCTGAGCCAAGTGTCAGTCTATGACACTCTTTCACAGCCCAGCGAGTCCAGCCACCCCCCCCCCCTTCCCATCACTCCCCTTACATACGAGCTGGGAGGAATACAGCTCCTCCTCCTTCTAGTACCGCCCACACTATCCCGACGTGCTGTATCTGAATAGAGGGGGTGTGTGGGCGGGAAATATGAAAATCTGCAGCATTCCTGGCTGTGTGTGAACAATGCCTGAGATTCTAGCCTGGACCGTGGGTAAGTGTGTGCACTGCAGACTGCAGTACACTGTAATCACTGAACTGCATTATCTCCATCCCTTCTCTCCCCCATCTGTCTCCCTCCCCCTCTCCTGTTCTTTCAAGACATTCACAATTTACTTTCAGTTAGACAGGTAATAGACACTGCAATTTTTTTTCCTGCATCCACAGATTGCAGGAAAGAAACTTGCATGATCCCCCCATCAACACAGACAGTGCTGACAGGGCAATATCCCTCCTGCCCAGCAATTGTATTCTCCCGACAAACAGTGATTATCACTAGTGGCTATACAGCAACCACTAGCGATAATCATAAGAGAATCTGTTCATTAATGGTTAAAACCTTCCCCTGCATTCACCCATAATATCACCAGCACTAGGTCCTAATAGACTGCCGCCTCTGCCAAGGAGACAGGTGCCAGACCAGCGCTGTCAATAGCAGAGACAGGACAGCTGGGGAACCCCACAGTGGCCGAACACCAGGGCCCGGTGGCAAGACAACCTTTGCAACCCTGAGAGTTCTCCCACTGCTTTGGACCCTTATATTTTTTTGGTGTGCTGGTGACATATATCTCTTGTTTTCTGCCACCCTGGGGGTCCCCAGTATAGTAGAAAGGGAGCTCACTGCAGAACATGTGAAAGGGCTCGTTGTGGGATTGTAGTAAAGGGCCCCAGGATATATATATATATATATATATATATATATATATATATATATATATATATATATATAATTGCATTTTATAGTTGACCCCCCTACTTTTGACCCTGTCCCCCCCCCCCTAAATATGAAAGATGGAGACGCCACTGATCAGGAGCTGTGGGTCTACTGACACTCTACCTCCTCTGATACAATCAGTGATCTAGGCTCACCACTGTCACCAATACTCCCTCTAGTGGCCAAAAATAGAAAAACGGGGAAACAACGGATATAGGGAGAAAAAAATATATATATATAAAAAATAGATAGCTGCGGCTACACAAAGAATACATTTTTGGTACAATGAAACCAAGAGGGGTTTTTTTTTGTGTGAGGAAGGGGAGGGGAAGCTGATAGAGATCAGGTAAGACCCAACTCACAGGCCTCAGTGCATACCTACACACACACACACACACACACACACACACACAAAGGCATAGGGCAATATAGCCATACAATATTGTACTATATTATATCACAAAGCTGGAACTGCAGTTATAGCTAAAGATATATGGTATGCACACAGTGAGTGGAAGGAGCATCCAGTATTGCCTAATATTCAATAGATACAGATATAATATAATATGATGGATTAATAAATTACTAAAAAATTATATTATTAGATAAACCTTTCTAGAATATATAAAAAGATTGATCAAAATTTGAATACACAACCCAACATTTGAAATTCCAAATTTTTAGAATTTCAACATTTATAATTAATAAAATTAGTATGATAATTCATAATACTAATGCCAGGTACATCAATAGATGGACTCATGTACATCAAACGTCTCAGCAAGGGTCCAATCAACTATAGTTCATTAACTATTTGCCGCGGCGGCAGGTCGGCTCCCCTGGGCGAGAGCCCGTAGCTATATGTCGGCTCTCTAAGCGGCCACTAGGGACCCCTTCCCCGCCCCCTAGTGTTAACCCCTTCCCTGCCAGTGGCATTTTTATAGTAATCCAATGCATTTTTTTAGCACTGATCGTTATAAAAATGCCAATGGTCCCAAAAATGTGTCAAAAGTGTCCGAAGTGTCCGCCATAATGTCGCAGTACCGAAAAAAAAAATCGCTGATCGCCGCTATTACTAGTAAAAAAAAAAATATTAATAAAAATGCCATAAAACTACACCCTATTTTGTAAACGCTATAACTTTTGCGCAAACCAATCAATAAATGTTTATTGCGATTTTTTTTTACGAAAACTATGTACAAGAATACGTATCGGCCAAAACTGAGGAAAAAATATTATTTTTAGATATTATTGGGGGATATTTATTATAGCACAAAATTAAAAATATTTATTTTTTTCAAAATTGTCGCTCTTTTTTTGTTTATAGCGCAAAAACTAAAAACCTGCAGAGGTGATCAAATACCACCAAAAGAAAGCTCTATTTGTGGAAAAAAAAAGGACGCCAATTTTGTTTGGGAGCCACGTCGCACGACCGCGCAATTGTCAGTTAAAGCGACGCAGTGCCGAATCGCAAAAAGTGCTCTGGTCTTTGACCAGCAATATGGTCCGGGGGTTAAGTGGTTAATGGAACCAGACCTAGAAAAACTAGCGTCTGTAATGGAGATGGCACATTCGTCAC
Organism: Rana temporaria; assembly: GCF_905171775.1. Taxonomy (NCBI): domain Eukaryota; kingdom Metazoa; phylum Chordata; class Amphibia; order Anura; family Ranidae; genus Rana; species Rana temporaria. The sequence goes on from NC_053492.1 coordinate 225,357,725, forward strand.
GCTGTAACAGACTGAAAAGCACAAATCGTCTCTCACCAAACTTTTACTAACACAAAATCAGCAAAAGCAGCCCCAAGGGTGGCACCATCCGAATGGAACTTCCCCTTTTATAGTACCATCGTACGTGTTGTATGTCACCGCGCTTTGCTCAAGCATTTTTTTTCACGATCGTGTGTATGCAAGGCAGGCTTGACAAGAATCACGTCGAGAAAAAAGTTTTTTCCCATGACATGAAAAATGGTCGTGTGTACGTGGCTTTACACTACTGCGTGATCGGCTTGGCAGATATATTTTGCCAAATTCCCTGGATAAGCCTTCTGCATTATCCACATACACTATATTGTCAAAAGTATTGGGACACCTGCCCCTATATGCGCAAGAACTTTAATGAAATCCCAGTCCTAGTCCGTAGGGTTCATTATTGAAATGGCCCATCCACCTTTGGATGAATTACAGTGGAGACTGTGAGCCAGGCCTTTTCATCCACATCAGTACCTGACCTCACAAATGTGCATCTGGAAGAATGGTCAAACATTCCCATAGACACACTCCTCAACCTTGTGGACAGCCTTCCCAGAAGACTTAAACGGTTGTAGTTGCAAAGGATGGACCAACTCAATATTGAACCCTACGGACTTAAGCCTCGTACACACAATCCGATTGTTGGCAGGAGGTTATCTCTTGACCGTCTTACAATCTGACCATTAGTACGCGCCTTCTGACAATTGTTGGATGGTAGGCTAGGAAATTTTCAGTGGACAATGGTCTGTTGCCTGATTTTCGTTTTGTCAGTACATCAAACATACAAACATGCATGCTCGGAATCAATGCTCACCAAACACAAAATTAGCAGAAGGGGACCAAATCTTTGTGTTTGTTGGCTGTCAATTGTGTACCATTGGTATGCAAGACAAGATCCAGGCAACGCCCAAAAATCAGACGCTTGGTTGGCCAACAATCAGATCGTATGTACGAGGCAAAAGTCTGGGATGCCATTAAAGTAATTGTAATATCTTTTTTTTTTTTTTTTTTAAATAACAAACATGTCATACTTACCTGCTCTGTGAAATGGTTTTGGCCAGACCCTCCTCCTTTTCAGTCTTCGGTGCTCCTGGCCCATCCCTCCTATTGCGTGCCCCCACAGCAAGCAGCTTGTTATGGGGGCACCTGAGCCACAGCTCCCTGTGTCCATTCAGACATGGAGCTACAACCTGGTTCCACCCCCTCTCTCTCTACTCATTGGCTCATTGAATTTGGACTTGACTTGAAGAAAAGGTACTCCTGCTGCCATGAATATTAAACACTTTAGCAGTGCACGGCAATTTTTTTAATAGTATAAACTATACATATATTTTGCTATTAAATAACATTCCTAATCATATGAAGTTAATAACAAGGGTTCCTATTTGCGAGTTCAAATGTAAAAGAGGAACTCTGTGGACTCTGATGCAGAGTTCCCTTTTACTGTAAGGGGGAAATGCTGCAGACTCTGATGTAAGGGAGAATTCTGGGGACCCTAAAGTAAGGGATGCTCTGGGAAGGACACAGAACTCTACGAAGAGGACTCCAATGTAAGGGGGGACTCTGAAGTAAGGGTGGCTCTGAGAACGCTGATTTAGCTTAGTGTATCCTCTCAGAAGCAAGGGGGGGGGGGGGAGACTTCAGTCACAGACAGGGATAGATGGTGAGCTCACTTACCCCTTGGCAGTCAGCACCTCTCATCCAGATGTATCTGAGGCTGCTGGACTTCAGTGGCAGTTCGTCCATAGAGGGCGCTGGAGCGCCGCCCCTCTGGCTCCCGCACACACCACTGACTAATAACATTGATTCATGCATTGCATGAATCAATGTTATTGTCGCCGCTGGCCGGATTCAGATGGTCGGATTTAAGCGTTGACCAGCGTTGAATAGCGGCAGCTGGTTGGCTGTACGGAAGTGCCTATCAGAGCCTGTGGCTCTGATAGGCTTTCCGAGTACAGCTGTCAGTCTTCTGGATGCTTATCCAGAGAACGTACCGGGGTGCATTCCTTGGATAAGACTGTCAGGCGTCTCAGCCAATCAGGTTGACCGGTTCTGGCTATCGGTAACCTGATTGGCTAAACCGCCCGGGACACACACAGCCGACGCCGCCAGTGACACCACACCGCCGCCACCACCGCCCAGGTATTGTGTCTTATTTTCTATTTGTTCTTCCCAGATGCAGTAATACACAGGGAAGTGGACACAGAACCTAGACGGCCTGGGTGCAGGGGGGAGGGGGAGCCCCGAAATCTCTAGGAATGGAATAGCTCTGCTTACATTTTTCTTAGATGTGAATTTTAAGCGATTGATTTTCTAGCAATGCTCGACGTCTGGATTCCCATTGTGTCCCACGATGCCCGACCCCCCCAGTGTGGTGACGCTTGGGGCCTGAAAAAGATGATGGGTCCCTCTGGGGCAGGATTGGGCATTTTCAGTCCCTATAGACCAATGGGAGCCCCTGAAAAAGGCCCAAAAATGCACCCAGTTTATTGTCTCTTCTCCATCTGCCAGGATAGCATTTATTGTTTATAGAAAATCGATGCCAGTTATAGAATATAGAGGGCATTTATAGTTTATAGCATATAAATGGTATTTATTGTTTATAGAATATCAATGGCATTTATAGAATATAGAGGGCATTTATAGTTTATGCTGGCATGGCACAGTGGCTGCGTTTGATGGCATGGCACAGTGACTGCATTTGATGGCATGGCACAGTGGCTGCATTTGATGGCATGGCACAGTGGCGACAATTGATGGCACAGTGGTGACAATTGATGGCACAGTGGCTGCATTTGATGGGCACAATGAGGCTGCAATTTTTTTTTCCGTTTGCGCCCCCCAAAAATTTTGAGCACCAGCCGCCACCGCTGGACTTCAAATTTCCGGCCCCCACTTTCCTTTTCTGAGGCACAGCGCCAGGGATTGGAGTGTGGGCAGACAATGAGTTGTGGGGGGGAGGAAGAGGTGCCCTCTCTCCTCTCCTGTCTCTGTCTGAATAATGTGTCCGAGTTTCAGGCTGTCTGAAACCCGGACAAATGATTCCAAACCCAAACTGTCCAGGTGAATACCGGACAGGGGCTAACCCTAAGCGGGAGCCAATTGCTCTTTGCTGCTGTTTCAGCCAATAAGGAGGGAGAGACACTTCTGCAACATCGCTGGATCGAGATGGGGCTCGTGTATGTATTAGGGAGGCGGGTGCACACAGAAAGCTTTTTATCTCAAAGGGGTTTTCCACTTTTTTTTTAAGTTTATTAAAAGTCAGCAGCTACAGAAAGTGTAGCTGCTGGCTTTAATTAAACAGACACTTACCTGCTCCACGGCTCCAGCGACGCGTCGGCCGGGGCTCCGCTCCTTGCCAGCCGGCGTCTTCATTCTTAGTGTGGGCACCCGGCAGTGACAGCTTTTGGCTTCACGGCCGGGCACCCACTGCGCATGCGCGAGCGGCGCCGTCCGATTGGACAGGCGCTCGCCTACAGGGAGGGGCTGTGAAAAGGCGATTAAGCTAATTGCCTTTCCAGCCCCTCGGCGGAAGGAGGAAGTGGGACAGGAAGTCCCCTTCTCCTGAAGCCCCCACTCCCCCCCCCCCAAAAAAATGACATGCCAAATGTGGCATGTAATCGGGCGAGGAGTGGGTTAAGCGGAAGTTCCATTTTTAGGTGGAACTCCGCTTTAATACATAGAAGTTTTTTTTTTATCCTAATGGATTCTAAGTGTAAAGGCAGGTGTCCCAATACTTTTGGTAATATAGTGTATGAACCAATTATTATGACGTGTTCCTAATTCCAGGGACATGGAAGAGAAGAAAGCATGATACAATGGATAATGTCGTTTCCTATATAGCACAGGATGTGGCTGGCATTATTCCCATGCCCAGTTTCCAGCGACCCCTATTATCCAGACATGAAATGATCCTGCTGGTATAGTATTATGGTCATTCATATACAAAGAACAAAAAAACGCTCTGCACCGTACAACCAATCAGATTGCAACAAATATCATCCAATCAGCGGGCAGCTAGGGCTTGCCTCAGCCACGCAGAAAAGAGAAGTGGCGGAACGCAAACCAATGATATGACAGCGCTCCTAGACCAATCAGCGGGCAGCTAGGGCTTGCCTCAGCCACGCAGAAAAGAGGAGTGGCGGAACGCAAACCAATGATATGACAGCGCTCCTAGACCAATCAGCGGGCAGCTAGGGCTTGCCTCAGCCACGCAGAAAAGAGGAGTGGCGGAACGCAAACCAATGATATGACAGCGCTCCTAGACCAATCAGCGGGCAACATGAACTGGCCGCAGACACACGGAGGCAGGGTACGCCAACCAATTCGAAGGCAGCATTCGTCATCCAATGAGCAGGAAGCATGGGCTGGCCCCAGACCCAGGAAGTAGCGGGGTTGGAGGTCATTGACAGAGAAGGATGAGTGCTGTGAGTCGGTGTGTCCGGGCTGTGATAAATGAGTGCTTGGCTGCGCGGCCCCGGCAGTGTGAGTTCTAGTTCTGGGCGCACACCTCACCACACTATAGGCTTCTTTTATTGTATATTTCTTCAGGTTTATTCCGTCCTACGTGCCTTCCAGGAGAAGGGTTCACTTTACATACAAGCCTAGTTCACATTTATCCTAAAATCTGCTAACCAATCGGCTTCCAACTTCAGTTTGACAATAGAAAGTTGATTGGTTGCTATGCAGAGCTGCAGCAGTTTTAGTGTCAGAGTATGCGTGTGTCTGCTCCATACTCTGTACAGTGTGATGATTGTTGTGTAATGGAGGCTGGGGGCAGGGCAGGCTGCACACATATGGACATCACTAATAACATTTCCTTACTGCCATGGTAATTGGATTACTACTCCTGTCATATACACTGTTCTGTTGGGAGGGAAATACATTTCAATGCACTTTCTAAAGCATGTTAACCACTTGCTGACCAGCTGCGCCAGGTCTGCTCTCCTGCGCAAACCGACATACCCATACGTTAGTCCGTCCATGTGAGATTGCGGGCGCTTACACAGAGGCAGAACAGGGATCTGCCTTTGTAAGGCCCCTTTCACACTGGGTCGGGAGGTGCCGTAGCGGTAGAGCGGCGCTATTTTTAGCGGCACTTTACTGCTCATTTTGCGGCACTATTCAGCTGCTAGCGGCTGAGAACGGGTTAAAACCCCCCGCAATGCGCCTCTGCAGAGGCGTATAGCCGCGATGTCCCATTGATTTCCATGGACGGGAGCGGTGAAGGAGCGGTATACACACTGCTCCAAAGATGCGGCTAGCAGAACTTTTTTTCCCATCCTGCTAGCGCACCGCTCCCTCTGGCTTTCACACTGGAGAAACAGCAGAAGCTGTTTAGGGTCGGTTTGCAGGCTCTATTTTTAGCGCAATAGCGCCTCTAAACCGCTCCAGTGTGAAAGGGGTCTAAACAAGGAGGATCCCCATTCTGTGAGGGGAAATCTCAGAGATTGCTGTCCCCGATCACTGGAAACAGCAGTTTTCTATCATGTCCCAGGCAGCCCACTCCCCCCACCTACAGTTAGAACACGCTGAGGGAACACATTTAACCCATTCTTGACCCCTAGTCCCTACCAATGACATTCATCAGTGCATTTTTATAGTACTGATCCATGTAATAATGTAACTGGTCCCCAAAAAGTGTCATTTAGGGGTCAGATTTGTCCGCCGTAATCACGCTAAAAATGGCAGATTGCTGCCATTACCAGTAAAAACAATAATAAAAAAAAAAAGTTCCTAAATCTATCCCATAGTTTGTAATTGCGATAACTTTTGCGCAAACCAATATACGCCTATTGCGATTTATTTTTAATTTTTTTAACAAAATAACGTCGATTAATACATATTGATCTAAAGTGATGAATACATTTTATTTTTCTATATATTTTTTTGGATATGTATTATAGCGGAAAGTAAAACATTTTTTTTTTTTTCAAAATTGTCGGTCCCTTTTTTTTTTTTTGCTTATAGCACAGGGGGCAAATCCTTCCAGGGCTGGAGTGGTTGTAAAGGCTAAAGGTTTTTTGCCTTCATGCATTTAGGAGATAAAGCCACAGGGTTTTTCAAATCCCCGGACCTCTAAAGTTTGTAGACACAAGAACTTTTACGCAACCCAATTCATGTCCTGTGGGGCAGCGGATCAGATTCAAGGTTTTAATCTTAGTTTTTAAGGCGTTCAATAAATTAGGTCGTACTTACCTCCAGGCAAAATTGACAAGACATCTCACTGGCTGTTCATTGAGAGCGGCCACTCAATTCCGCCTGGAGGTCCCAAAGTTTAGATTAAAAAAGTGGGGGGCAGAGCATTCTCGAGGTTGGGACCTAGAGAGTGGAACCTCCTGCCGTTGGCTCTCAGGCAGACCTCAAACCTGCTCCAGTTCCGGAAGGGACTGAAAACGCAATAAGCGTTTATTGATTGGTTTGTGCAAAAGTTATAGCGTTTACAAAATAGGGGGTATTTTTATGGCATTATTATTTTTATTTTTTTTATTGGTACTGCGACATTATGGCGGACACTTTTGACACATTTTTGGGATCATTGGCATTTTCATAGCGATCAGTGCTATAAAAATGCATTGGATTACTAAAAAATGCCACTGGCAGTGAAGGGGTTAACACTAGGGGGCGGGGAAGGGGTTAGGTATGTCCCTGGGTGTGTTCTAACTGTAGGGGGGGTGGACTCACTAAGGGAAATGACTGATCTTCTGTTCATACATTGTATGAGCAATAGATCAGCATTTCTCTCCCTGACAGGACCGGGAGCTGTGTGTTTACACACACAGCTCCCAGTCCTCGCTCTGTAACGAGCGATCGCGTGTGCCCGCCGGAGATCGCGCCCGCTGGGCATGCGCACGGGAGGCTGGGACGAGCAGGGGGGCGCACACGCGCCCCTAGTCGCCTGCGCGAGAGCCAACGTATAGCTACGGGCTCTCGCGCAGGGGAGCCGACCTCCTGCCGTATAACTGCGGTGGCTGGTCGGCATGCAGTTAATGTTTTAATGTTTCTCTGTTTTTAACGGCTTTGATGTCTGTGATTTTACTGTTGTTGTTGTATGTACTGCAAATGGCACCTGGTCCTGTCGCCGGGTAGCGTTTTGATACTTATGTGACGCTTAACAAATATATTCAATAAACAACAATAATAATACAATGTACATTTATTGGGATTTTGTTACATACATTTTGGCTAAAATGAATGAAGCAATTAGATTATTATTTTTTATGGGATATGTTTTATAGCAGAAAGTAAAAAAAGTTTTTTTTTTTTTTTTTGTTTTTCTTCAAAATTTTTGGTTTATATTATTTATATAATAAAAAAAAAACGGGGGTGATCAAATACCACCAAAAGAAAGCTCTATTTGTGTGAAAGAAAAATTATAGAAATTTCATTTGTTTACAACACATTGTATGTCCAAGCAACTGCCAATTAAAGTAGCGCAGCAAAAATTGGCCTGGTCATGAAGGGGGTAAAACCTACCAGAGCTGAAGTGGTGGTTGTTATTATCCACGTTGGCACTGGAAAATGTTACCCCCTTCATGACCAGGCCATTTTTTTGCTATTAAGCACTGCACTACTTTAACTGGTAATTGCTTGGTCATATACCCAAAATAAATTGGTGTGTAACTGCTTGTCCATATGAGGTCCAGGCAGACGGCTAACACTGACAGTCTGCAGGAGCCCTGCATTGTACCCGTGATTTGCTGATTGCTGGTGCAATGCTTTACAGGCTCCTACAAAAAAAAATAGTAAATGCACATTTTTTTTTTTTACCTGAAAATTCCCTAATGCAGTCTCTGCATTAAGGTAAAAAAACATTTTTTAATAGTAGCCCCCCCCCCCCCCCTCCCTTAAAACTGACCTGAGACTTCTTGCAATCCAGCCCTGGCCCATCTGCAGCATTTCTTCTCCCCTCATCCCGTATTCACAGAAAGCTCTGACTGCAGTGGGAGCCATTGGATTCTGCTGCTGATCATCAAATCCTGTGAAAAGGGAGTGGAGCCGATCTGTGCTGTGTGTGTGTTTTCGACGTACACAGCCCAGCTCGGGAGCGCACCTGCATGAATACCCCCATAGCACGCAGCTTGCTATGGGGGCACTCGGAGAGGAGGAGGATCAGAAGGCACCATCAGGGAACCCCAGAAAAGGAGGTACAGGGTTGCTCTGTTTAAACCATTGCAAAGAGCAGGTAACTATAACACATATTTTATTTTAGGAGGTTTACAACCTCTTTAATTAATTTCTATCTTATTTATTTATTCAGCCCATAAAACGCATATAGAATTTTTTTTCCATGTTCCTTTAGCTTAATGTTGGCTTTGTTATTTTCCCCCATATGTGTCTTAATGACCACATCTGTGTATGGTGCATCAGTCTGGCGCCCATGTTGATTCTGGCCAATTGGTAGATAAAAATAGAAACAGGTGTGCAATTATAGCTGCATCTGCCTTTAGCGGGTTTTTAATTTGATTACCAATTCCGATGATCAGTTACTAATCAACAGAAATGTATTCCATCATACACAAACTGATTATTAATATGATCTCAGAGAAGAGCTCTGGCAAGCTGGTATTTAAAACCGAAAATTGTGGTCAGCCTTATTCAATAAAGAGTTCTTATTCTTAAAGTGGAACTCCAGGCACTTATATTTTTTCATTTCAAATGCCTTGAATATTTTTGTCTCTGTCCTTTTATGCAGTAACTTCTTGCTTTCATTTAAACTCTTCTAAACGCTGTATTTGGCTGCTCTTGGAAAGTACAGGAAAACTGTGCTTTTGGCTCCCTGCTGCATCAGGGAGGTGTCTGTGGCCAACAACAGTTCCAGTGTTGTACCTCCACCCCCTCATTGTTCTTTACTGTTCAAAAAGCACAGTCAGCCATACTACTGCAGCTATCTGCCATGTCAGCCTAAAAGACTCCACACATCTAGTGGCAGAAAAGAAGTACTTTGGATTGAAGGTGAGTATTGCAGTAACAGCTGCTTTTTCATGATTTACAGCTTTCATGTATAACTCCTGGTGCAGGTCTTGGCTGTGTTCACAAATGTATGACACAAATCAGGTCCAGATCAGTGTTCTTAGTTGCTAAGATTTGGGCAGCTCTTACAGCTCAACATTCCTGGTTGCTAGTACAGTGTGGTCAGCTGTCAAGCACACTTTCTCAGCAATGAGACACGCTAGAAAGACAGGACGCACCACACAGATTTTCTTATTCCAATGGGAATGACTACAAATATTTTCTGCTCATTCACTTCCTTAACACAGCTAAGGTGTGTATATCTCCCCTATGGAATAACTTCTCCCTCCTACGGTTGCAAAGTGGTTTACGAGAATTAGACAATACAGGACCTTACATCTTCTATAAAGGACGAGGGCAAACAATTTAGGCATATGTGGTACTATGTGGATCAAAACCTCTGAATAAAGTCTCCATTTACCCTTCTCCACTCCCTCTATTTGTTTTAGTTCATTAAGTGAATTGTTATACATTTATGTGTCCAATGTTCTGGCTTTATACATATAAATAAATAAAATAATGAATGAATATTTTTATTAGTTCTGTCTTTTTTTCCTTTACAGCATATACTGCCATCTGGAATTGTGTCAGATCTACTAGCAGTATCTCGCAGGAAAGTAACAACACTAAAAAAACAGCTTTAAAAAAACCAAAAACACCCCAGGGTCGGTTTGATGAAGCTGAGCAATCGAACACGGAGAAAGGACCACTGGAAAGTAAGTGAATGGAAGTCCAGGTTGAATAATTTTTCTGCCGCTCAGTAAACTGTTGAAAACTGTGCATGAAGCTTTAAAAACGTGTTACAGGAATGCATGAGGATAAATAGAGGGCCTCTCATTGTTGATGCTCAAAGTTAAAGGAATCCTGTGCTAAGATAAACATGCAGGCTGCCCTTGCTAACCTCCTCTTATGAAAATACTAGCTGCCTGGACCTTGCTGATCCAGTTACTTTAATGTGGGCACAAATCCACCACATGTATGTAGATCCAGAATTCTGACTTGAATCAGAAATAGCCAGTCAGTTTGTATTTGCTAAACTAATCCCTTTCCACTCTACCCAAAGTTGGGGAAAAAAACGTTGCCTTTAGTTATACTTTAACAGAAGATGGCTGATAAAGTTGATAACGTTGTTTGAGATTTCAGTTCAATGCCCACAGCAAGCTACTAGAACACTGGAATTATGAGTTGACCAGGAGGTTGTTTTTGTGTACTTGCAGAAATTTTATTTGGCCTTAAAAATCACATCTAAGAGGTGGTAAGCCACAATATAATACATTTTTGTTCTTAGGTATAGATATTGAAGTTCTAGTTTAAGTGATTGTAAAGCTTTGTTTATTTATTTTTTAAATAACAAACATATCATACTTACCTCCATTGCACAGAGTGGCCCCCGAACACCGACTTCTGGGGTCCCTGGGTGGCTTTTGTGGCTCCTCCCCCGCATTAGATAAGTGCTCTCCCAGGGGGTTACCTTGCAGGCGCTCTCCCGAATCCAGCATTCAACGTCAATAGCCGCCAAATGTATGACTCGGCATAGGATGCATTCAGGTGAAAAAACACGAGGGTTTAAAACCCTTTTAACACTTGGAAGCATTAGAACTTCTGTTAACTGTTTGTGTTCCCATTTGAGGATTTCACTTCCTGCCTGACTGAACAGGGAAAACTTTATCACTTCCTGTCTATTTTACAGCTGTTGGGCAGTACTGGAAGTGAAAAGTAATCCCCCAACAGGGACACAGAACTGTAATAAAAACAATTTTTCCAGTAGAGCAAAAGGTTTTGAACAATTCAGAATTTATTATGGTTTACATCCCAATTAGGCCCCTTCCATATGGGGTGGACTTCGGCAGGTCCATTTACACCTGACTGCGTTACGATCAGCAAAACGGATGGTAGGATCGGATTGGATGTTGGTGGGTGTAAACGGATACATGTCTGTTTATATCTGCCGCTCCATAGAGGATAATTAGAGGGTCTGGTTGGGTCTGCCTAAAAAACAAATGGGCAGATCCGATTGGTCTGCCCATGTGAAAGAAACCTTAGATTTCCCTTTGCATCTTGACCAGGTGACCGGTGTCAGACCAGAAGAAAAATATTCTGAAAACACAGACAGCAAACCAAGATTATAGCCTTTTCTAATTCTATCCTAATCTTAGGGGAGCGTAGGCAACTTTATACTTGGCGAGAACTGGATAGTAATTGTCATAAAGTGAGCACAAGAATTTGGTAGAAATTACAATATCTGCACTTTTTTTTTTTATATTGGGAAAGTGAGGTAACTGTGCATGAAATATTCTGTAGTAGAACGTAAACTGCAAAAGGTTGTGTGTGCATTTCGCTACTTGTGTGCATTCCCACACAATAATTGGCCACGTGGACAATAATAAAGCCCCAGTTCTATCACATGGAAGGAAGGGAAGTAATTTACATCCGTATAAGTGGAAGTTGCTTTTGGTGGAGGGGGAGTGAAGGCAATGCGAGTAAATGCAATGGTACTATAGGTTGATCATAGTATTTCTTGAAACAAAGAGTTTTATGTGACCAGGAGTATCTTAAATATGGTCTTTGTCCACAGTTTCCATTCTGCTAAGATGACCACACATAACCTGATAAAAGTATTTTAACTCTTTGTCTACTATGATACAATTGTAAATTATAAACACAATAAATTGTGGTGCAAGCTGTCAAACAGTAACTCCTCTTAAATGGGTGCTCAGCAAAGAGTTCATGAAGTCCATGTGTGGCACATAACTCAGCTGACCTTCAACACTCGGCACAGCTTCTCAAGAGACTGAAGGAATCTCTAAAGGAACAAAAAGGAACAGCAGAGGGTGCATCAAAGTGCCATAAAAACTCACATTTAATGATAAAAACAACTGGCAACTCACAATTGATAAGGGGTAAAACACCTGTCACATCAACTCCCCGACACAAAATTCAGCCTGCTTTTATCTCATGTGACGGAGAATTTGTCAGAAGTTATCAGGCTGATAACAGAAGAACAGAGCAGGAGAAAGCCACGTGACATGGTGCTTTTGAAGAGAGATATCTGCAGTATTTTGTTGTGTGCCCAGCTCAAATGTCATGAATCTGGTTTGCATCCACTTTAACCAGTTACTGAAGGCCCCATGCCGATGTGCGTCGACAACATGGCACGGGCAGGCAAATGGAAGTAACTCTATGTCCCTTGCGAACCCGCCGTGTGCCTCGCAGGTCCCGGGAACTTGATGTTCCCGGGCGGCCTGCAATTGCGGTCGGCAAAGGCAGAACAGGGGGATGCCTTTGTAAACAAGGCATTCCCTGTTCTGCCTAGTGACATGTCACTGATCTCACCATTTCTGTGGATGGTGATCAGTAACGCGTCACTGGTAGCCACGCCCCCTAACAGTAACAACTACATGGGCCTTAGTAGGTTCATTTTTGAAGTAGAGAATTGTAACTAGTGTTTTATGGAGAATTTGTACATAGGAGCGTTATGTAGAAAAAAAATCTTTATGCATGTTTAGATTTATGTACTATTTTTTTATTTATTTTTTTTCCCAAGACTGGTCTGCTTTAAGCAATATGTTTTAATTCTATAACTAATGTGTTCATCTGTTTTACAGAAGAATTCTGGTTTGTCATCTTGACCTTGCTTAATTATTTATGTTGCATTTCAAGAATGGCAATGCCTCAAGTAGCTGACTAGGTACTTGTCTGTGCTTGGCTGAAGCTGGTAGTGTTTCACTTTATACCACAATGTCTGCCAGAAACATTCATCTATATACATGACACACAGAAACATTAAAGGGATTGTAAACCCTCAGGGTTTTTCACCTTAATTAATTCTATGCATTAAGGTAAAAAACCTTCTTTACTGCAGCTTCCCCCCCAGAGCCCCCCTTTTACTTTCCTGAACCCAGTCTTTCCAGCGATGGGCAAAAAGCACACCAGCTTCAGCTCATTGGATAGATTGATCGCAGCAGGGGGCCAATGGCTCCTGCGGCTATCAGTCAATCAAATACAATGACGCAGTAGCTGGGGCTGAGTCCTGCTGTCTGTGTCAATGGACGCAGCAGCAGGACACGGGAGCGCGCCCACACAAATTCCCCTGAGGAAAATCGCTTCTTTGTCGGGCACTTGAGAAGAGGAGAAGCCAGGAGCATTGCAGAGGGACCCCAGAAAAAGACGATCGGGGCCACTTTGTGGAAAACCCTTGCACAGGGGAGGTATGTATGAAATGTTTGTTATTTTTTTTAAAACAAACACAAACACGACTTTACAATCCCTTTTAAGCAGAAATAATCCTGAAATCAGCACAAGTTGGGAGGAAAAGGGTTAAAATAATATTTACAGAAGGCGTGACGGAATACTCTTTGTAGACCGTGTTTCTCTGTGGTATTATTCCCCAGGACTGCTGGCAAATATGCAGATTCCCTGAAGGTTATATCATCTCCTTAGGCTTTTATGTTCCATGATAAGCACAGAGTATTAGAGGCTATAAAAAGCAACACATGCCTCCTCTCTTTTGCCCTCTCTAGTATTTGTTCTTCATTTTCTAATTTTTGCTCTCCTTGGTCAATTAATATTTTATAGGCATGTAAATGTAAATATATGCTGCCTTTTTATTTAGGTAATATATTCTAAATGCAGACTAGTAAATAATGTTTCTTGCTTGAATACTTAAAGAAGTTGTAAAGGCAGAAGTATTTTTTTTATTTTTTTATCCTAATGCATTCTATACATTAAGATAAAACAAACTTCTGTGCCCCCCTCAGCTCCCCCTTATTACTTACCTGAGCCCCATCTATTTCCAGCTATGTCCACAAGTGTTTTAGTCATCTGGGACTCTCCTCCTGATTGGCTGGAACACCGCAACAGCACTATTTGCTCCCCTAGCTGTCGTTCAAAGTCAGTTAGCCAATCAGGGGAGAGAGGGGGTCCAGGGTGGGGCTCTGTCTGAATAGGCACGCAGAGTTGTGACTTGGCTCGGGTGCCCTCATAGCAAGCTGCTTGTGCGGGGGCATGCGACAGGACGGAGGGACCTGAGAAGAGGAGGATCAGGGCTGCTCTGTGCAAAACCAACTGCACAGAGGAGGTAGGTATAACATGTTTGGTTATTTTTTTTTTTTTAAACTAGACTTTACAATTGCCTTTAATAACAGTGTATATAATGAAATGAGGACCATATGAAACTGCTAATCGCATTGAACGTTTCCCTACTTTACCAGAAATTTTTGTTTACCTAATGATGGAATACCAGCTAAAATCCTAAATGTAGGCAAATGTATATCTGCACATTCTTTACTCGCCTATGTAAAGGCTTTCCCTTTCCTGCGACATGCAGTATACCTGGTGATTATACCAGTTAAAGCATCATGGTGGCACTTCTTCAGATGGGTGACAGTGCTAAGACCTAGCTACAAGGTATTCCCCCTGCACTGTTTCCAACCAATCATGTGCTTTACTGCTAGGATACAGGTCAGCACCACTAGCTAAACTCTGACAGGATATGACAGTATTATCCCTTTTAAGAATTGTCCCACTTTCCTTTGAGGAATGACCATGGGATGCAGAATAAGGATGATCCTCCTGCAATACAAGCAGCCAAAAGGGCACTCCTGGTGACTCAGCTGCCTTTTTTACTTAGACGGTTTCTTTAAACCTCATTCTCTCACTGTATGGGGTTGATTAAATAAAACTGGAGAGTGCAAAATCTGATGCAGCTCTGCCTAGAAACCAATCGGCTTCCAGTTTTTTTGTGTTAAAGCTTAATTGAACAAGCTAAAACTAAAAGCTGATTGGCCACCATACACAGCTGCACCAGATTTTGCACTCCAGTTTAAGTAAATTAACCCCAATATGTCTGGTATATTACACTGCGCTAGTAGATGCGTCCAGTGAGTAAAGTAAACCTGTCGCAATCCTGGTCAATTTAAGCAGGATATATAATGCTAATTTTCCAGCCAAAATGTTGGTTTTGGGATATACTCACTGTATAAGACTACCCCCTTCCTACTAGTCATGCCTCACCTCACGGTGCCACCATTACATGCCAGACTGTGCCCCATTACATGCCAGACTGTGCCCCATTACATGCCAGACTGTGCCCCATTACATTACATTACCCCTCCATTGTGCTGTTCTCCCTGTCCGCGCTCCGCTCTGTGTCCCCCCTCGCTGTGCCCTTACCTTATCCACATGCAGAATCACGGCCGTACTGTACGTTTTTTCAAAAGTCGCGCCTCCTACATCTTCTCTTCCGTGATAGGCGGAACAGTCCGCTTCCCAGGAGGCACTGTGTTCAGTGTTCGCCTATCACGGAGGCCCTCTCGTCCGAGGACGAGAGGGCCTCCGTGATAGGCGGACACTAAACACAGGACAAGAGGGCCTCCGTGATAGGCAGACACTGAACACAGTGCCTCCTGGGAAGCTGAGTGTTCCGCCTATCACGGAACAGAAGACCTAGGAGGCGCGGCTTTTGAAAAAACGTACGGCCGCGATTCTGCATGTCTTTAGGATAAGGTAAGGTTAGGTTACCGGCATATAAGACGACCCCCCAAGAAGATTTTAAGGGGTTAGAAAGTCATCTTATACGCCGGAAAATACGGTATATAAGCAAATGTTGTCAATGAAAACTACATGTGCAAATGAGTGGCAAGCTTGATGCCACACACTTCTTATTTTTATGCCTTTGTAGGTAAAAGGGCTAGGTTTGACTTTTGTAGCAAAATTCTAAATTTTCTTGTAACGTTGGCTTTGTTTTATCTCTTGAATTAATAATTTTGGTGTGCTGATTTTTAAAGGATTTTAGGCATAGTATAATGTATTTTTACACCGATACATTATTTCAGCTTTGCATATACCATACCTGGCCGATGCACCTTGAAGCTGGAAACCGGCTACTCCACTGATCTCCACTTGCTTCTGGATCTTATGCTAAGCAGCTGGCCTCTAATGCATTGCAAAAACAGGAGGTTGGCTGCTAGGCACAGGTGCCATTAAGAGAACATTTGTTTTGCAGTCTCGGTCAAGGTGGTGAAGTCATGCTCTCCATCTTATCCAATCAGAGAACATTCATTTAGAAGCATTCTATGAATGATGCCAATGAGAGATCCATGGAATACTGGTGTCTGCTTCAGTAATTTCCAATTTCCAGTGGCATCTGTTGGGTATGGTGTATATACATGGTTACATTTGTTCCAAGCTGGACCAGTGTATTTGTGTAAAAAAAAAACTACCATGCCTGCAATTCAACTTTGAAGTCGTTTTACCTTTAATGCATTCTCTGCATTAAGGTAAAAATCTGTGTGCAGCTCCCCAACCAGCCCCCCTCTATACTTACATTGGCCTGATCTTGATCCAGCGATGTGCACAAGAGCAGTGGATCTCTCCCTCTTCATTGGCTCTGCTGTCAATCACAGCCAATGAGGGAGCAGAGGGTGGAGCCGAGTCGCACTTTATGTGTCTCTTGGACACAAAGAGCACAGCTTGGGAGCGAGCCTGCACAAGTGCCCCTATAGAAAGCGGCTTGCTATGGGGGGACTTGCAGAAGGGGGGACCAAGGAGCGTGGTGGACCTGAGAGAGGAGGATCGGGACTGCTCTATGCAAAATATGTGCACAGAGCAGGTAAGTTTTTAACATATTTGTGTTCATTGTATTCTAAGTTTGAATTGCCCAGGTTTTTTTTTTAATTAGTATCAGACCTCTAAATAGAATGGTACAAAGTGAAGGTGAATATGTGACGCAGGGGAGTGAGACTCTGTTGTTTGCCCATGTTTACTTTAAAATAAAGGCATGTAGAGGGGGGAAAAAACGTGAATAGATAATTGACATCAACATTTGTTTGAGACCATTACCATTATCTAGGAATGCATGTGAAATAGAAAAGGAAATGTAGACCATTACCTCATGTCACTTTTTTTTTTCTTGCTGTTATCTTTTAGAATTCCCTGATGATATAAATCCTACTACTAAGGAGAAAGGTGGGCCCAGAGGACCAGAACCTACTCGCTATGGAGACTGGGAGAGAAAGGGTCGATGCATTGACTTTTAATGTGGCCATCTATAGATATAGTCAAGCTTGGACCAATGTAACTATGCATATACCATACCTGGCCGATGCACCTGGAAGCTGGAAATCATTGGAGTAAATAAATCACTGAATCAGATGAATGGGCTGAAAATCGCACAAGAACGCAGCGGTTTAGTATGCTGGCAGCTCTGTTTGCTTTCTGTGTGCCCTAGTGATGGCCTGTGTTAATCTAATGTGGTGAAACGCTGGTCACCTATGTGAACAGGGCCTAAATGTTCTTTTAGATGTAGACCCCTTTTGTCTGATTCTGAAACCTCTAGTGTATGGTAAACTGAAGCAGGTTTCATTACATTGCTGTAAACTAAATTTCAAACTGCCACGAGAGACTGCTCGGTGAACTACTGCTGTTTTGGGGTTTGATACGGCAGAAGGAAATGAATTTCACTAAATATCACAAAGTTTAGTAATAAATCTGTAAACTAAAAATCATCTTACTCTTGTCTGCTTTTTTTTTGTAATGTATTGCAGATGGTGCAGGGCTATTAATAGTCCATAAATGTACAATACACCATCCGTGCTGGTACACAAAAGGACATGCAGGTGATTCCGCGGGTGCGATTAACCAATAGTAAAAATGGCCTCTCCGATTGGGAAAATTATCCAAAAGGTTTTGAGTATGTAGCAAGAAATAGATCCTGGCTAAGGCCCCATTTAGAATGGCACCCCAACATAGCAATGCAGTAGTGAGCAATGATGTGCTGAAAATATGTCATCAAAAATGAATGGGGCTGCCTTAACACAACAAACTTTAAAGCAATTTTTTTTTTTTAAAGTCAGCAGCTACAAACACTGCAGCTGCTGACTTTTAATAAGGACACTTACCTGTCCTAGGCACCCGCGATGTCAGCCCCCCAAGGCCGATCCCTCGATCGTGGCAGGTCCCAGCGCCGCCATCCTCACTAAGGGAAACAGGCAGTAGAGCCTTGCGGCTTCACTGCCCGTTTCCTACTGCGCATGCGCAAGTCTTGTGGCGATGTATGAATGGGCGACTGCTCTCTGGGATACACACAGTTCCCAGAAGGCAGAGCGCCCCATTCCCCAGAAGACAACGCAAAGATTGAAGACCAGCCGCGGACTAGGAAGAGGCAGATTAGGAAGATCCGCCTAGCAACCTCAATTTCTGGTAAGTAAAAAATTTTTTTTTTTTATTTTGTACATTCACATTCCTGCCCTGAAGGAGCTTACAATCTAAGGTCCCCAACTTGCATTCATACATACAGATACTATGGCCAATTAACCTACCAGCATGTCTTTGGAGTGTGGGAGGAACCCCACACAGGCAAAGGGAAAACATGCAAACTCTGTGCAGGTAGTGCCTTAGTTGAGATTCAAACCAATGACCCTGGTTCTACTATGAAGAAGTGCTAACCACATCGCTACTGTGCTGCTCAAAAAAAACTATTGTGTCACAAATTAAAGTGGATGTCCACCCTAAAAAAATAAAATTACACCAAAATACTACAAAAAAATAGAATAGAAAAAAAATTGAAAAAATATTTATATATGCAAAAGCGCTGCATCAATTCACTGCGCTATATACAGTATCTCACAAAAGTGTGTACACCCCCTTACTTTTTTGTAAACATTTTATTATATCTTTTATGAAACACTGAAGAAATTACACTTTGCTAAAATCCATCAGACATTCCCATTTTAACGGCTATGGTTGTTTTATATTCCACATCTGCTTATTTAAATATTAATTAAAACATTTATTAAATTTGAATTCCAGCAAAAACCAAACAAATCTTAATAATGCTCCCTTCCCCCTCCCAACACCTATTCTGACTAGCCTGCACAAGAAAGATCTGTACCCATACATCTGTTCTGATCTACCCTGTGCTGCCACCAATAGGCTACATTGGCCTATCCAATGTCGCCGATCCCTCCTCCCCCCCCCCCCCCCCCTGTATTGGTGCTGGCTGACACAGGAGAGCTTGAATGCGTGACCGGATTTTAGCAGCCTGAAAATTGGTAAGTACAGTATCTCACAAAAGTGTAATTTTACACATTTTTGTAAATATTTTATTATCTTATCATCATGTGACAACACTGAAGAAATGACACTTTTCTACAATGTAAAGTAGTGAGTGTACAGCTTGTATAACAGTGTCAATTTGCTGCCCGCTCAAAATAATTTAACACAGCCATTAATGTCTAAACTGCTGACAACAAAAGTGAGTACACTCAGGGTGGATTTGATTTAAATTAAGTCGATTTAAATCACTAGTAAAAGGGCTTGATTTAAATCATAATTTTTAAAGAGCAACTGTCAACTCTGTTCACACACCGACAGTCCCATTCACTTTAATGGGATGGCGGGTGATGCGGCAATGACACAACAAGGTGAGGGATGTTGCGGTAGGTGAGTGGATGCCCACTAACAGGTACTGCCATGATGGATCTCAAATAACAGGTGCTCTTTAAATGTAAGGACTTATTATTTCTGGTAGTTAGAATCTTTAATATTTGCAAACAAAACGAAGGTTTCCTATTTAGAATAGTAAGTAGTCAGGTTAGTAAAACAGCGATATCAGAACCATTCCAATTACAAAGTTTGTAATGTACATAGATTTGCAAAACAATGGGATAGAGGAATATTCCTGGACTTTGGGATTTTTTTTATGGTTACGTTTATTTTGATCTCATCAGACCACAGGACGTGGTTCCAGTAATCCATGTCCTTAGTCTGCTTGTCTTCAGCAAACTGTTTGTGGGATTCCATGTGCATCCTCATTAGAAGAGGCTTCCTTCTGGGACGACAGCCATGCAGACCAGTTGAAGCAGTGTGCAGCGTATGATCTGAGCACCGACAGGCTGGCCTTCAACCTCCGAAGCAATGCTGGCAGCACTCATTTATCTATTTTCCAAAGACAACCTCTGCATATGATGCTGAGCATGTGCACTCAACTTCTTTGGTCGACCATAGCGAGGTTTGTTCTGAGTGGAACCTGTCCTGTTAAACTGCAGTATGTCTTGGCCACTGTGCTGCAGCTCAGTTTCAGGGTCTTGGCAATCTTCTAAAGCTCGATTCACACCTATGCATGTTGCTTTTGAGCGTTTTTGCAATGCTTTTTGCAGTGCTTGCTGCGTTTTTTGGCGTGCGTTTTTACCGCCATTTGCATTTTTTTTTGTTTTTAGCCAGTAATTTTTTACATTTCCTTTAACAACCAGCTATAAACAGGTTAAAAAAAAACGCAAATCGCAGCAAAATCGCCTCACTTGCGTTTTTGATGCAGGTCCATTGAATTTTATTGCATGCAAAATGCTGCTTTTTGCAGGAAAAAAGTCCCTGACCCTTTCCAAAAATGCAGAGGCACAAAAAAGCATTGATGTGAACATGTTCCATAGGAAACCATGTTAAAAAATTTCCCTGCATTTCTGCAAAATGCATCAAAAAAGCATTAGTGTGAATGGAGCCTTATAGCCTAGGCCAGGGATCACCAAACTATGGCCCTCAAGTTGTTCAGGAACTACACTTCCCATCATGCCTAGTCATATCTGTGAATGTCAGTTTTACAATGCCTCACGGGACGTGTAGTTCCACAACAGCTGGAGGGCCGTAGTTTGGAGATTCCTGCCTGCGCCATGGTGTGTTCAAGGTTAAGTGCAGTGTTAGTTTTCCGCCACACACAGTTTTGTTTTTAGGCCAAAAAGTTCAATTTTGGTCTCACCTGACCAGAGCACCTTCTTCCACGTGTTTGCTGTGTCCCCCACATGGCTTCTTGCAAACTGGACTACTTATGACTTTTTTTCAGCAATGGCTTTCTTCTTACCACTCTTCCATAAAAGTCAGATTTATGAAGTGCACGACTAATGGTGCCACCTGAGCTGTGGATCTCTGCAACTCTTTTCCAGAGTTACCATGGGTCTCTTGGCTACTTCTCTGATTAATGCTCCCTTTGCCCGGCCTGTCAGTTTAGGTGGACGGCCATGTCCTGGTAGGTTTGCAGTTGTGCCATACTCTTCATTTTTGGATGGTGGATTGAACAGTGCTCTGCGAGACATTCAAAGCTTGGGATAATTTTTTATAGCTTAACCCTGCTTTAACCACTTAAGCCCCGGACCAATATGCAGCCTAAAGACCCAAGGTGTTTTTACAGTTCGGGACTGCGTCGCTTTAACAGACAATTGCGCGGTCGTGCGACGTGGCTCCCAAACAAAATTGGCGTCCTTTTTTCCCCACAAATAGAGCTTTCTTTTGGTGGTATTTGATCACATCTGCGGTTTTTAGTTTTTGCGCTATAAACAAAAATAGAGCGACAATTTTGAAAAAAAAGCAATATTTTTTACTTTTTGCTGTAATAAATATCCCCCAAAAACATATATAAAAACATTTTTTTTCCTCAGTTTAGGCCGATACGTATTCTTCTACCTATTTTTAGTAAAAAAAATCGCAATAAGCGTTTATCGATTGGTTTGCGCAAAATTTATAGTGTTTACAAAATAGGGGATAGTTTTATTGCATTTTTTTTTTTTTTTTTTTTTTTTACTACTAATGGCGGCGATCAGCAATTTTTTTCGTGACTGCGACATTATGGCGGACACTTCGGACAATTTTGACACATTTTTGGGACCATTGTCATTTTCACAGCAAAAAATGCATTTAAATTGCATTCTTTATTGTGAAAATGACAGTTGCAGTTTGGGAGTTAACCACAGGTGGCGCTGTAGGAGTTAGGGTGCACCTAGTATGTGTTTACAACTGTTTGGGGGTGTGGCTGTAGGAATGACGTCATCGATCGTGTCTTCCCTATAAAGGGAATGACGCGATCGATGCGCCGCCATAGTGAAGGACGGGGAAGCCGTGTTTACACACGGCTCTCCTCGTTCTTCAGCTCCGGGGAGCGATCGCGACGGAGCGGCTATAAACAAATAGCCGCGCCGTGGTCCCGGATCGCTCCCCGAGCGGACCCGACCTCCGCATGTAGCGGGGGGGGTCCCGATCGGACCCCCCACCCGCTAATAGGCGAGGACGTACGTGTACGCCCATGTGCCTGTACGTGCCATATTGTGGACGTATATGTACATGCGGGGGTCGGGAACTGGTTAAACTTCTCCACATCTTTCTCCCTGATCTTTCTGGTGTGTTCCTTGGCCTCCGTGATGCTGTTTGTTCACTAAGGTTCTCTAATGCCCCATACCAGTGTTTCTCAACTCCAGTCCTCAAGGCACACCAACAGGTCATGTTTTCAGGCTTTCCATTATTTTGCACAGGTGATTTCATCAGTTTCACTGCCTAATGGCCCGTACACACGATCCGAATATCGGACGAAAACGATCGTCCGATGAAGAATCGTACGATTTTCGGATCGTGTGTACACTACTTTCGAGAGCCGATCACGACCGTTCATCCGATATTTTTCGATCGGACATGCACGAAAATTTTCCTCGTACGATGTAAGATCGTACGATTTTCGTTTAGTCAGTACAGTTGTCGTCCGACAATACAATACAAATTCATTACAACACATGACATCACTTCCGATTATTTTTTTCGGTCGTACGAGAATTTTCGGGACTTTAATAACCTATTTTATTTTACTTGCGACTATTAAGCGAAAAAAGTCGTACGATCCGTCGTACGATATTCGGATCGTGTGTACGGGCCATAAGGCTGGGTTCACACTACTACACTACTTTCATCCTTTGCTCTGTGTTCAATGTTTCCCTATGAGAGCGTCTTGTAGCGTCCTACACAAGTCGGTCCGACTTTGAAAATGCTCCCTGTACTACTTTTGGTCCTACATTGATCCTACTTCAGGCCCATTGAATATCATTGAAGTCGGACCAAAGTAGTATCCTGTTCATGAAAGTAGGATGGATGTAGGACCAATGTAGGATAAATGTAGGACCAATGTAGCAGAGCAAAGTAGGATGAAAGTAGTGTAGTAGTGTGAACCCAGCCTCAGTAACTACCACAGCCGTTTCAACTGTGGGAAATCCTGAAAACATGACCTGTTGGTGCGCCTTGAGGACTGGAGTTGAGAAACACTGCCCCATACACACGATATATGAAATATCTGATTTTCTGTCGGAAAAACCTTGGATGGTTTTTCCAACGGATATCCGCTCAAGCTTGGCTTGCATACACACGGTCACACAAACGTTCTCTGAACTTTCGTCCGTCAAGAACGCGGTGGCGTACAACACTACGAAAAGCCGAGAAAATTAAGTTCAATACTTCCGAGCATGCGTCAAATTGTTTCTCAGCATGTGTCGGAATTTTGCGCATCGGAATTGGAAAATTTGAGAACCAGCTCTCAATCTTTTGCTGGCGGAAATTCTGACAGCAAAAGTCCGATGGAGCATACACGCGGTCGGAATTTCCGTTCAAAAACTCACATTAGACTTTTTCTGGTGGAATTTCCGATTTGTGTGTACGGGGCATAAGGCTGGGTTCACACTGGTACGAAATTACTGTTGTATGACTGTCATCCTACTTTTCTCTGCAACATCGGTCCTACACCATCCGACTTGAATGAACAGGATAAGATTTTGCTCTGACTTTGAGATAGTCTGACTTGTCCTGTGACCATTCAAAACAATTCCAGTGCGAAGAATTCCTTTTACTGCTGTTGTCCCAAGTCATATGGTTAGGACAAGGATCCGACTTCAATGGGCTGGACCAAAGTAGTGCAGGAACCTTTTTCAAAGTCAGACCGATTTGTGTCGGACCAGTTAAGACGGCTCTCATAGGGAACCATTGATTTATACACATCATGCGACATGAGCTCCTAATGTCGGAGCGTTTGCAGTGTGAACCCGGCCTAAGGGCTTCACAGAACAACTGTATTTATACTGGCCCAGATTCAAGAAGCAATTGCGCCTGTGTAACCATAGGTTACACAGCACAATTGCTTACTTGCTCCGGCGTTACGAATGCTCCTGATTCAGGAACATCGTAACGCCGACTGCAGCCTAAAATCTGCGTGGCATAAGGCTCTTATGCCACGCATATTTTAGGCTGCATTCTTGCGATGACCGCTAGGGGGCGCTCCCATTGTGCTCAGTGTATAGTATGCAAATTGCATACTAACACCGATTCACAATGTTGCGCGAGCCCTGCGTACGCAAGTTATGTCGTTTCCGTACGGCGTGTTTAGCGTAAGGCTGCCCCTTCTAATAGTAGGGGCAGCCAATGCTAAAGTATACCCGTCGTTCCCGCGTCGCGAAATTTGAATTTCACGTCGTTTGCGTAAGTGATTCGTGAATGGCGCTGGACGCCATTCACGTTCACTTGGAAGCAAATGACGTCCTTGCGACGTCATTTGCCGCAATGCACGTCGGGAAAGTTTCCCAACGGAGCATGCACTCGGCGCGGGAGCGCGCCTAATTTAAATGATTCCCGCCCCCTACGGGATCATTTAAATTGCGTGCTCTAGCGCCGGGCAATTTTGCCGGCGCGCCCGCGCAATTCACGGAGCTTCTGCTCTGTGAATCAAGGGCAGCAGAGCAAATTTGCGGGGGCGCAGGGCAAAATCGTTGCCCTGCGCCTTCCGCAAAAAAAGCGCAAATCTCTTTGAATCCGGGCCACTGAGATTAAATTACACACACTCTATTTACTAATTAGGTGACTTCTGAAGGAAATTGGTTCCACTCAATTTTAGTTGGGGGCAACAGAAAAAAGGGGGCTGAATAAAAAAAAGAATGCCACACTTTTCAGATATTTATTTGTATAACATTTTAAAAACAATTTATAATTTTCCATTACTTTACATTGTAGCAAAGTGTCATTTTCCTCCAAACTCCTTGTCTACAACTGAGTGACCACCTCATTAAGAATAACCTTGGGGGGCGTGACCGGCATGCGAGTAAGTCGGCCGCATAAGGACAGAGCGCCACACACCGGCCCTCTATCACGAGCGTCTGCCAGCTTCCCACTGTCTATCACAGCATGCCTGAGCCAGCTTCTCATTGCCGCTGCACTCGAGTGGACATGTCATTATAAAGGAAGTACGATCGGCTCCCCCTCAAGCTGACGGACTTTTGCAACTACCACTATTTTATTCTCTAGGGCAGGGGTGTCAAACTGGCGGCCCTCCAGCTGTTCCGAAACTACAAGTCCCATCATGCCTCTGCCTGTGAGAGTCATGCTTGTAACTGTTAGCCTTGCAATGCCTCATGGGACTTGTAGTTTTGCAACAGCTGGAGGGCCACCAGTTTGACAGCTCTAGGGTATCTGCTTTCAGAAAATATATAATATTTGTGTAATCTTCAGGCCTACAATTATTTTTTAAGCCTGTGCAAAAAAATAAAAAGACACGCAAAAACAGCTCTGGGGACGAATGGGTTAAATCGAAGGGTTTAGATTGGCTTTATGATTTACTGCTGCTCAGGGGCTCTGGGCTTCAGCAAAATGGCAGCCTCCAGTAAGAAGAAACAGGAGCAATGCTGGAGGCAGTTTACAGCACAGTTTTGGTAGCCTAAAGGCCCTTTCAGACGTGCGGACCGTATATCCGTTTTTCATCCATCTGATTTTGGATGAAATACGAACATACATGTAACCCAATGAGATAGCGCGTGTCAGCAGATGAACATCCGCTGACATCCGATCTCATCAGTCCCCGCTATGGTCCGTTTCTGCTGACGGAGGAAAATCCTATTTTTTCATTCCTTCTGCGGATCGGAAGAACTTGAATAAATGGTCTGTGTTCATCCGGTCCCCCATAGAGGAGAGTGGAGATCCGACAGGGTGGTCCCCGCACAGTGTTCAGAGACAGACCTGTCATCTGCCGGCTCAGCGGGGATCAACGGAGCGATCCCAGCTGAGCAAGCGGATGGTTAAATCGGATCTTCATGGGATCTGCACGTCTGAAAGGGCCCTTATTATTAATGTTGAATTAACATAATTTTTTATGAAGCTGTGCAACCAATCAGCTTTTATCTTCAGCTTGTTCAGTTAGATAATGAAAATGAAAGGTAAAAGCTGACTGGTTGAACAGATTTTTGTGGTTCCAATTTTAGTAGATTCCCCCCAATGCATTCTGAATAATCTCAGACTGATGTCATCAATACCAGCCTCAATGGAGGTGATGGTAGTAGAATAGGTGAGGTACCATGTAGGTGACCAGCAAAGTGCTCCATAATAATGGTATAAATGTCCCTATGGATATAGCCGCATGCTGGCATCACTCCTACTGCAATTCATATGGACCTCTAGGTGTGTCTACATGCTGGTAACAAAACTGCTCCCAGCACATGTGTGGACACCCGGAATTCCCCAATAAGGTGACGTCACATAACCAGCGGCCACGACCACCGATCCGTCTCCTGTTTGCGTCACGCAGGTGTGCCCTCACGACACGCCCACCATACCTGTCACGCTTCTGCATCACCCGGCGACAGTGTGGGCGTGCACTTCGCGGGAAGAGGCGTGGTTAGGAGAAGGAGGAAGCCGGACGGGCAGTGATTGGTGGATTGTGGAGGAAAGTGTCGTCACGGTGTGAGGTTCCCGGAAGTGTCGTGTGTAAGGGAGAGAGGAGAGTGAGCAGAGGAGGCTGTGTTCAGCTGACTGATAGCGGATAGAGCGCTCTCTTCTCTGTATAGGACTGCTGTGTGAGCCACACTTATCCTTCCAGAGCCACCGTGACCGACACTGCTCCCCTGCCCGCAGACATGGCCACCCGCTCAGAGAGGGAGAAGGCCCTGAAGCTGAATGAGCAGCACCAGGCCATCCTGTCTCGTATGCTGAGGGAGGAGGACAACAAGTACTGCGCTGACTGCGAGGCCAAGGGTAAGGTGGTGAGGGGGGGGGCTCTGCTATGAATGACCAGCTGTCACTGACACCCCACATCCTCCATTCATGGCTACAGCACTCTGGATCTGATTGCTTGTTGTGCAGCTCTGACAGTTCTTCTTTCAGACCAGAATTCTGTGCTGTACTCGAAGTTTCCTTTAGGGTCACTCCCCACATGCTTTGCAATGTGACCAGTCAGCGTTACATTTACCAGAACTATATGATATGAGGACCTACCTGAATGATCCAATCAGGCAGGCCCTTTCACCACTGAGGACCTACCTGGATGGTCCAGGCAGGCCCTTTCACCACTGAGAACCTACCTTGATGGTCCAATCAGGCAGACCCTTGCATCACTGAGGACCTACCTGGATCATCCAATCAGGCAAGCCCTTGCACCACTGAGGACTTACCTGAATGATCCAACCAGGCAGGCCCCTGCACCACTGAGGACCTACCTGGATGGTCCAATTAGGCAGACCCTTGCACCACTGAGGACCTACCTGGATGATCCAATCAGGCAGGCCCTTGCACCACTGAGGACCTACCTGGATGATCCAATCAGGCAGGCCCTTGCACCACTGAGGACCTACCTGGATGATCTAATCAGGCAGGCCCTTGCACCACTGAGGACCTACCTGGATGATCTAATCAGGCAGGCCCTTGCACCACTGAGGACCTACCTGGATGATCCAATCCGGCAGGGCCTTCCATGTAGTTGTTGATTGTACCATCAGATTGAAAGGTGTGTGTGTGTGGTGGCCTTACGCAGTGCAAACAAAACTGATCTATGTCCAATTCAAGAATATGATTGAATTGTCATCGATTAGAGTGAGAATAAAATGGCGTGGCTGAGCAATGAGTGACGGTGATGGGATCCATCAATCCAAGACAGTTGGGTGTGGTGGGAAAATAAACTGTACAGGTTGATCTTTGGTGTTTTTGTGAATCATGATGAAGCTACATTTGGGCATGTAAGGGTGCCAGAGACACCACTGATCGACCCGTATGACTGGTTGTTTAACATCACCACAACCGATTGACTAGGGTTGAATTAAGCCATCACTATCTGTTGCTTATCACTCAGCCTCTCTATTTATGTCTTCCACTGATGTCCCATTTATTTAATGAGACATCAACATGTCTTATCACACCATGTATGGCCACCGCTAGAGCTTCCCCATTCCTACTGGATGGACAGGTATGCACGGCTATGACACATCTAATTGCCTACATGGGATGTTTTGGTTTAGTCAGTCTATTATTAGCCGTAGTGATTAATTCTGTAATGATTGCTCATTACACTTCTTCTCATTATTATTATTTCCTCTTTATTTGTTTTCTTTTCTGTAATATAAATATTACGTAATCCTTTTCATTTAAGGATCCTGCATTTAACACTTAAACTGCTGAAAGGATTACATTTTTAAGGGATCTGTAATAAAGACCGATCACTACGATGCTTTCTCCCTGTGCACGGTGACTGGTTTTGTCTCCGCCTCCTCCTGCAGACAGCCTGTGGTTGGTGGGCCTGCTAGACTCCACCCACAGCTCTGCCATGTGCATAGGGTATATACAGCACAGTGATGTCAATACTACATGTACAAGGTGATAACTGGGTTTGTAATGACATTTGGCACACACAAAGTGGGTTTATATTCGTCGCAGCTGCTGAGGAATATATTTAAGTGGGAGGTTTGGGCCTAGAGTTCAGCTTTAAAGCTGATCTCTGGGCATTAACCAGAATATTAACAGTTTAACCGGTTCCTTACCGAGTCATTGTAAAATAACGTCGGCAGGAACCTTCCCTCCAGGTGGACGTCGTATGCCGTCCTGGGTTTCCCGGCTGTCTAGGGGGCGAGCACGCCACCGCCGCTTCCCTGGGCACCCGGTGTGCATTCCCTGAGAACGCAATGTCCGCCGGGCACCCGCACTTGCCTGCGATCACAGCAGGACCGTGGATCTGTGTGTATAAACGCACAGATGTGTGTTCCCAGTACAGAGGAACACAGATCGGTCCCCTCCCCTCCCCTTACAGTTAGAATCACTCCCTAGGGAACATATTAACCCCTTGATCGCCCCCTAGTGTTAACCCCTTCCCTGCCAGTCACATTTACACAGTAATTAGTGCAGGTTTATAGCACTAATCGCTGTATGAATGTGAATGGTCCCAAAACAGTGTCAAAAGTGTCTGTAAGCTGTAAGGATGAGCTCCAGCGTGTTCGCATGGTACACGTGCAGAGCCGGCCAGGAAGTCTGCACGGTGCTGCGCTAATCACAGCCAGGGAGACATTGCCCAGATGCTCGGCTGCAGAGTTTGGGAAATGTATCCCTGGCTGTGATTAGCGCCGTGCAAACTTCCTGGCGGGCTCTGCATGTGTACCATGCGAACACGCTGGAGCTCATCCTTAATCTGCTGTCTTCAGTTTGTATGTATTCTTTAGAAAGTGTTAGATTTTCTCTTCCTGGTTGGCAGTGAAGTCTGGGCATACAGCTCCTCTCCTTGTAGGTAGAGACTTTCAGCTCTGTACGTTGAATAGTTCAGCATTCTTCTAATCTAGTTATAGCATCCTCCCCAACACAAAAATCAGGCTACTTTGTGCCAAGTTGACGGAACTTGTCAGAAGTTATCAGGATGATAACAGAAGAACAGGATGTTAAAAAAAAGTCCTGCAAGCAGCATCTTTGAAGCAGTGTATACTGCTCCTCCACCACTCCTGCCCCTTGAAATGAATGGGCACTGCTGCCGAAGCGCCTGCAAAGAGATTCTGCAGCGGTGCTACAGGGCGCATTTAACCCCTTCAGCGGCCACTAGCTGGGTTATAAGCGCCCTGCTAGCAGCCGAATAGCGCCACTAAAATGATGGTAAAGCGCCGCTAAAACTAGGGGCGACTTTACCATCAACACCTGCCCGCTCCAGTGTGAAAGCAGCTGAGTTCCGCTGGAAAAAAAAATATTAAAAGTTAGCAGCTACAAATACTGCAGCTGCTGACTTTTAATATATGGACACTTGCCTGTCCTGGGCACCCGCGATGTCGGCACCCGAAGCCGATCTCTCACTCTGCTCTCGGGTGCTGCCCCGGCCATCTTCAGTAAGGGAATCTGGAAGCGGGCACAAAATTGGGTAATTAAAACTTTTGGACGAAGGGGGGGGGGGGGAAAAAAAAAACAGGCTTACTTTACGGTTTCGTTTTTTAAAAAATTCATTAACCACTTCCATACCAGGTACTTACGCAGCTTCCCGCCCAAGCCAATTTTCAGCTTTCAGCACTGTCGCACTTTGAATGGCAATTGCGCGGTCATGCTACACTGTACCCAAACAAAATTGGCGTCCTTTTTTCCCCACAAATAGAGCTTTCTTTTGGTGGTATTCGATCACCTCTGCGATTTTTTTTTTTTTTGCGCAACAACTAAAAAAAGGCTGAAAATTTGGAAAAAAAATTACGTTTTTATTTGTTTCTGTTAATTTTTTTGTAAATAAGTTTTCTCTTTCAATTACGGGCACTGATATGGCGGCACTAATGGGCACCGATGAGATGGCACTGATGGACATCGATGAGGTAGTACTGATGGGCACAGATGAGGTGGCACTGATTGGCGGCGCTGGTATGCGACACTGATGGGCACACATAGGCGGCACTGATGGGCACACATAGGCGGCACTGATGGGCACACATAGGCGGCACTGGGCACACATAGGCGGCACTGATGGGCACTCATGGGCGGCACTGGGCACTCATAGGCGGCACAGATGGGCACTCATGGGCGGCACTGATGGATACTTATGGGTGGCACAGATGGGCACTGATAGGTGGGCACTGGGCATGGATGGGCACTGTGGGGTGGCACTGATGGACACTGGGGTGGCACTGATGGACACTGGGGTGGCGCTGATGGACACTGGGGTGGCGCTGATGGACACTGGGGTGGCAGCACTGATTTTTGCCAGGTTGCCAGTCAGTGCCCATTTGTGGGCACTGACTGGCATCTTTTTTTTTTTCTTTATGCTTTTTTTTTTCTGTCATTTTTTTTTTTTTTGCCCACCCTGGTGCTCCAGGGTGGGCATCCCTGGTGGTCCAGTGTGGCGATCCGAGGGGGGGCTGCGCTGATAAACAATCAGCGCTAACCCCCCCTGTCAGGAGAGCCGCCGATCGGCTATCCTCTACTCGCGTCTGTCAGACGCGAGTGAGGAAGAGCCATCGACGGCTCTTCCTGTTTACATCGTGATCAGCCGTGGTTGGACACGGCTGATCACGTGGTAAAGAGTCTCCGCCGGAGGCTCTTTACCGAGATCGGAGATGCAGGGTGTCAGACTGACACCCCGCATCACCGATCGCCGCGATGCGCGCCCCCACGGGCGCGCGCGGCATGAAATCCTGCAGGACGTTCTAGAACGTCCTGTCAGGATTTCATAACCACTTCCCGGACGTAAATCGGCCATAGGCCGGGCGGGAAGTGGTTAAAGTGTCTTTTTTTTTCCCCAAAAATTGTGTTTGGAAGACCGCTGCGCAAATACCTTGTGACATAAAATATTGCAACAACCGCTATTTTATTCCCTAGGGTCCATGCTAAAAAAATATATACTGTTTTGGGGTTCTAAGTGATTTTTCTAGCAGAAAAATACAGTATTTTTAATTGTAAGCAACAAGTGTCAGAAAAGATTTAGTATTTAAACGGTTAAACTGAGAACTTCTACACACCGAGTTCAGTTCATTGATAAGTAGAAACATTGTATTCTTTTCTCACACTTGGCAGGCTGTCCAGAGACAAGTCGCTCCACTGGAAACTTCAGGCAACTTGCATTGACTTCTATGATACAGAAGTTATTTGCAAGTCCTGCTGAAGTAAATCGGCCTTTTTTTTTTTATAAACAATCGGCCGATGCCGATTAATTAAAAAGTGCCAAAAATTGGCCGATATATCGGCGACCTCTAGTCGGAACTGCAGGCAGGCCAGTAAAGCACCCTGGCTGGCCATTCTATTACAACGCTATGCTGTTGTCATTGATGTAGCATGTGGTTTAGAATTGTCCTGCTGAAAACTGCAAGGCCTTCCCTAAAAGATGGGTGGGAGCATATGCTCCTAAACCTGGATATATCTTTCAGCATTGATGGTGCCTTTCCAGATGTACAAGCCGCTCATTCCGTATGCATTAATGCACCTCATACCATCAGATGCAGGCTTTTAAACTGAGTGCCAATAAGCTGGGAGGTCCCTCTTTTCTTTAGTCCAGAATATGCAGCACCCATGGTTGCCAAAAAAAGAATGTCACATTTTTTGATTCTGCTGACCACAGAACAGTTTTCCACTTTGCAGTAGAACATTTTAAATGAGCTTTGGTTCAGAGAAGACGGTGTGTTTCTGGATCATGTTCAGATACGGCGGCTTCTTTGCATGATAGAGCTTTACCTTGCATTTTTGGATGGCACAGCATACAGTGGTCACAGACAGTTATTTTTGCTGAGCCCATGCAGTGATGTCCATCACAGAATCATGACAATTTTTTTTATTGCAGTGCCATCTGAGGGCCCAAAGCTCACGGTCATCCAGTATTGTGTTTTGGCTTTCTCCAGATTCTCAGAGTCTTCTGAATTTATGTATTGTAGATGATGATGATATATTTAAAATCTTTGCAATCTTATGTTGAGGAACACAATTCTGAAATTGTTCAACTTTACTTCTGAGACCCTCTAAGTCAGTGGTTCTCAACCTTTCTAGTGTCGTGACCCCTTGATAACATTTCACAAATTGTGGGGACCCCTAACTGTAAAATTATTTTCGTAGTGTGGAACCCGTACTACAGTGGTGTCTCGCAGCAGTGACACCTATGCTAAAATCAGGAGATAGGGTCTCCTTCAGCCCCTCCCACTTCACTTTCCTCAATAGTCAGCTGACTTCTAGTCTCTGCCCCCCAGCCATGGCGTGAACTGAATGGGTGGCTGCAAAGAGGCTGAGTCTGCGGCCGCGGGATTTAGGAACAGCCCAGCTGGGCGGCCGAGAAAAGTCTGGGAGAGTGGTGTGGGCTTCAGAAACAGTCCAGGATTTGATGACCCCTGGCAAATCATCATTCAACCCCCAAAGGGGGTCCCGACCCCCAGGTTGAGAACCACTGCTCTAAGTAGACCTGCACGATTCTGGCTAAAATGAGAATCACAATTTTTTTGCTTAGAAGATGGATCACGATTCTGGTGGCGTAACATCATCTTTCACATTAAAAAAAAAAAAAAAAAAAAAAAAAAAAAAATTGGGCTAACTTTATTGTTTTTTTTATTAATTAAAGTATATTTTCCCCCCAAAATTGCATTTGAAAGACTGCTGGGCAAATACAGTGTGACATAAAATATTGCAGCAACGGCTATTTTATTCCCTAGGGTCTCTGCTAAAATATATAATGTTTGGGGGTTCCAAGTGTCAGAAAAAGATTTGGACTTTAAGTGGTTAAACTTCATGCATATACACACAGAAGTTTCTTCTAAGAAGGAAGTTAGTTACAATGTTTCATGTTGTTAAAAACTTGGCAGACTGCCCAATATTTTCTTTACACACACAGAAGTTTATCCCATTAATCTAAGAAGGAACCATTAGCTACAATGTTTCCTGCTAAAAACCTGGCAGACTGCAGGGATATTTTCTTTTGACAGCTGATAAGTCTCTCCACTTGTTATATGAAAGAATCGGCAAACTCTGCATTTGAGATCGTTGGGGGGGGGGGGGGGGGGGGTTGAATCGAGATCACAATTTTTTGAAAATATCCCTACCACTATTACATTGGGCTCAGCATTCTAAAGTTGAACTTAACCAATCAATTTAACTGTTTCCTAGTGCATGCTGTGAATAAGAACCATCAGTCGCTGGTGCTCTCAGCCAAATGGCCAAGCCATCAAATGGAAAATGCAGATCAAACACAGTGTAAGATGGCAGCTTCCTTGGCTGTAAAGGATAAGGGGTTTGTTCCTTTTTTAAAGAAAGTTATTAAACAGCAGGATCAACAGGTATCAGTGCAGAGACCCCAGGGGACTGATGCTGTATCCACCTATTTAAGTATAATGGGGGGTGCGTTTTTTTTTTTTTTTTTGGGGTCGCATGACAATTAAAAAAAAAAAAAAAAAAAAAGCCAATTGTCCATCAGTAAATGGCTACACATCTGTTCAATGTTCCGTTCAGATAGGCCGCTCCTTTCACAGGCCGCCCAAGCTGCTCCTGGCTTTCAGTTAAAGGTTTGGTCCTCTGTACACATTTAATTCAGATTGGTTCACAGTTCTTTTCTGTTCTTCCCTGTTTTCCTGGCTCCTCTCCCCTGCAGTGTCCAATGATGGGGCATAAGATGGTCGGCTCTTTCTTTGTACCACTGGCTGGACCACTCGAGCAGAGAGGAGCTTGATGACCACAATGGAGGTACAGGGGGGCACTGAATGTGTAGGTATCGGCTTCTTAAGGATGCCGGCGGGTTCCAACAACTTCCTGCCAGTGTCCTTAACAACCAGCTGGTGTTGGCTCCTTAACAACCGGCCATTCATTGGTTAAGGATACCAAGCGGTTGACCGCTTATGAGCTGCCTGTGTGCATAGTGCATTTTAGAAGCGCTGCAGTGTGAAAGCACTCTAAACGGTTACTTTCTCGTTACAGCTCTTCACATTTAGACATGTTGTGTAAGGAAACTTGTGCTAAGAATATATTCACGATCTCGCTAACCTCTTGTTTTGGGAATGATAATTACTTGGCTGCTCTGCTGAACATAGATTCATATTTTGAGTCACTCAGGCAGGACCTGTTTTCAAATCCAGAATTCCTAAATCTGACTTCACTTCTATAATTCTTAGTCTAGGTCAGCGACTCCACGTATGTTGTGGCAGCTCTTATGTTCTTAGTATAGGTTCCCTTTAGGTTGAGTTCACACTGATTCAAATTCAATGCGGGTTTCTCAATGGATCTGGCTTGCACACCTCCGGGATGGCCGCTGTCCACATTGCAGAAGGGACCAGTGCGTCTTCTGGTCTGTTCAGGTATAAATTCAGCCAAAGATTCCGACCTGATTTTCATGTGAGACGGTGAACAGGGACACCCCGGACCCCATGCTCTGAGCTGTAGCCACATCTAGTGTGAACCTAGCCTTAAACCATCTACATGAGGTTTCTCAGAGCAGGTGGAGCTAATTTGGTGTGTATGTCGCTGCTGGGTCCACCCTTCTCCAGCATGTCTTTTGGAATGTCCCAGAAAGCTGCTGGAGGGGATACATGTTCTCGTATAGTAGAGATTGGAGCCCCCCCCCCCCCCAAAAAAAAAAAAAAAAAGTTTGGAGCAGTAAAGGTCTGCTTCTAATTTAATCTTTGAATGGTAACTCGGTTTGTCTTTATATTGACCTCTATACACCCTTGTACAGCAGAACACACACTGTAAGAGAGTAGCAACAACTATAAGCTTGCAGCACTCTATTGCATTGTGTAGCGCTGTTAGTCTAAGCCCTCGTTCACACTGCTCAGCTTTGAAATCATACGAGTTCATCTGAAATCACACAATTTCAAAGCCGAATTTCAGTCCGACTTCGGGGACCACTTAAAGGACATCTTTGTGGGTTCATGCACAGATGTCTATTGAAATCGTCACCATAAGTAGTGCAGAAACTACATTTGGAAATCAGTGTGGTGCTGCAAAGTCGGCGTTGCCTTGGGATTCTCCTTTTGCTGGCAATAGGCTCTGGATTTAACCTGTCAAATCATACCGTTGTGAACTGGGGCTAACGCAGAGATTACTGATACCATGGCAGTGTTCATTCTAGGGACTGCAGCAGGTCCTTGTCTGGGCTGTAAAAAGTGAGGTCATAGACCTGGCTACGTTGTATGGCAGGTATATGGAATTGGTGGACCTCCAGCTGTTGCAGCACTACAAGTCCCATGAGGCATAGCAAGACTGACGGCCACAAGAATGACACCCAGAGGCATGATGGGACTTGTAGTTTTGAAATAGCTGGAGGTCCGCTAATTGCATATTCCTGGTGTATGGCATTTGCTGAGGAAATCCCAAGAAGAGAACAGAATACAAATCCTTTGTGAAATATAATGGCTCCCACATATCTGTTTTCAACAGAGTATTTAGTTGCATGCCAATAGTACTTACTGCTTCAAAGCTAAGTAGGTCACCAGTTTGCAGTCATCAAGAAATGTATATCTTGCAGAAGTAATTGTACATTATTTTCATTTGTTTTTCCTTTGAGAGAATATATTTATTATTTTCATTTTGGGGGGGGGGGGGGGTTGTTGTGCAATTTGAAAGGTTTTTGCAAATACTTCCCAAGAATGTTGGGGACAAGGGGCTCTTTTTTTATAAAATATTTTGGGTTATTTTCCTCATTCTAATCATTGAGCTGTTTCTAATTTTTGTACAGCCTGCACCGTTGAAAGGGACGGTCTCTGTAACTTGATCATGTTTTCTGTGTGTAAAAGCTTTTGTCTTGTATACGTTCTAGTACTGCACAGTTTATGCATGTAAATAAATTCCCTATGACATTGTGCATCATATTAATGGTTAGATACGTTCTTACCTAAGTGTATTGGAGCACTCTTTTAGTATTTGGATTTTGTTACCAGTTTCTGCTTCCACTTTGACACCACAAGCTTTTTTTATGGGATTATTTCATAAGGTGGTATCTTGCATTTATTGAGGTATGGGTGCTTTCACTGACTAATTTTAAATGTAAACTTTAGCAGTTTAGTGGTTGGCACATCACCCATGCAGCAATGGGGTCCTTGGTTCAAATCCTGTTCACTACACTGTCTGTGTGGAGTTTGGATCTCCTCCAGTGTAGGTGTTTTTTTTTTTCAGGGTACCCCGGATTCCTCCTCCACCAAAGTGAGAGTTGGGTTAATTGGCTCCTGTCTAGACTGGCCCTTGTATGTGCATGTGAGAAAGGAACCTTAGACCAGTGTTTCTCAACTCCAGTCCTCAAGGCGCACCAACAGGTCATGTTTTCAGGATTTCCCTCGGTTGAAACGGCTGTGGTAGTTACTTAGGCAGTGAAACTGATGAAATCACCTGTGCAAAATAATGGAAAGCCTGAAAACATGACCCGTTGGGGCGCCTTGAGGACTGGAGTTGAGAAACACTGCCTTAGACTTCCAGCAGGGACTGATGTAAATGAATCGTATGTAAAGTGCTGTGTAAACTGACAGTGCTATAGAAATTCCTTTTTGATGGAGAAATCCAGTCTGAGCTTTTTAGTCTGGGCTTCTCCTCTGGGTCATATAAGTGCAATTTGTTTTGTTCTCCTGTGACTCGTTTTCAGCAGAGAGGTCTGAAGTCCATTCTCTGACGTCACAGAAATCAGTCCAGGCACCGTGTCGTTGCAGCAATAAAGTCTGGCTCTGCCAGGTGCCTGGACTGATGCCTGTCTCGGCCTCTCAGCGAGCCACTAAGAGCCTCAGACGGCCACTCGCCCCTCCACAGCTAAGCGCTCCAGTGAGCGAGGAGGAGCAGAGAGAAGAGCTGCTGACTAACAGGCAGCAGCTCTCCGCTCGGTGAGCTGTGTGAACAAAGCCATCTGTGATTTTTTTTTTTTTTTTTTTTTTTCCGCTTGGTTTTCGATGTAGAGGCAGCGGAGGACAGATGCAGCATCGGACTGATGCTGCATCCACCTAGATAAGTATAAAAGGGAAAAAAATATATATCATACGTCTCTTTTTTTAAATAAAAAAGATAAAAATAAATCTTGGCGGTGATGGGGAAAAATGTCAGACATTATGGTCTGAATACATTAAGTGTGGTTCCCCCCCCCAAAAAAAAAAAATTGCGCTTGTAAGACCGCTGCGCAAATACGGTGTGACAAAGTATTGCAACGAACACCATTTTATTCTCTAGGGCAGGGGTGGGCAATTATTTTTTCGATGGGGCCACATGAGAAACTAAAAATATTTTGGATGGCCGGGCCAAAAGGCTAAACTCAATACTGCATAAAATCAATTGTATTTCTTTATAAAAAGCAGTAAATATCATTGTTGGAAAACTGGTACGAGTACTTGTTATAGACATGGCACAGGAGGGGGACAGAGGCTGGGGACATGGCACAGGAGGGGGACAGAGGCTGGGGACATGGCACAGGAGGGGGACAGAGGCTGGGGACATGGCACAGGAGGGGGACAGAGGCTGGGGACATGACACAGGAGGGGGACAGAGGCTGGGGACATGACACAGGTGGGGGACAGAGGCTGGGGACATGACACAGGAGGGGGACAGAGGCTGGGGACATGGCACAGGAGGGGGACAGAGGCTGGGGACATGACACAGGTGGGGGACAGAGGCTGGGGACATGGCACAGGAGGGGGACAGAGGCTGGGGACATGGCACAGGAGGGGGACAGAGGCTGGGGACATGGCACAGGAGGGGGACAGAGGCTGGGGACATGGCACAGGAGGGGGACAGAGGCTGGGGACATGGCACAGGAGGGGGACAGAGGCTGGGGACATGGCACAGGAGGGGGACAGAGGCTGGGGACATGGCACAGGAGGGGGACAGAGGCTGGGGACATGGCACAGGAGGGGGACAGAGGCTGGGGACATGGCACAGGAGGGGGACAGAGGCTGGGGACATGGCACAGGAGGGGGACAGAGGCTGGGGACATGGCACAGGAGGGGGACAGAGGCTGGGGACATGGCACAGGAGGGGGACAGAGGCTGGGGACATGGCACAGGAGGGGGACAGAGGCTGGGGACATGGCACAGGAGGGGGACAGAGGCTGGGGACATGGCACAGGAGGGGGACAGAGGCTGGGGACATGGCACAGGAGGGGGACAGAGGCTGGGGACATGGCACAGGAGGGGGACAGAGGCTGGGGACATGGCACAGGAGGGGGACAGAGGCTGGGGACATGGCAGAGGCTGGGGACAGGCAGCCACTGTTTAATCAATAACAATTGATTAAACAGTGGCTGCATGTGATGGCACAGTGGCTGCCTGTGATGGCACAGTGGCTGCCTGTGATGGCACAGTGGTTGCGTTTGATGGGCACAGTGGCGACAATTGATGGCACAGTGGCTGCGTGTGATGGGCACAGTGGCAACAATTGATGGCACAGTGACTGCGTGTGTTGGCACAGTGACTGCGTGTGTTGGCACAGTGGCTGCGTGTATTGGCACAGTGGCTGCGTGTTATTGGCACAGTGGCTGCGTGTTATTGGCACAGTGGCTGCGTGTTATTGGCACAGTGGCTGCGTGTTATTGGCACAGTGGCTGCGTGTGATTGGCACAGTGGCTGCGTGTGATGGGCACAGTGGCTGCGTGTGATGGGCACAGTGGCTGCGTGTGATGGGCACAGTGGCTGCGTGTGATGGGCACAGTGGCTGCGTGTGATGGGCACAGTGGCTGCGTGTGATGGGCACAGTGGCTGCGTGTGATGGGCACAGTGGCTGCGTGTGATGGGCACAGTGGCTGCGTGTGATGGGCACAGTGGCTGCGTGTGATGGCACAGTGGCTGCCTGTGATGGCACAGTGGCTGCCTGTGATGGCACAGTGGCTGCCTGTGATGGCACAGTGGCTGCCTGTGATGGCACAGTGGTTGCGTTTGATGGGCACAGTGGCGACAATTGATGGCACAGTGGCTGCGTGTGATGGGCACAGTGGCAACAATTGATGGCACAGTGACTGCGTGTGTTGGCACAGTGACTGCGTGTGTTGGCACAGTGGCTGCGTGTATTGGCACAGTGGCTGCGTGTTATTGGCACAGTGGCTGCGTGTTATTGGCACAGTGGCTGCGTGTGATTGGCACAGTGGCTGCGTGTGATGGGCACAGTGGCTGCGTGTGATGGGCACAGTGGCTGCGTGTGATGGGCACAGTGGCTGCGTGTGATGGGCACAGTGGCTGCGTGTGATGGGCACAGTGGCTGCGTGTGATGGGCACAGTGGCTGCGTGTGATGGGCACAGTGGCTGCGTGTGATGGGCACAGTGGCTGCGTGTGATGGGCACAGTGGCTGCGTGTGATTGGCACAGTGGTGACAATTTATGGTGGCACAAGTGGCTGCGTGTGTTGGCACAAGTGGCTGCGTGTGTTGGCACAAGTGGCTGCATGTGTTGGCACAAGTGGCTGCATGTGTTGGCACAAGTGGCTGCGTGTGATGGGCACAGTGACCCCTCCCGGCCCTGCCTACTGTTATCACCGTGGCGGGGAACATTAGACAGCGTTCGTTTGAACAGCTGTTTTCCCCGCTGCGCATAGACACTCCCCCTTGGACGGATCTGTCCAATCGCGAGCAAGGGGGAGTGTCTATGTGACTCCCCCTTGCTCGCGATTGGACAGATCCGTCCAAGGGGGAGTGCCTATGCGCGGCGGGGAAAACAGCTGTTCAAACGAACGCTGTCTAATGTTCCCCGCCGCGGTGATTAACGTGGCGGCGGCTGCGATTTCGGCGGCGGGGGTGGGCCGGATTAAAAGGTCCGCCGGGCCGTATACGGCCCGCGGGCCGTAGTTTGCCCAGGTCTGCTCTAGGGTGTTAGAATAAAAAATATATATAATGTTTGGGGGCTCTAATTGAAGGGAAGGAGATGGCAGTGAGAAACACATTTAGAATTGCTGGATTGCTGTTTAACTTGTAATGCCAACGGCCACCACAAGATGGCGCCAGATCACAGAAGGAAGCTTAGGCCTGCAGACGCCGCAAAGCTGTGGCCTCTATTACCAGCCAGTGCAAGCCCCACCGCGATCACACCGGCGGGGGAGGTGGGGGTGCACTGAGACACAGGACTCTAATTGTGGACGCGGCTTTGTGGCCTTTTGCAGGCCTAAGCTTTCCTCGGGCGCCAGGTCACTATTTTGTCGGGCCCTGAGTTAAGCCAACACATAAGTATGGGTAAACTACAAATTATCCTTGTGTTTTTTATTTATTATAGGTATGTATAGAACACTGAAAATGTAAGCAGCGCTTTACATATTGTACATTCTTATCAGTCCTTGACCTCGAGGAGCTTACCGTCCTATCTCTTATGCATACATATGTGTCCTGGGTAAATTAGCTTTTGTTTAAATTTGCCCTATCAACATCTCTTTGGAGTGTTGCAGGTAA
Organism: Rana temporaria; assembly: GCF_905171775.1. Classification (NCBI taxonomy): domain Eukaryota; kingdom Metazoa; phylum Chordata; class Amphibia; order Anura; family Ranidae; genus Rana; species Rana temporaria. Next base: position 225,398,616 of record NC_053492.1, read on the forward strand.
CCTGAGCACCCAGGGGAAACTCATGCAAGTGCAGGGAGAACACACTTTAACCACTTAAGACCCGGACCAAAATGCAGGTAAAGGACCAGGCCCCTTTTTGCAATTGGGCACTGCGTCGCTTTAACTGACAATTGCGCGGTCGTGCGATGTGGCTCCCAAACAAAATTGGCGTCCTTTTTTCCCCACAAATAAAGCTTTCTTTTGGTGGTATTTGATCACCTCTGTGGTTTTGATTTTTTTTGCGCTATAAACAAAAATAGAGCGACAATTTTGAAAAAAAATCAATATTTTTTACTTGTTGCTCTAATAAATATCCCCCAAAAATATATAAAAACAATATTTTTTTTCCTCAGTTTAGGCCGATATGTATTCTTCTACCTATTTTTGGTAAAAAAAAAATCGCAATAAGCGTTTATCGATAGGTTTGCGCAAAATTTATAGCTTTACAAAATAGGAAATGGTTTTATTGCATTTTAATTAATTTTTTTTTACTACTAATGGCGGCGATCAGCGATTTTATTTTTTTTAATGTTTTTCGTGACTGCGACATTATAGCGGACACTTCGGACAATTTTGACACATTTTTGGGACCATTGTATTTTCACAGCTAAAAATGCATTGTTTACTGTGAAAATGACAATTGCAGTTTGGGAGTTAACCACACTTAACCTGAAGGGGTTAAGTGTGACCTCATCTGTGTTTCTAACTCTAGGGGTGGTGTGGCTGTAGGTCTAACGTCATTGATTGTGATTCCCTATATAAGGGAACACACGATCGATGACAGCGCCACAGTGAAGAACAGGGAAGCTGTGTTTACACACGGCTCTCCCCGTTCTTCAGCTCCGGGGACCGATCGCGGGACTCCAGCGGCGATCGGGTCCACGAGTCCCGCGGCCACTGAGCCTCGGCCCGGGTCGCAGGTGCGCGCCTGCGACCCACGGCTGGGCATTATACAGGTACATGATTGTGCCCAACCGTGCCATTCTGCCGACGTATATCGGCGTTAGGCCATCCTTAAGTGGTTAAAGCAGTGTTTTGCCCAAAACAGAAATTAAAAGCCAGCAGCTACACATATACTGCAGCTGCTGGCTTTTAATAAGAGGACACTTGCCTGTCCTGGAGTCCAGCGATGTCGGCACCACAGCTGATGTTTCCATCAGCTGTCGGTTACTGCCATTGCGGGTAAGGGAACCTGGCAGTGTAGCCTTTCAGTTTCACGCTATGAACCCTACTGCGCATGCACGAGGCCCACTCCTCTTTGCTACTGGCCCGGGGGAGGAGGAGGAGGGAGCCCTGCGATGACGTCTCGAGCTGCGCCCCAAACTCCCGAAGGTGGGAAAGGATATCTGTCAGAGAGGATACCCCACCTCCCCAATTGTGGCAGTGAAGGGGGGGGGGGGGCGGCAATCGGATGAGCAGAAGTTCCACTTTTGGGTGGAAATCTGCTTTAAAGCGGGAGTTCAATCGAATTTTTTTTTTTTTAACATTAGATTGAGGCTCATTTTGTCAAGGGGAATCGGGTAGTTTTTTTAAAATCGAAGCAGTACTTACCGTTTTAGAGAGCGATCTTCTCCGCCGCTTCCGGGTATGGTCTTCGGGACTGGGCGTTCCTATTTGATTGACAGGCTTCCGACGGTCGCATACATCGCGTCACGAGTAGCCGAAAGAAGCCGAACTTCGGTGCGGCTCTATACGGCGCCTGCGCACCGACGTTCGGCTACTTTCGGAAAATCGTGACGCGATGTATGCGACCGTCGGAAGCCTGTCGGAAGACTGTCAATCAAGTAGGAACGCCCAGTCCCGCAGCCCATACCCGGAAGCGGCGGAGAAGATGCATCTCTAAAACGGTAAGTACGGCTTCGATTGTAAAAAAACACCCGATTCCCCTTGACAAAACGAGCCTCAATCTAATGTTAAAAAAAAAAGGTTTTTGGGTGAACCTCCACTTTAAGATACTTTGCGCAAAGTCACTTTTAGGATGAACTTAGACATTTTAAATATTGGGCTTTGCATCGCAAGGTTGGCTGGAGGAAGAACATTCCGCACAATCTGCAATGAAGAAACCAGGAAAGAACTTTTGGTGGGGCTGCAATGAGACATGCTATGCACTGCAATAATGCATATGTAAGCTCAATGTACTGCTGTTAGTGTTTTATTTTTTTTGAACATAGGTTTTTCCTCCAGCACACTAAAGGCATGCCGATAGGTAAGCGTTCTCACAGGTTTGCTTTTCCCCCTTTCCCAGCATTACCTTTTACAGAAAAAAAAGTTTCCCTATTAAACATAACCGAGAATAGCTTTGGACTGTGTGAGCCCCAGGACAGGAACAGGATTGCACACCTTAGACTTTTTGACCTGTACTGTGCATTTACGTCATAAAGTGAGTGTGTGTGTTTACTGCTTGGGCAGCCTGGAAACCAGTTCTTCACCAAACTGGTTTGATCAGATACTTAGAAAGGTATGTCCTTAGAAAATCTAAATCCTGTATCATCATGATGTAGAATTCATTTCAGCATTATTCTGTTTTCCTAAAGTGGTGCATATTCTCAGTTTAAACATTTTAGAAAGTTTTCTATTGTGAATAAAATATGGGTGCAAGATTTGCAAATCATTGCATTCTGTTTATTTTGATTTACATAACATCCTAACTTATGAAATTTGGAGCATTTTAACTCCTCACACATTCAAGTTGAAGGGCTTCCCTACACACAGCAATCACCCCAAAGAAGCTTCAGCTCTCTTTTTTTTTTTTTTTTTTTTTTTTTTTAACTTCCCTCCACCTAAAAGATTTCAGTTTGTTGTTCAACTGAGTTGTACAGTTTTTCCATTTTTTTTTTTTTTTTTTTTTTTTTTTTTTTAAATGTGACATAAAAAAAGTTATGAAAATTATATAGAGAGAGAGAGATATATATAGAGATAGATATATAGAGATAGATAGATAGATAGATAGATAGATAGATAGATAGATATATATATATATATCTATCTATCTATCTATCTATCTCTTGGGGGAACTTGGTTCCACCACCTCTGGCTCAGACCCTTTGGTGCCTGCTCAACACAATCACTTGTAAATGCAAAAGTCTGGTTTCTGTGTTTACAGATGACAGCTTTGTAATCACCTGAACTCTGTATGTAATGCAATTCTGGTATTTAATGACCCTTTAAGACCCTTCTACTGTTTGTGAAATCTGAACGGGTCGTGGTTGAGTTCCTGCACCTATGTTCTGAGAAAAAAAGCTCTGTGTGTGTGTGTGTGTGTGTGTTTTCGGCCCCCTTGAACTTTGCAACCTTTTGCCACATTTCAGGCTTTAAACATAAAGATATAAAACTGTAATTTTTTTTTTTTTTGAAGAATCACTAACAAGTGGGACACAATCATGAAGTGGAACGAAATTTATTGGATATTTTAACAAAAAACTGAAAAATTGGGCATGCAAAATTATTCAGCCCCTTTACTTTCAGTGCAGCAAACTCTCTCCAGATGTTCAGTGAGGATCTCTGAATGATCCAATGTTGACCTAAATGACTAATGATGATAAATAGAATCCACCTGTGTGTAATCAAGTCTCTGTATAAATGCACCTGCACTGTGATAGTCTCAGAGGTCCGTTTAAAGCGTAGAGAGCATCATGAAGAACAAGGAACACACCAGGCAGGTCCAAGATACTGTTGTGGAGAAGTTTAAAGCCGGATTTGGATACAAAAAGATTTCCCAAGCTTTAAACATCCCAAGGAGCACTGTGCAAGCGATAATATTGAAATGGGAGTATCAGACCACTGCAAATCTACGAAGAACTGGCCGTCCCTCTAAACTTTCAGCTCATACAAGGAGAAGACTGATCAGAGATGCAGCCAAGAGGCCCATGATCACTCTGGATGAACTGCAGAGATCTACAGCTGAGGTGGGAGACTCTGTCCATAGGACAACAATCAGTCGTATACTGCACAAATCTGGCCTTTATGGAAGAGTGGCAAGAAGAAAGCCATTTCTTAAAGATATCCATAAAAAGTGTTGTTTAAAGTTTGCCACAAGCCACCTGGGAGACACACCAAACATGTGGAAGAAGGTGCTCTGGTCAGATGAAACCAAAATCGAACTTTTTGGCAACAATGCAAAACGTTATGTTTGGCGTAAAAGCAACACAGCTCATCACCCTGAACACACCATCCCCACTGTCAAACATGGTGGTGGCAGCATCATGGTTTGGGCCTGCTTTTCTTCAGCAGGGACAGGAAAGATGGTTAAAATTGATGGGAAGATGGATGGAGCCAAATACAGGACCATTCTGGAAGAAAACCTGATGGAGTCTGCAAAAGACCTAAGACTGGGACGGAGATTTGTCTTCTAACAAGACAATGATCCAAAACATAAAGCAAAATCTACAATGGAATGGATCACAAATAAACATATCCAGGTGTTAGAATGGCCAAGTCAAAGTCCAGACCTGAATCCAATCGAGAATCTGTGGAAAGAACTGAGAACTTCTGTTCACAAACGCTCTCCATCCAACCTCACTGAGCTCGAGCTGTTTTGCAAGGAGGAATGGGCAAAAATTTCAGTCCCTCGATGTGCAAAACTGATCGAGACATACCCCAAGCGACTTACAGCTGTAATCGCAGCAAAAGGTGGCGCTACAAAGTATTAACTTAAGGGGGCTGAATTATTTTGCACGCCCAATTTTTCAGTTTTTTTATTTGTTAAAGTTTGAAATATCCAATTAATTTCGTTCCACTTCATGATTGTGTCCCACTTGTTGATTCTTCAAAAAAAATTACAGTTTTATATCTTTATGTTTGAAGCCTGAAATGTGGCAAAAGGTCGCAAAGTTCAAGGGGGCCGAATACTTTCGCAAGGCTGTGTGTGTGTGTATATGTGTGTGTGTGTGTGTGTGTGTGTGTGTGTGTGTGTATGTATGTATATATATATATATATATATATATATATATATATATATATATATATATATATATATATATATATATATATATATTTTACTTATTGCAACTTTATGCTGTGACATTGCAGTTTAGGACATCGATATTTGGAGTATATATTCAATACCTTTTTAAAAACGCTCTATACTCCACACATGTTCATTCAGATCCAAAAATAGCGCTGCTAGGGATTATAATTATATTATGTTTGCGCAAATAGGTTGAGTTCAGATGAATTTCTTGTAAGATAGTAGTGTAGTAGTATTGCTGATTTGAGATGGCTAACCATATCAGCTGTTGCGGTACAGTCTCTAAATTTAATATATTGGTCTACCTAGTATTGCTGCGAATTTGTTATATATGATGAAAGCAATTATTGGTGTTATGGTAAAGGGTCTTAAAGGAGAAGTCCAGCCAAAGCTTGTTTTTTGCTGGGCTTCTCCTATGGATCACAGAAGTGCAATTTAGTTTTGCACTCATGTGACCCATTTTCAGCAGAGAGTGGGCTGAAGTCCACTCTCCTCTGATGTCACGGATATCAGTCCAGGCACCACGTCACCCCAACAATGGGAGTATGGATCTGCCAGGTGCCTGTACTGACACCCGTCTTAGCCTCTCAGTGGGCCGCTGAGAGCCTGAGGCGGCCCACTCTGCCCCCTCCACAGCTCAGCCCTCTGAGTGTGGAGGCAGATGAGCAAGAGAGCTGTGAATGACAGTCTACCGCTCTCTACACAGGGAGCTGTGAAAACCCAGTGATCAGTGATGTTTGATTTCTCGGCTGTCAATGAAGAGGCACCAGGGGACATCCACAGAGGTAAGTATATATCTTAAAAGAGGCAAGGTTTTTTTTTTTTTTAAGTAACAATGATTGTGTAAGGTGCATGGTCAGCTCTTACACGGCTTTTTTTTTTTTTTTTTTTTTTTTTTTATTGTGTGTAGTAGTGTTTGGGTTTATTTATTTTATTTTTTTAGGGATTTTTTTTTTTTTTTTTTTTAAATCACAATAAAAAAAAGAAAAATCTAAATTTAAAAATTAAAGCTGACATTTCGGCATGCAAGTAAAAATCGGTGGCGTCGGCTATGCAAATCTAAAGCCTGCTAATCGGTTACTAAATTACCTCACTGTTTTGCTGCTAATTCAATGAAAAATCTGTGATGTCATCAGTGCTGTTCATAAAAAAAAAAATCAAAAAACAAAAAAACAGCTTCCGCAGGGTCCCCAGAGGAGGTATAATGTGAGGCCACTACGAGAAACTACCGTTTTTAATGATGCAATGGGAATTGAAGCTAATGGACATTCATTTGCATAGTCTGTCCGTTGCAGGTGTGGAGGATTGCAAGACTGGTGGCTGGAGGATAATTTGACTAATCACGGCAGAAACGGCACGCTCGTTCCCTACCCAGAAGTGCAGAAGTGTGTGTGTGTGTGTGATTCTGCACAAAACGGCCACCTTGTAGCGTTTGTCAAGTGGTCAAAATGGAATTTAAGCTTGGCACTAACTACTCTTAAAACTGTCCTACCCTCTTCTAACATTTATGCTTACTGACCTGTGTAAGAAAGATGTATATACTTGGAACAAGGAGAATAGAGTAATGCAGGGGTTGACAAATTTGCTTGGAATTTAGGAGCCAGCTAAAAAACTTAGGAGCCAGAAAACGCGTACCGTCCCGACGAGCTTGCGCGCAGAAGCGAACACATACGTGAGCAGCGACCGCATATGTAAACAGTGTTCAAACCACACATGTGAGGTATCGCCGCGATTGGTAGAGTGAGAGCAATAATTCTAGCCCTAGACCTCCTCTGTAACTCAAAACATGCAACCTGTAGATTTTTTTAGGCGACGTTTAAAGGGTAAAAGTTTGACGCCATTCCACGAGCGGACGTAATTTTGAAGCGTGACATGTTGGGTATCAATTTACTCGGCGTAACATTATGTTTCATAATATTAAAAAAAATAGGGATAACTTTACTGTTGTCTTATTTTTTAATTAAAAAAAGTGTAATTTTGTCCCCAAAAAAGTGCGCTTGTAAGACCGCTGCGCAAATACGGCATGACAGAAAGTATTGCAACGATCGTCATTTTATTCTCTAGGGTGTTAGGATAAAACATATATATAATGTTTGGGGGTTCTAATTAGAGGGAAGAAGATGGCAGTGAAAATAGTGAAAAATTACATTAGAATTGCTGTTTAACTTGTAATACTTAACTTGTAATACCAACGGCCACCACCAGATGGCGCCAGCTTACACATATGGTGGTAATAACTTGTAATACCAATGGCTCACCACCAGATGTGCCAACTCACAAAAAAAAAAAAAAAAACTATTTCTAGTCGCCATGGCGACCTGGCGCCCGGGATTTGTCGACCCCTGGAGTAATGGGACTTTTAGATGCTGAAACCACCTAATGGAATAATATGACACCATGATGTATAAAATATTACATACATAACATGTCTTAAGACATATAACAAAAATAAACGGCAAACTCTGTATACACCCGTGAACAGCCCCTACAACAAGGTGAACAATTTTTCCTCCATAGTCACATTATGTGTAATCATGAAACATGATAAACACTCAGGACCATAGTATGAGAAAAGTCACACCGATCTACGCATTTCACATGGTAGCTTCTTCAGGGGGTTTTCGTTGACAGAGGCCAGTGCACTAGAGCTGCTGTAAAACATAAATACAGATAATCTATATTTATAGACAATGGTACAATAAAACATCCCTATACATAATTTGATTGCATACAATGGAGTTATCAATTTGGTGATTTCTAGTGTCAATGATATCTTTTAGTCGTGAGTATGGTGACATTTTTCAATATGAACTTGTAGTGTTGCCACTAATTCGACACTAATAGTTTCACGCCTGCCATCTCTCTTTAATACACAAGATGGCAGCGATGAGTATTCTTTTTGTATCTTCAAAGGTTTTCAACCTCAGTTGCACCATATTGCCACTAGACACAGCTTGACTTTTTGATGTTTTCTGCCATGTTTGAAGGTAACTTTTGTATTTCGTCTGACTGATATGGTATATGTAATCATTAGGCGATGGGGGTAGATTCTTATGTTTTATGCTATTCCAGAGATTGGTTACCGTCTCCTCCCTTTTTGTTGTAGTGCAGCATGACAGAACTTTGATTAATTTTAGCTTGGAATCGCCAATTCCTATGTATGGGATCTCTGTGCTTTGTGAGAGCTTTTCTTGGGCTGTTTACAGACCTACATGTTTGAGACAGACATTTGACCCATTCGTCAGTGCCCTGGTGGGAACATGCAATGCCTTTTTTGAGGTTTCCAGAACTACTAACTGAATGTGTTTTTTTTTTTTTTCTTTCTATTTTCATAAAAAATAAAAATAAATGAATAATTGACAGTGATGTTTTTTATTGTACTATTGTCAATGAATATATAATCTGTATTTAGGTTTCTTTTATAGCAGCTCTAGTGCACCTGCCTCTGTAAAACCCCTGAAGAAGCTACCAATGCGAAATGCGTTTGTCTCTTTTCTCATACTATGGTCCTGAGTGTTTGTCATGATTACACATAATGTGATTGAGGAAATTGTTCACCTTTGTTGTAGGGGCTGTTTATGGATATATACAGAGTTGCTGTTTTATATTTGTTACACATGTCTTAAATTTATAAGACATTTTATGTGTTTAATACATTTTGGTATTTTATACATAATGTCCGTTTTATTCCATTTGGAGGGTTCAGCATATAAGTATCTCATTACTCTTTTTCTCCTTGTTCTGATAAACCCGGGATGTTGTGCTGTATTTCGGCGGATATATGGTACTATAACTAAGATGTGTATATACTTGCCTATTTTCATGCATCTCCGATCTGGTCATGTGATCCAGCTCCCCTTTTAGCCAGTGGCGGCTGCAGGGGAGAGGCGGGAGCACTGTCAATGGATGGGCTATAGAAGCCTGTGGGTGGCATTACCGCTCCAAGGCATTCCTAGCTGTTATGTGCTCTCTTCCCACCTCTTATGGTGGGAGATCCCATTACCGGACTGGAGCGGGATGAAACTAGGTCTATATATACACAATTCTCCTGCGATCTACTGCTGCAGAGTGATTTTAACTTTCAGTGTTGGTACTGTTGTCACTTCTATGGCTATGCTGTTACCGACTTTCAGGTGATGGTCACTAGTACATATTTTGGTGTGTGTATGTCGGACTGTATGTTTCTGATTATTCAGCTGCCCTGCCTTGTCTGTTCATGGCTTTCCACATGAAAGTATGGGAGTTCTGTGTACTGTACATGTTCTAAATGGTTGAGGCTCATTAGAAAATATAAGACATGTTACTGCACCTTTTCAGCACATAAAACTTAATTACAATGCAGTCTTTTTCTGGAGATGGTCTGGAGGTACAGATTTGCCACTCCGAAGGTGACATTGTGAGGGCATTGCAGTTATGAGCCGAAACTTAAGCAACATGCATAGCCGAGGCCACAAGTCCAGGAATGTAAAAATGTTACCAGAACCCCTGGGAATCAATTATGTAAGAGCTGTCTGCTGCTTGAATCCCTATCCATCGTCTGTGGTTTCTTCAGACTTCATTAAGCATTAGAAGAAAACACAGGAACTGTATGATTTGACTTCAAGCAAGGACACTCTGTGTTGCAGTGCTTCTATTTCAATTAGGGCTTCTTTGTAGCAGATGTAATATAATGCATGTAAGTGCAAGAAAAATGAATGTATTTCAGTGAGCCTAGTTTACATAATTGCAGTGCTTCATGTCTGTTTAAAAAAAAAAAAAAAAAAAATGTTCTATCCCCCTTTTTTATTTATTTTTCCCCCTTCAAGTAAACGCACAGCTAACACATGGAGATGCAATACAGTAGAGAGCAATGATCAATAATGCCAAAAAGCACTGCGAGTGTGTTGCAAACGCATTATGAAAGCATGTAAACACAAGTGCAGAGCTGAAAACTGGACATGGGGATTGCATTGTATACAAACCCACACTAAATTTAGTCTGGTCATACACAGTTTGCATCTGCTGAACCGGCTGAAATTTGAACCATTATTGGGAAGGCTGAATGTACCAAGTTGATCGATCACCTTGGGTGCAACCAGTCTGCCAGATCCTCTTGGGATTATCGCTAGCGGTTGCTATAGCCGCTAGCAATAATCACTGTCTTCTCCTGGTGGGGAAGGCTCCCCCAGGAAAAGGCAATTGCTGGTTCCCCCATCAACAATGCCGGTTTTGATGGGGAAATTGTGTAACTTGCGGATGCAAGATAGAAATTTACACCATGTATGGCCAGCCTGACTTATTGTACTCTTAGGTTTCCATTTATTTTTGCTGTTGGATGTCTTTGGTTAAATGTCTTATTTTATAGGAGGCAGCCAATTGCTTGAATATTTTGTTGCCACAGTGGCAGTAAAACCTGTATATTTTCTGATAAAATAAAGCAGTTTCCCATCACACTGAAATATGACTGTGCGTCCCTGAGGCGCTTTCTATGAGAATCTACAGTTCCCAGGGTTTGGTAACTAGTCTGAAGGATCACAAGCAGTAAAGGAGTTTTACTACAGATAACTGCATTGTTTATGGATTGGTGCTCAAATTTTAAAACCACATGAAGACCTTTTTTTCTGGCACTTTTTGTTCACATGTAGCAATCCGTTTTTTGTTTTTTCGGTAGAATACTACTTTGAATCCCCAAACATTTTCTATATTTTTATTTTAAAGCCGAGGTGCTTGAGAACAAATTGCTGGGCTTTGAAAAGTGTGTGTGTGTGTGTGTGTGTGTATATAATATAAATATATGGTGGTATTTCAAATGCAGTTGTAGTGGGAAAAGAAATATCCATAGGTGACTCTCTTTATTTAAAAGCCTTTAGATATACAGAGGCAGTCTAGTGCTAGAATTACTGCCCATGATCTGATGTTTGCAGCGATGCCTCTGTGCGCGCAGGACGGGTGTAGGAACGCTTTCATTTTATTATTATTGCTGTCACAAGGAATGTAAACCTCCTTTTTGTGATGGCAACAGGCATGTGATGGGTACTCTTTATGGAGTGATCTGGGGTCTACAAGATTCCAAATCCCTCTTCACTTAAAGCGGGGGTTCACCCCAAAACATTTTTTTAACATTACATTCAGCCGAGTTGTCAGAATGACATTAGGCTGTTTTTTATTTTATTTCATTGCCGTACATACCGTATTTTCACCGCCGCTTCCGGGTATGTAATCTGCGGGACTGGGCGTTCCTAATTGATTGACATCCTTCCGACCCGCGCATACAGCGCATCACGAGTTGCCGAAAGAAGCCGGACTGCGAGTCGGCTCTATACGGCGCCTGCGCTCCGACGTTCGGCTTCTTTCGGCAACTTGTGACGTGCTGTATGCGCCGGTCGGAAGGATTTCGATCAATTAGGAACGCCCAGTCCCGCAGATTACATACCCGGAAGCGGCGGTGAAAATACGGTATGTACGGCAATGAAAAAAAAAAAGCCTAATGTCGTCATTCTGACAACTCGGCTAAATGTAATGTTAGTTTTTTTTTTTTTTTTTTTTGGGGGGGTGAACCCCCGCTTTAAAAGTATTCAAAACACCAAGATCAGTGTTTGTTTGTTTGTTTGTTTTTTGTTTTGTTTTTTAATACTTTCAATCTTCAAACAATAGCATAGTTGACATCCTGGTAAACCAGACAACCATGTCATATAATCGCTTCCGTGTCACCATAATGGAGACCAGATCAAAGCCGATACTGGCTTTGTATGGGTCTCCGACTAGCTAATTTACTTGTCGGCTAGTAGCTCGGGTCTCCTGGTGGGATGGGAGAGCCCAAGAAAGCTGCAGAAGGCAACCAAAGAGGGGGGCCTGAGTCCCCCTTCTGCTTGTAATGGCAATCGAGCAGTGATTTGCAGGCATCCCCCTGGTACAACCGCTTGGTCAAATGACGCGGCAAGTGGTTGATGTGCTTGGGACACGGATAGAAGAGCAGCTCCAGACACAGACTGCATCCAGGGACACACATCTGTCTATGGATGCAAGTAAATGTTTGTACGTTTACCATCTTTGATTTGTAAAGACTTCTGTGCACAAAATGCTGTCACTCCTGGGTGCAGTTATACACTTGTTTTAATAGCTGAGCAAAGCTAGAAAGATGGATGGATGTATTTCAGTGACAAATCCAGTAGAGGGCGCTATGTTACCACATTTACTCACCATGTTACCACATTTCTGTTACTAATTCCTGGTATTTGCTGGGTGATGGGTGAACAATGCTGATGTCCATTGAAAGTGAATTAATTGCATTTCATCAAATACATTTACCCGGGTGGTCTATTTTTGTTTGTGATCTAACCATTACTATGGTAGCAGATTTTAGTTGCCCTAATTTATCTTGGCTGCAGAATTAACAGCAATGTGTCAAATAACTAAAAAGTAGCTAGAAGGCCAACATGTTGTCCTGGTCATATGACACAGAAGCTTTTTGATTATGAAAGGAAAACCTTTTACACAAGTAACTAATATTACAAGGATCATGTTAATAATTGACTTCCCCTTTCAGTCTCTAACCAGCCAAGCTTTTCTTCCTATATTGTTGCAAGCTGGAGTTTCCCTTTAAATTGTGACGGGTATAGTGAGTCACAGGGATTATAAAGTGTAATAAGCCTTCATTATAATCTATTTTAAATAGAAGCTTTATGGCTTGCCATTTCTCCAGGGATTCACTCTGTTGAGAGAACTCTGTCCATGTAATAAAAGGCCAAACCTAAAAGGAACATTGTGCCGCCTATACCCAGGATAAACATGCATTTATTTCGGCTCTGCCTACATTTTATTTTATGTAGGTCTTTCATGTACTGCTGTTAGTGGTAAGCTTTAACCTTGTGTTTAGTCTTCAACTTTCCTCTATCGTAAGCTTCTAGAAGTTGCCAGTAGGAGTACTAGTCATGACTTCATACAGAAATCTTCAGCAGTAGCCTAACATTGTGGGATGCTAAAAAGTGTATGCAAGTCTTTCAATAGCAGTGTTTATTTTGGAATTTTGCTAAAAAACCTTTGATATTTTTCATCTGTAAAAACCGACTGATGTGGAAAATATAATTAGGACTTGCTTTAAGAAAAAGAGAACTATAGGCAAAACTTTTTTTTTTTTTTAGGTAGAGTAAGGCCTCTTTCACACGAGGCGGATCAGTAATGATTCGCCCCGTGAACCTTGCTCAGCTGGGATCGCTCCGTTGATCTCCGCTGAGCAGGCAGATGACAGGGCGGTCCCCGCACACTGTGCAGGGACCGCCCTGTCTTTTCCCCGCTCTCCCCTATGGGGGGGATCAGATGAACACGGACCGTCTGTCTGTGTTCACCCGATCCGATCGACGGATGGAAAAGTAGGTTTTTCCTCCGTCAAACTTTGGCGGATCGAAGTGTTTGTTAAAATTTAAGAACTTTAATTTTTTTTTTTTTATAAACAAAAAAAAAGTCTGTAAACTAAACGCTGCTGAATGCGAGTTACTGTGTTTAGCAGCGTTTACAAACTGTTTACAGGTATTTGGCATTTCAAAATGCTTCTAAACTCAACTGCCTAGAAAGGACTGTAAACGACCCTATGTACTGATAAGATAACATAGAGGAGAGTTCAGGAGCAGCTGAAAAAAAATGCCCGACTGCTCCTAAGCCCTGGTTCACACCAATGCTACTTTGAAATCACACTATTTCACTTGAAGTAGCGTAATTTCAAAGTAGCAAAGTCGGCACGATTTCAGGTGCTACTTGATGGACATCTGTGTGGCTTCATGCACAGATGTCTATTGAAGTCGCACCTGAAATCTGCAAAAGTAGTACATAAACTACTTTTGCAAATCGGTGCATGCTGCAAAATCGACATTGCATTGATTGGAACAGTACCATTGCCTCCAATGGGCTGCGACTTGTTCTCTAAAATCGCATGACAAATGACTCCAATGTGATCTTAGGCTCAACATCTGTTTACCAGCATAAGTGTACATGAGGCCTTACCCTGCTTTTGTCTGAAAACGGGTCACAGGAGTGCAGAATGAGGCGCAGGCCTGTGATCCCCAGGAGAAGTATGAACAAAAAAAAGCTTTGGCTACACTTCTCCTTTTTAATATCCTAGTTTCCTCTTTGCATCTGATTTTACTTGGTATGTGTGTTCTGGGTCCATGACCCAGAAGTATTGAAGCCAGACGTATAGTGCTGAAGCCAAGAATTTATAGTACACGATGGTCAGGTAACTATTCATTTCAGAAAAGATCCGCAATGGCCTTTCACATATTTTATATTGTGAAAGCTTTCCTTTTAGCAGATTATTTGTTGTCTTTGGAATTACAAGCATGCATTGTTTGATTCTGATATTCCTGTGTGTTTGATAAGGAATGCTATCAACGCGGGTTGTGGTTGTATATACATTGTTTGCATGATTGTATTGAAAGACAAGTACATCCATGCAGGTTTTGCTTTCCATCATTCTTGTGTTAATTTGTTTTTTAGATTTCTAATCTGCCACTTCCTTCTCCGCGGAGCTCCTCATTTTTGTCCTCCCTCGTGTTTCCTCCTGGGAAATTGGGAGCGTTTTCTTCTGGGACCTGTGACCCAGAAGACAGCTGGACATTCATAAAGTGCCGCACGACTCACACATGCGCAGTAGGAAACGGGCAGTTTCCCTTAGGATGGCGGCGCCGGCACCCAATTGGATGGACGGATCGATCTCATATTTACACTAAAATGCAATAAAAAGTCCCTCTTTAAGAGCATTGGGCGGGAGTGACATTTTGACGCTTCCGCCCTGCAGTGATACGAAGACGGTTGTGGGCCATTTTCTCCTCACTTGTCTCCATACCCAGGCAGGGACAACATCCGATCGCCTCCACCGCTGCCGATGGCGCGGCAGAGACCACTTTTATCTTGTAGCGGACCGCCCGCTGAAGAAGAGAATACCGGGGTTATGGTAGCTAGCTGTTACTATAACAACGGTATTCCTCTTCAAACAGGCGACGTATTCCTGCGTCGGGCGGTCTGTTACTGGTTAATAATGCAGTATTTCATCATTGAAGCAGCCCATGATTAGGTACTGTGTGTGTGATGTATAGATATATAATTTTATTTTTACTATTGCATCCAAACTTTTCATTCTACATGGGACCTGAACTTGTGGCTTTTGCCACATATTTCTGTTCAACTTGGGAACGCTTGGCCTACATTTCATTTTAGGCAATAAATGTACTTTTCCTGAAAGCTATAGGGATTTACAGAGCTGGACAGCCAGCTGTTCAAGGTCCATAGCAAGATACAATTTTAAAGGTAGATTTTTCTTTTAGTTTTGGAAGTATAACTCTGCTGACTAGCCAATGCATAATTTAGTGTTCATAGCATGAAGGAACTAATATATACAACCGCTTTTACAGAACCTATAAGGGCTGGACTGACTTTTGCTTAAATTAACTGCTCATTAAATTCTAAGTAACGTCCAACGTTTGTGTGGAAAAGGGATGCTTTTGGTCCTTTTATTATATCAGATCAGTATATGTCAATCTACGTATATGGTACAGATTTTGTGCATAGTACCACCATTCTTGAGAATCATTTAGTTTGCTGCTATGTAATAACGCAGTTTATACATGCCCTCTAGTGGAAAGTTGATACATTGCATCTTCCTTTTCATCAGCGTTCAAATCCAGTATCTGAGCAAAAAATGATGTCTTGACAAAGAGACCAATAATGAATGTGATCTTCCTCTCTGCCTGCATTGTTATTTTTTAAACGGGCAGTTTGGGTGGGCGGCGGTTCTGCATCCTATTTTCTAAAGTATGTAGAGCGTTGTTTAGGAATATATTGCTTTTTGTAAAAGGGAATGGACGTAAGACATGGTTCAATATGACGGATGTTTATTTTAACTACGTTAATTATGTCTTGTCGTATTTTTATTCAAAATTATTTCATTCACAAACATAAATATCACTTGGATGTGATGTGTCCCGAAACAAATGGCAATAAAGATGATAACCAAATTTTAAAGCCCACCTCCAGGCACAAAAAAATAAAAAGCCTTACACTTGGGCCCTCCTTTAATGCAAGGGTCCAAACGGCAGTGCTGTCCTGCTCCCCGTTCCCCTCCCCCCCCCCCCCCACCCTCCCTGAAGCTCCAGTCTGTGGGCAGTGCATCGGCATCATTACGTACAGTGCAAGGATATCCCCCGTTTTGTGCATGGTGGAGGCAGGAGTGCAACCAGTAATGGGGTCTTTTGTAACCTCCTAGACTTAAAGTGGAACTATATTGCATCTGAGCACCACAAATCAAAAACGCTATACAATTCATTAACACCTTCATGTCTAATCCTTTTTCTGGCACCTGCTAATAAGTTAAAATCAAGAATTTCTTTCTCGTACATCACGGGACACAGAGCAGCATATTCATTACTATGTGGGTTATATGGAGTACCTTCAGGTGATGGACACTGGCAATCTCAAACAGGAATTGCCCCTCCCTATATAACCCCCTCCCATAGGAGGAGTACCTCAGTTTTTTCGCCAGTGTCTTAGGTGTTGGTCATGGAATAGCTTTGCCTCCACATCCTTGGGATCAAGGCGGGCTATCCGGATCTGTCCAAGGGCCTCAGAGCTAAAGTGGACAGTACCCGGGCCCCAAACCGTGGGGTTTTGCCCATAATGCTTCTCTTTTTAGAGAGCTGGACCCTGGGCCCAGGACTAAGAACCTCTGCGGTACCTAAGGTAACCTGTTTGCCAGGGTGCTATATGGGCCCAGGACAGTGGGTTCCTTTTTAGGACCCCAGGGCCTGAAGGTCTAGTACGCCACCCACGGAGATGGGGGAAGATTGGACCTCTTGCTGTGCAAAGTCCTGCGGCATGGAGCAGGTAAGAAAGGGGGGGCCTGCGGGACTTGGTTCGTCGGCAGGCTCTCTAGGGGGATCTTTGGGGGATGTGCCTGAGTATGCTCTTGCATTGGCAGTTTTGGGCCACTATGTCTATCAAAGAGACAGGATGGTCCATGTATGGGCTCCCATGTGTGATCTTCCTAAAATATGTGTTGCATTGTAATTGTCTGCTGGGCGCTGGGTTGGGAAAGGAGCTGTGTGTTGGCTATGCTTTCCCAGGACTGGGGGGTCAGTGACTCACCTGAGGCCTTACCTGTCTGGGTGCCGTGCGGTGCTCGTCCTCCAGCATGTCAGGAACGCTTCCGGCGTGGCCCCCATCCTCCGCAACACGGGCGCGCGCCCTGTAATATAGGCGCAGGGTGATGATTCGCGCCGTTGTGGAGAAAGGGGGGTGGGACATCTAGTCTCATAAAAGGAAGGGGCGGCCCTTCCTCTATGCTGTGTAGCTCAGTTGCTTTCTGAGCTTGAAGGAGGAGGACGCAGAGCGGCTGCAGGGCGGCTGAGGGCACCCAGTGGCGCAAGGAAGTATTGCAGTTCTGGGGAACAGAACTAGCTGTGTGGTTACTAGCCTAAAAAATTCCTTATACAGCAGATGGATACTTGCAATTTTTTGAGGGAAGACAGCATGTTTTCATAAAAAAAAAAAAAAAAAAAAAAAGAAATAGGAAACATACTGGTCTTCCCGTTTTGGTTTTTGGACGTTAGTTGTTACTACCGTTCCCTAAACCGTACTATTCTTTCTCCTAGCTACAACAATCAAAGGTTGTAAGCAGGGGTACCTCGGTATTGTACCATGGCTTCCAAAGGTTCAGGATCAGGGGGTACAAAAGAAAGGGGCTCCCCCTCAGATTCTGACGGTTCAGGTCGGCCTATGCCGGTACTCTCCCCACAGGTTAATACACCATTGGGCACCTTGGTTGAGCCATTAGGGAGATCTGGTGCTGAGGCTACATCAGATCCACCCAACCCTGTGTTTATCACAGAGAGTATGCTAGCCACCTCCTTGGAGGGGCTAGAGAAAAGATTGGCGGCTATGATAGCCAAATCTACACCGGGTAAAAAGCGGACTAGGTCTCCGTCGCCTGAGTGTGGACCCTCAGATGCTGAGGTTCTCTCCCCGGGGGGATTTGAGTTGCAGGAAGATCATTTGGACCGGGACCAAATTGGTTCAGAGGTTGAGGGTTCGGCTAATGAAGAGCCTTGCTCGGCCTCCCAAGCGGAAAGCTTCTGGGTTCATTCCCTGACAGACATGGTCCACTTGGCGTTTAATTTGCCTTTGCCGGAACCTCAGGGTCCGGCCGTATCATCTTTAGGCTCTTTGAAAACGCCTCGGAGTAGCGCTGTTTTTCCAGTCCATCCTCTTTTAGAGGAAGTAATCTTCCAGGATTGGGCACGACCAGACAGAATCTTTTTACCACCTAAAAGATTTTCCGTCGTCTATCCTATGGAAGAAAAATTTGCCAAAAAGTGGGCACTCCCAGTGGTGGATGCCGCCATCTCCTGTGTAAATAAGTCCTTGACTTGCCCGGTAGAAAACATACAGGTGTTTAAAGAACCGGTTGATAAGCGTTTGGAGACACTTTTAAAAGCATCCTTTACTACAGCAGGTGCAGTAATGCAGCCAGCGGTGGCTGCTATTGGAGTTTGTCAGGCGCTAACAGACCAGACAAGACAAATGCTTAAGGTTATTCCGGCCCAGCAGGTGGAAGAATTATCTGATATTCCTAGAGCCATGTGCTTCGCGGTGGATGCTATAAAGGACTCCATCCAGCAAGCGTCTCGTCTGTCACTATTTTTAGTACATATGAGAAGGCTCTTATGGTTAAAGAACTGGGAGGCTGAGCCCCCATGCAAAAAGCTTCTGGCAGGGTTTCCCTTCCATGGAGAACGACTCTTCGGAGAAGATCTGGATAAATACATTCGGACTATTTCAAGTGGCAAAAGTACCCTTCTACCAGTCAAAAGGAAGGTCCGGGGACCTGCGTTCAAACGGCAGCTTCCCCCTGCTCAGGGGCCCGCCAATTCCAGGCAGTATCGACGGCCTCCTGCGAGATCATACTTTAACAATAAGCCACAGGGACAAGCCTTTGGAGGCAAGAAGCAGTGGTATCGTAAGCCAGCAAAGACAGCCCCTAAGTCTGCCTCATGAAGGGACGCCCCCACCCACGAAGGTGGGGGGGAAGGCTGCGTCTTTTTTCGGAAATTTGGGAGACCGACATTCCCGACAAGTGGGTCCGGTCTTCCGTGGCCACAGGCTACAAATTAGAATTTCTAAGAATCCCTCCACCTCATTATCAGGAGTCGAGAGTGCCAGTCGAGCCGACAAAGAAGGCCGCCTTAATGGCGGCATTAAATCATTTGCTTTACCAAGGCGTGATAGTAGAAGTACCAGCCCAGGAACAGGGGCTAGGGTTCTACTCCAATCTGTTCATCATCCCAAAGCCCAACGGCGATGTCAGGCCAATCTTGGACTTAAAGGGATTAAATGCGTACTTAAAAGTACGCTCATTCCGGATGGAATCCGTACGATCGGCAGCCGCTGCACTCCAGAAAGACGACTTTCTGGCATCCATAGACATAAAGGATGCTTACCTTCATGTGCCAATTTTTCAGCCACATCAAAGGTTTCTACGCTTCACGGTGGCTCGGCGTCATTTTCAATTGTGGCACTCCCTTTCGGGTTGGCTACGGCTCCTCGAGTATTCACCAAGGTCCTAGCTCCAATTCTAGCCAACCTAAGAATCCAGGGGATCACTGTCCTAGCATACCTGGACGACCTTCTAATCATAGATCACTCGTCTCCTGGCCTGGAACGAGCAGTGGCTCTCACGGTTCGATACCTAGAAAGGTTCGGCTGGGTCCTAAACCGAGAAAAATCAGCTTTCCAACCCACAAAGAGGTTGGAATGTCTCGGCATGTCATTAGACACGGAACAGCAAAGGGTGTTCCTGCCTCGAATAAAGGTCGAGGCTATCAAAGAATTGATACATCTGGTTCTAAGCAAGAGAGGACCAACGATTCGCCTATGCATGCGATTACTAGGCAAGCTAGTGGCCACCTTCGAAGCGGTGCCATACGCTCAAAGCCACACTCGCGTCCTGCAGGCAGCCATTCTGTCAGCATGGAGCAAAAGGCCACAGGCCTTGGAATTTCCTTTGCCACTCTCATCAAGAGTCCGGCAGAGTCTGTGTTGGTGGTTAGACCCTCAGAATCTACTGAAGGGAAAATCTTTCAGCCCCGTGACCTGGAAGATAGTGACCACAGATGCCAGCCTGAAGGGCTGGGGAGCGATCTTTGATGGTTGCACTCGCCAAGGTACTTGGGCACAGGAGGAGAGTCAATTGCCCATCAATATCTTGGAGCTCAGAGCTGCTCGGCTAGCCCTCAAGGCTTGGACCTCCAAATTACAGGGGTTCCCGGTGAGGATACAATCAGACAATGCCACGGCTGTGGCATATATAAATCACCAAGGGGGAACCAAGAGTCAAGCAGCTCAGAGAGAAGTGAGCTTAATTTTCCTATGGGCAGAGAATCATGTGCCCTGCATATCGGCAATATTCATTCCCGGGGTGGACAACCTGCAGGCGGACTTCTTGAGTCGTCAGACTCTGTCGCCAGGGGAATGGTCTCTGCATCCGCAAATATTTCAGATAATTTGCCAGAGGTGGGGAATGCCGGACGTGGATATCATGGCATCGAGGCTCAACAAGAAGCTAGATAGGGTCCCGAGTCCGGGACATGAACCTATGGCCTGAGGGACCGATGCGTTAGTTTGCCCTTGGCATCAGTTCAATCTTCTATATACCTTCCCCCCGCTTCAGTTACTACACCGCCTGTTGCGCAGGATCAGGGTGGAGCACAAGCCAGTCATTCTGATAGCTCCAGCATGGCCCAGAAGGGCATGGTACTCACTAATCCTAAAGATGTCAGTGGGAGACCCTTGGACGCTTCCTCTACGACCAGACCTACTCTCACAGGGCCCGATCCTCCACCCTGCATTACGGCGTCTAAATTTGACGGCCTGGCGGCTGAATCCCTGATTCTTAGGGGTAGAGGTCTATCTAGACAAGTAATCTCTACCCTGATTAAGGCTAGAAAGCCAGTCTCCAGAGTAATTTATTACAGGGTTTGGAGGGCCTATGTAGGCTGGTGCGAGTCCAAGAAATGGCTTTCCCGCAAATATACCATTGATAGAGTATTAAGTTTTCTCCAGCTAGGAGTGGATAAAGGCCTGGCATTAAGCACAATCAAGGGACAGATTTCAGCTTTGTCAGTGTGGTTTCAGAGGCCGCTGGCCACCCACTCGCTGGTTAAGACCTTCATTCAGGGGGTCTTGCGTATTAATCCTCCGGTTAAGTCACCACTTTGTCCGTGGGACTTGAATCTTGTTCTGTCAACTCTACGGAAACAACCCTTTGAGCCGTTGGCTGAAGTTCCTTTGGTTTTACTAACAAGGAAGTTGGTATTTCTGGTCGCCATAGTTTCCGCCAGAAGAGTGTCAGAATTGGCAGCCTTATCTTGTAAGGAGCCATATCTTATTCTGCATAAGGACATGGTGGTTCTCCGTCCTCATCCTTCCTTTTTACCAAAGGTTATATCCAGTTTTCACCTGAACCAGGATTTGGTATTACCATCCTTTTTTCCGAAGCCCACTTCCAGAAAGGAAGGGTTGCTGCATACCTTGGATATTGTCAGGGCCATGAAGGCCTATCTTAAAGCTACAGAGAAGATTCGGAAAACAGATGTGTTGTTCATTTTGCCAGATGGGCCCAAGAAGGGGCAGGCAGCTGCAAAATCCACCATTTCGAGATGGATTAAATGGTTAATTATTCAGGCCTACGGCTTGAAGAGGTTGCCTCCTCCGTTGTCAGTAAAGGCCCATTCTACCAGGGCCATGGGCGCCTCCTGGGCAGCACACCATCAGATCTCTATGGCTCAAGTATGCAAGGCGGCAACCTGGTCTTCAGTCCACACGTTTACAAAATTTTACCAGGTGGACGTAAGAAGGAATACAGATACAGCCTTTGGGCAGGCAGTGCTGCGGGCTGCGATTTAAGACCCTCAGAATCGGGGGCACCCTTGAGTTAAAATTTAAGTTTAAATTTAAATTTTCTCAACTAAGTTGGATTTATTATTATTTGAGAGTATCTCTGAATTAAATCCTTGTGTCTTGGGAAGATGTCTCCCTCCCCTCAGTAAAGCATTGCTTTAGGACATCCCACATAGTAATGAATATGCTGCTCTGTGTCCCGTGATGTACGAGAAAGAAAAAGGGATTTTTAATACAGCTTACCTGTAAAATCCTTTTCTTGGAGTACATCACGGGACACAGAGCTCCCACCCCTCTTATGAGGACCATTTTGGGAGGCATACTGCTTGCTACAAAACTGAGGTACTCCTCCTCCTATGGGAGGGGGTTATATAGGGAGGGGCACTTCCTGTTTGAGCTTGCCAGTGTCCATCACCTGAAGGTACTCCATATAACCCACATAGTAATGAATATGCTGCTCTGTGTCCCGTGATGTACTCCAAGAAAAGGATTTTACAGGTAAGCTGTATTAAAAATCCCTTTTTTTGCTTGAAAATTACCTATACATACCCCCCCCCCCCCCCCCCCCCCCAAGAAAAAAAAATATCTATAGAGAGATTTTATATATAGTTGTGTGTTTGTTTGTGTTTGTGTTTGTGTTTTTTTTTTTTTTTGCAGGGACCCTAGAAAATTAAATGGCGATCATTGCAATATTTTATGTCACACTGTATTTGCGCAGCAGCCTTTGTGAATGCACTTTCATGAATCAAAAAAAAAAATAAGGAAAAAGTTAGGCTAGCCCAATTTTTTTGTTGTATAATGTGAAATATGTTAGGCAGAGTAAAAAGATACCCAACATGTCATGCTTTAAAATTGTGCACACTCGTGGAATGGCAAAAAACTACGGTACTTTTATCAAGTGACTAAGTCACTGGTTTTAGAGTTGGTGACTGTCACATGAATGAATGACTTGTATAGCGCTACACATGCGAACTGAATCGCCTCTAGGTGCTTTTTGCAGCCAGAGTCATCCTGGCTGGTGCGGTCTTTTACACCGTAGGATCTCAACGTGCTTGGGACACAGTCGTACACACATATGTATACATATATACTGGGCCAATTTGGACAGGATCCAAGTTGAGTTACGGAGGAGGTCTTGTGCTAGAATTATTGCTCTTGCTATAACAATCGGGGCGATACCTCAAGTGTGGATTGAACATGTTTACATTTGTCGTCGAGACTTGTGTATGCACTCGCTTCTGCATGGAGGGATGGTGTGCTTTATTTATTTTCATCACTTTTATTGCTGTCACCAGGAGTGTAAACCTCCCTTGTGACAATAATAGACAGTGACAGGTACTCCTTTATGGAGGGATCTGAGGTCTATAAGACCCCCAAATCCCTCCTTTGCACTTAAAAGCAAGTTTGGCTGTTTTTGAATACTGTACATTTTTTTTTATTTTTTTATATCTGGCACCTTTAAGTCTTCAGTAAACTGTAAACTGTAAATGATGTCATGACATCACTTCTGGGTTACTAGATATGAGACCAGATCAAAGAAGATTTCAGCATTGTTAGGGACTCCGACCAGCCGTTGGACGTGTCTGCTGGTCGCTCGGGCCTCCCGGTGGGTGAGCAGGAGCAGGTAGGGGGGGCGCATTGGTGGTTTAGAAGGAAAGCCTACAGTCTGTTCTAAAAATAAAAAAACAGGGGTGGGGGGTGCTACCGTGGTGATGCCTTCACCCTGGTACAACCCCTTTGAAGCCGAAGGCTGCTTATTTGCATTGCGTCGAAATCAAGGGGTTAAAGCAAACTCTCCCATCCATCCTGGTCTCCATACTTTTATTTATCTCCTAGCATTACTGCCCATGACCATCTTGAGGAAGGGCAGATGATTATAATGTAGCATTTACTTCCTGGAATCCATATGTTTCAGTGACTTGAAAAAGTATTCATACCTCCCAGAGGTTTGTTAGAGCAAGTGAATAAACTGTCATGAAGGCCAAGGAACACCCCAGACAGGTCAGGGACAAAGTTGAGGAGAAGTTTAAAGCAGGGTTAGGTTCTAAGAAAATAGTTTTGAACATCTCACAGAGCACTGTTCAATCTATTGTCCGAAAATGGAAAGTGTATGGCACAATTGCGAGCCTACCAAGGTATGGCCGTCAACCGAAACTGACAGGCTAGGCAAGGAGAGCATTAAAGCGGGAGTTCACCCAATGATGTTTTTTTTTTTTTTTTTATCTTTTCCCCTTAGATGGATGCTCGTTTTGTCTAGGGGAATCGGCTAGTTTTAAAATATGAGCCGTACTTACCGTTTTCGAGATGCATCTTCTCCGTCGCTTCCGGGTATGGGTCTTCGGGAGCGGGCGTTCCTTCTTGATTGACAGTCTTCCGAGAGGCTTCCGACAGTCGCATCCATCGCGTCACTAGTAGCCGAAAGAAGCCGAACGTCGGTGTGGCTCTATACTGCGCCTGCGCACCGACGTTCGGCTTCTTTCGGAAAATCGTGACGCGATGGATGCGACCGTCGGAAGCCTCTCGGAAGACTGTCAATCAAAATAGGAACGCCCATACCCGGAAGCGGCGGAGAAGATGCATCTCGTAAACGGTAAGTACAGCTCATATTTTAAAACAACTAGCCGATTCCCCTAGACAAAACGATCAGGAATCTAAGGGTAAAAAGTGTTATGTGCGGGTGAACCCCCGCTTTAATCAGAGAAGCAACCAAGCGGCCCATGATAACTTGCAACTATTAGTCATGCACTCCACAAATCTGGCCTTTATGGAAGAGTAGCAAGACGGCCATTGTTGAAAGGAAGCCATAAGAAGTCCAATTTGGAGTTTGTGAGTACCCATGTGGGGGACAGTCAAAGTCCAGACCTAAATCCAATTGAGAATCTGTGACAAGACTTGAAAATTGCTGTTTAGATGCTTTCCATTCAATCTGACAGAGCTTGAGCTGTTCGGTAAAGAAGAATGGGCAAACAAATGGTCACTCTTTAGATGTGCAAGCTGGTAGAGACATCCCCCAAAGACTTGCAGCTGTAATTGCAGCGAAACCAGAAAATAACTGAAGAAATGTATAAAAAAAAAAAAAAAAAAAAATTTAAATCAAGAAAATATGATGGGTAAGAATATCTAAACTATTTGCTAATGCTAGCGACATAAGGATTAACAATGGTTAATGTTGATTGAGAGCAAGTGGGAGCAAGGTTACTTTTTCTTTTTTTTTAAATCACACGCAAATATACGAAGGTTGGCTACAAAGCCTCCACACTGAAATGTAACAATGTAAAATGTCTAGGTTTACTTTGTGTGAAAAGAGAATGTTGGTACTTTGTAGACTATTTCTGCACGTCCTGTTCTCATTTGTGTGCTATTTGCCATACTTAGATTTTACACAATACATCAACCTGTGGAATGAAATGTGTGCATTGTGAAATCGTGTATTGTATTAGATGTGAACCCTGCACTGGTATAGTATGTATAAAATGAAAACGAATGGTTTTTATGTGTTTTTAGATGTCATGCCGTATGATGCCTCTCAAATGTAGAAAACCTTTCTGTGTGTGTGTGTCTTTTGTTACAGCTGTATGCCCTAGAATATATCGCATCCGTGAACTTTTTTTTTTTTTTTTTTTTTTTTTTTTATAGGAGATTTATTACAATATTTTACTAAATATTAATTTTAAATATAAAATGAGTTTGTTCCTGTCCCCTATGTATAGAGACTTTTGGGAGACCTTGTAGTGTCCCTATTGTAAGATTTCCCCTCTATTCCGGCCCTGAGAACAACCCAAAAGCTGGCATTTCTTTACTTTCACTAATAACGGTGACCTGGACAAATTGGGGGTAAATCTCCTTAATTGGGGGGTACAGACAACAGTAAAACCCGATAGGCCCTCTGCCTTAAGTTATGCTTGAAACATTTTAAAATAAAAAAGCCCAATCAAAAACTTCTTAGAGCTGCAGATATGCATTCTTCTGAAGCCAAGAAGGCTCCTAATTTTGTGAGGATCACAACAGGGAAACATTGAGGTGAGATACAGATTGTATTAAACCACTTTTTTATTTCTCTTTTAGTTTAGATCACGTAGAACTGATAGATATTTAGTTGCAAAATATGAGATGATGCCTGAAGATAAAGAAGCAGCATAGCAATGTTTTTCTTGTAAACTGTTAATTGTGGTGATTAATTTGTGGCAGTTTACCATTTCACCACTAGGTGGAAGTCTAAGAATCGGTTTTGACAATAAACAGACATTACTCCCTTTTTTTATTTTTTTACAGTAGCTTGATTATTAAGCCATTTTAGCAACTGTGTTTTCCCCAAGTGCAAGTCAGAGTTTTATATATTTTATGCACCTTGGTTTAAATATTTCCTTTTTTTTTTTTTTTTTTTTACATATAAGTGTTGATTAATAAGCAAATGCACGAGGTATGATTAAAAAGAACATTCACCAAGACAAGAGGCTGAACTGTCTTTACATGTGGTGAACTTGTCCATGGTTTTATGGTACCTTATCTTTGTTGTCTCAGGACCTTTGTTACATCACCCCCTCCTGTTACTTTAATGCATCTTTTTTGCTTTGATTCGGCAGGGTGCTGGTATGAATGTCGGTTTTTAATGATGATTTTGATAAGACTACTGTATTGCAGAGCTTTTGCTCACTTTTTTTTTTTTTTTTTACCCTGACCAGTCTGAACACTGAGGCATAGTCTTGGGAGTATAATGAGCAGTGGTATGTGTAACCCAGGGGGGTAGGCCAATTATTGTAGCAAATCGGGACCCAGTCTGCCTAACCTAGGGGCTAGGAGGAGCCAAGGGATTAATTTATCTAGACGGTACAGTAAAATTGTTATTTTTTGGGTGCCTGCCTCCTGAGAGTTATCCAGTCCCTATACGAGGTCATACTCAAGCAAACCTTCATCATGGTTTGCCTGCACATGATGAATGGCGGAAACTTCATGTCTAAGTGATTGCAATGAAAGTACCATACAGTTTTGTAAATTCTGGGGGCATATTTTAGCAGGTATTGGAGAGGCTATGGGTTTTGATTGCTTCAAGGGCAGATCCAGAGTCTAGTCTCGGGAGGGGCACTGCCAGAAAATAAGGTGTTGCTTACAGAACTCAATTAGGTGTCTGGTGTGTCCGCTGCAATGTTGCAGTACCGCTAAAAAATCAATGATCGCCGCCATTACTAGTAAAAAATATTTAAATATAAATGCCATAAATCTATCCCATAGTTTGTAGACGATTGTCAGGGACTGCAGACGTGGTACAAGAGATGGTCAGAGACTGCAGACGTGGTACAAGAGATGGTTAGAGACTGCAGACATGGTACAAGAGATGGTTAGAGACTGCAGACGTGGTACAAGAGATGGTTAGAGACTGCAGACGTGGTACAAGAGATGGTTAGAGACTGCAGACATGGTACAAGAGATGGTTAGAGACTGCAGACATGGTACAAGAGATGGTCAGAGACTGCAGACGTGGTACAAGGGATGGTTTTAGTACAAGAGATGGTCAGAGACTGGAGACATGGTACAATAGATCAATGCAGCCTCATCAGTGCCCATCATTGCAGCCCCACTGTATATATGAATGCAGTCCCACTTTTGTATATTAATGCAGTCCCACTTTTGTATATTAATGCAGTCCCACTTTTGTATATTAATGCAGTCCCACTTTTGTATATTAAAGGGTCACTAAAGGAATTTTTTTTTTTAGCTAAATAGCTTCCTTTACCTTGCTGCAGTCCTGGTTTCATGTGCTCATTGTTCGTTTTTGCTTTGATGTTGCTGTAAATCCTCTCTGTTCTGGACACTTCCTGGTTGCCTTTTTCCTGATAACCACAGTACTGGGAGATTTCTCACGGTGGTCACTAATCAAGGAGCTGTGTGTAAAACGAAACTGGATTGGTGCTGAGGAGTTTTAGACAAAGTATCACTGCTCTCTATTGGCTGACTGCCCTCTAGTGGCTCTCTGTACATCAGAGAACCAGCAAACAACAGCAAAAACGAAACTACACTGCAGGCACATTATATGATTGTTTTTTTATCTATTTTTAATCATTTTTAAAAGGAATCAGTTGACTATTATGTCTCTATGCCCTGTAAACAGTCATTTCAGCTAAAAATTTTTTTTCCTTTAGTGACCCTTTAATGTAGTCCCACTTTTGTATATAAATTCAGTCCCACTTTTGTATATGAATGCAGTCCCACTTTTGTATATGAATGAAGCCCCACTTGTGTATATAAATGCAGTCCCACTTTTGTCTATGAATGCAGTCCCACTTTTGTCTATGAATGCAGTCCCACTTTTGTCTATGAATGCAGTCCCACTTTTGTCTATGAATGCAGTCCCACTTTTGTCTATGAATGCAGTCCCACTTTTGTCTATGAATGCAGTCCCACTTTTGTCTATGAATGCAGTCCCACTTTTGTCTATGAATGCAGTCCCACTTTTGTCTATGAATGCAGTCCCACTTTTGTCTATGAATGCAGTCCCACTTTTGTCTATGAATGCAGCCCCACTTTTGTCTATGAATGCAGCCCCACTTTTGTCTATGAATGCAGCCCCACTTTTGTCTATGAATGCAGCCCCACTTTTGTCTATGAATGCAGCCCCACTTTGTCTATGAATGCAGCCCCACTTTGTCTATGAATGCAGCCCCACTGTGCATGGCACTCACCATGGCATTGCCTCGATCACACACAGCAGGTATCTCCTCTCCCGACTTGTGTCATGGAACAAACTTGAGCTGTAGGTCTGTGTTCGGCAGGGCAGTGTGCTCTAGCAAGGCCCCCCCCTAGACGGGCTTGTGTGATAGACAAAACACTGATTCAATCAGTGTTCCATCTCCATCTACTATCACACGAGCAGGTCTAGCACAGGCAGCACAGCCGGACACAGACCCAACTCTCACACACAGCGAGAGATGCCCGGTGTCATGCACGCAGGAGAGAGGGGGAGCGCTGCAGTCAGCTACAGCTCAAAGCAGCCTCAGGACAGGCAGCCTACCGGGCTGGGCCAGTCCGGCCCTGGTGATGAGAGAGAGAGAGAGAGAGAGACTCGGCAGCGGCAGCTGCAGGCGCCACAAAGCAGTTTTAAAAAAAAAATTATAAACAATTTTTTTTTTTTTTTTTTTTAAAGCCAATGTGACATGATTGTCTCGGGGGGGGGGGGGGGCAATTTCCCCGTTGCCCCTCCTGGATCCGCCGTTGGATTGCTTAAAGCTGATCTATCCCAAACCTGTCAATGTTCTACGCTAGGGGTCTCCAAACTTTCTAAAGAAAAGGCCAGTTGACTGGCCTTCAATCTTTAGTGGGGCCAGATTGTGGCCATCAGGATTATAAAATGCCCCCAATGGGAGGAATTGTGCCCCATCATTGGTGTCAGTGAATAGAATTGTGCCCCAAGGAAAAGCAACCAAATGGCCACAGTTTTGGACACCACTGTTCTGAGAGTTGGCAATTATGGCTTTCAAAAGACTCCCATAGTCGGCTTTTTTCCTGGTTCTACATAAATTGATTGTTTTGGGTCATGGCAATCTCATCCGTTGGTAATTAAACCAGTTACAAGCCAGGGCAATCAAAATGGGGCATACTATAAAATGTACAAGAGCAATTTTCTTTTTCCTTAACAAACTCCGCTTGCGCCTTGTAGGTTGGCATGATGCAGCAAGACCAAGCTACCCGTGTCTCTGTATTTGCTTAGGCATATACTGTTGGCTGCTGTGACCTTTTGGTTACTGTATCTATTCTGGCCTCTTATGTATGTATTTCCAAAACCCCACCGGACCTGCAGCAGCCATTGAAACCAGGCACCTGAGACACAAGAAGCTAAAATTGTTGGTTGCTGGTATTTTCTAGTGTGCCATTGTGTGCTTTTTGGATGTCTCTATTTTTTTCCCTCCACATAGGTTGGTAATGCATTAGCAAAAGAGAAGTACCCCCTTTTTTTTTTTTTGCGACACCCTGCAGCTTTTAATTATATAAGCGCCTAATGGTGAAGGTTATCACTTCTATAAGATATCTCCTCTTCAGTTAAGTGTTCTATCATGTGCTGGAAGAGTAGTGAAATAGAAAGACTCTTCTGTTTTGAAACATACCATCCCATCTCTGTAAACGCAACATTCCATAGGTTATAGATGATAAAAAAAAAAAAAATCTGCCTAGGATTATTGGCAAGTCTACATGAGTGGAATTTACACCAAATACAAAACAAGCATTTGTACTTTGACAGGTTTAATCACAAAATTGTATTAAAAATGGTTTCCCTGTGCATCACACAATACCTTAATGCGGGACTGTAGTCTTTAATACAAAATGTACTTTTTTTTTTTTTTTTTTTCATAAGCAGTGTAAGTACTTGGATTTGTCTCTTGCAATTCTTCAGCAGAGCTCAGAGGGGAGGGCAAAAAAAGCACAAGGAGCCAGTGAACTCATGTGCTGATAATGATCATGCTGATGGCAAAGTGACAGTTGGACTTATTAGTGGTTGGAGGGAAGCTTCAGAATGGCAAATATGTGTTTTTTATTACAAATTATGTGAGCCGACTGCAGTTGCTCTTTAACTGTTCAGGTCCATGAGATCCTGTGCCTAGAGGAGTTGGGTTTGCAGACATAAAGTACTTGCAGAGGCAGCTCTGCATTGAAGGAGAATATTGCAGCAGAAGCTTTTTGTAGTATTAAAAATGTCTTTGCACTTTTGTAAAAGTGGTTCTGAACTGTTACATATTGGTGTTGAAGATTCGTGATTTAATATCCTATTGTTACCCTTCTAGTTCTAATAGAAAAAGGAAACCAAAACTGACTACAACACATGTGCATTAAAATATTTTTTTTTTATTTAAAACTGAATTAAGATTTTTTTTTTTTTTGTATGCTTCATCTGCCAGTGATGAAGTAGAGGATTTGATGTAAATATTCAAATTTACCATGCCAGAAAGAATGATTCCGTTTTTTGTTTCCAAATCTTGTTTGTGTGGTGAAAAGTCATGCAGAGATGTGAACATCTTTAATTTGTTTTTACAAGTCCATTTCTTCAGCATGGTCAGTGTGATTGGTAATTACTGTCAAGAGCCAATCCTCAAAACAATTAGCTGCAACTTCACAGCTAGCTATGTGGATCAAAATGGTATAACTATTTACATGTAAAGATCCCGATTCAAAATGAGAGAAGCCCTGAGTTGCATCGAGGGTCATTTGTTCCTGGGAGTGCTTTCTGAATAAAAAAAAAAAAATATATATATATATATTAAATAAAATATATTTGTTTCCTGTGTTTCTAAAATTTTTACAAGATGGTGGTCATTTAAAACGGCCAGTTAGGGTAATCCTGATGGAGTCAAAATGCCACCAATTCACAATTGTTCTCTGTGGATTATTACAGAAATAAGCTGGAGGCTCATGATGAGTTTACCAATTTATCCACTGAATCTCCACCATTAAATTTTAAGGAAGTGCCTTCAGTGTCGCAATATATAAATGGTGGGTCTCCTATGTATAACTGTAGCTGCTGACTTTTAATAAACAGCCACTCGCCTGTCCCACGATCCAGCACTGTGCTAGGCCCAGTTGTTTTCACCCTGCGTCCTCTCTCCCCACTGCCGGCATCTTTATGTGCACCCAACTGACAGTTTGCGGCTTCACAGCTATCTGACCACTGCGCATGCATCTGTGACTGGTCCCGCAGTCCTCTTGGAGCAGGTACCTGTCAAAATCGGGTACCTTGCTCCACCCGAGGAGCAAGGTAGAAGGTCTTCAAGCAGGACTTAACGTGCTTGAGTGCTTATCCCCCATGCACTGCTCCATATCGGAGGTTAAGATCCTGAAATTTTAAATGTTTTTTTTTTCTGTAACCCAGCTGGAGTCTTTTTCCAGCTCCACGATTTGTGTCATTTAACCACTTAAGTCCCGGACCTTTAGGCAGATAAAGGACCTGGCCAGTTTTTGCAATTCGGCACTGTCGCTTTAACTGACAATTGCACGGTCGTGCGAAGTGGCTCCCAAACAAAATTGGAGTCCTTTTTTCCCCCCACAAATAGAGCTTTCTTTTGGTGGTATTTGATCACCTCTGCGGTTTTTAATTTTTGCTCTATAAACAAAAAAGTTGAAAAGCAACAATTTTTTTTACTTTTTGCTATAATAAATATCCCAACAAACAAATTTCTTCATCAGTTTAGACCAGGGGTCTCCAAACTTTTTACTTCGAGGGCCACATTCTATATTTCACACATATTCGCGGGCCGGAAACATAATTTATAAATAAATCCACAGTAGAAGAAGAATAGAATAGAATTTGACTTACTGCTGACAGCAGGACTGGATGGTGCTCCTATATTCTTTGCTGGCACCTAAACGCTGGAGCATCATGCAGCGGGGCTAAACTTCCAGCGTGCATGAGGCTTTACATCCGTGTGCCCATCCATCTGTGTGCCCATCCATCTGTGTGCCCATCCATCTGTGTGCCCATCCATCTGTGTCACCATCCATCTGTGTCCCCATCCATCTGTGTCCCCATCAGTCTCTCCATTCGTCTCTCCATTCATCTGTGTCCCCATCAGTCTCCCCATCCATCTGTGTCCCCATCCATCTGTGTCCCCATCCATCTGTGTCCCCATCCATCTGTGTCCCCATTCATCTGTGTCCCCATTCATCTGTGTCCCCATCCATCTGTGTCCCCATCCATCTGTGTCCCCATTCATCTGTGTCCCCATCCATCTGTGTCCCCATCCATCTGTGTCCCCATCCATCTGTGTCCCCATCCATCTGTGTCCCCATCCATCTGTGTCCCCATCAGTCTCCCCATTCATCTGTGTCCCCATCAGTCTCCCCCTCCATCTGTGTCCCCATCCATCTGTGTCCCCATCCATCTGTGTCCCCATCAGTCTCCCCATTCATCTGTGTCCCCATCAGTCTCCCCATCCATCTGTGTCCCCATCCATCTGTGTCCCCATCCATCTGTGTCCCCATCAGTCTCCCCATTCATCTGTGTCCCCATCAGTCTCCCCATCCATCTGTGTCCCCATCCATCTGTGTCCCCATCCATCTGTGTCCCCATCCATCTGTGTCCCCATCCATCTGTGTCCCCATCAGTCTCCCCATTCATCTGTGTCCCCATCAGTCTCCCCATTCATCTGTGTCCCCATCAGTCTCCCCATTCATCTGTGTCCCCATCAGTCTCCCCATCCATCTGTGTCCCCATCCATCTGTGTCCCCATCCATCTGTGTCCCCATCCATCTGTGTCCCCATCCATCTGTGTCCCCATCCATCTGTGTCCCCATCAGTCTCCCCATTCATCTGTGTCCCCATCAGTCTCCCCATTCATCTGTGTGCCCATCCATCTGTGTCCCCATCCATCTGTGTGCCCATCCATCTGTGTCCCCATCCATCTGTGTCCCCATCATCTGTGTCCCCATCAGTCTCCCCATTCATCTGTGTCCCCATCAGTCTCCCCATTCATCTGTGTCCCCATCAGTCTCCCCATTCATCTGTGTCCCCATCAGTCTCCCCATTCATCTGTGTCCCCATCAGTCTCCCCATCCATCTGTGTCCCCATCCATCTGTGTCCCCATCCATCTGTGTCCCCATCCATCTGTGTCCCCATCCATCTGTGTCCCCATCAGTCTCCCCATTCATCTGTGTCCCCATCAGTCTCCCCATTCATCTGTGTCCCCATCAGTCTCCCCATTCATCTGTGTCCCCATCAGTCTCCCCATTCATCTGTGTCCCCATCAGTCTCCCCATTCATCTGTGTCCCCATTCATCTGTGTCCCCATCCATATGTGTCCCCATCCATCTGTGTCCCCATCCATCTGTGTCCCCATTCATCTGTGTCCCCATCCATCTGTGTCCCCATCCATCTGTGTCCCCATTCATCTGTGTCCCCATTCATCTGTGTCCCCATTCATCTGTGTCCCCATCAGTCCTTCCAATCATCTGTGTCCCCAATCATCTGTGTCCCCAATCATCTGTGTCCCCATCACTCATCAGGCTATCCCCACAAATTGGTGTCCCCATTAGAGCCCCCCCCCCCCTTCATTCATCCGAGTCTTCCTGCACGGTGTCCCCACCCCCGCCTGCATATTTGTGTCACCATTAGAGCCATCAGCCCCCCTCCTCACATGTTTGTGTCCCCATAAGAGCCACCAGCACCCCCACATTTGTGTCCCCATCAAACCCCACAGATATTTGTGTCCCCATCAGAGTCATCACCCCCCCCCCCCACATTTATGTCCCCATCAGAATCATCAGGCCCCCCCCCCCACATGTGTGTCCCCATCAGACCCCACAGATATTTGTGTCCCCATCAGAGTCATCAGCCCCCCCCCCCCACATGTATGTCCCCATCAGTCATCAGCCCCCCCCCCTACATGTATGTCCCCATCAGAGTCATCACCTCCCCCCCACATTTATGTCCCCATCAGAGTCATCACCCCCCCCCCACATTTATGTCCCCATCAGTCATCAGCCCCCCCCCCACATGTATGTCCCCATCAGAGTCATCACCCCCCCACATTTGTGTCCCCATCAGAGCCCCCCCCCCCACATGTATGTCCCCATCAGAGTCATCAGCCCCCCCCACATGTATGTCCCCATCAGAGTCATCACCCCCCCCCCCACATTTATGTCCCCATCAGTCATCAGCCCCCCCCCCCCACATGTATGTCCCCATCAGAGTCATCACCCCCCCACATTTGTGTCCCCATCAGAGCCCCCCCCCCCCCACATGTATGTCCCCATCAGAGTCATCAGCCCCCCCCACATGTATGTCCCCATCAGAGTCATCACCCCCCCCCCCCCCCACATTTATGTCCCCGTCAGTCATCAGCCCCCCCCCCCCACATGTATGTCCCCATCAGAGTCATCAGCCCCCCCCCCCACATTTGTGTCCCCATCAGCCCCCCGAAATGTGTGTCCCCATCAGTCTACAACCCCCCTCCACGTGTGTCCCAAGCAGAGTCATCAGCCCCCAGATGTTTGTGCCCCATCAGCGCCATTCAACCCACCCCCACACAAGTGTATCAGCCCCCCCCTCCTTGCATGTGTCCAGCGCGTCTCCACTCTCCATCACTGGCTGTGCAGACCTGCTGCATCTCCTGACTCCCGCCCCGCTGGTATTACACACTCGTTACTGGTTAACAGCGAGGCGGGAGGCGGGAGCAGGGAGGCGGCAACGGGTCTGCCCTAAACACCTCATTGGCTGCTGGGATGCCATGGTCCCAGCAGCCAACACACACAGTGAGACGCCGGGAGGGATTGCGGGACCTGCGTTGCATATTGCCGGGGGCGAATATGCAGCGCAGGTTCCACAACTAACAGGTGGACTAAGGATTCACGCTGCGGGCCGGAAGAAATGGCCTGGCGGGCCGGATGTGGCCCGCGGGCCGTAGTTTGGAGACCCCTGGTTTAGACCAATATGTATTCTTCGACATATTTTTGGTAAGCGTATATTGATTGGTTTGCGCAAAAGTTGGAGCATCTACAAAATAGGGGATCGATTTATGTATTTTTTTTTTTTTTTACTAGTAATGGCGGTGATTTTTTAGTGGATTGCGACATTGCAGTGGACAGATCGGACACTTTTCAAAGCTAAAAATGGCCACCAATTACTGTACAAACGTCACTGGCAGGGAAGGGGTTAACACTAGGGGGCGATTAAGGGGGTTAAGTGTTCCCTCGGGAGGTGTTTCTAACTGGGGGGGTCTGACTGGAGGAGGAGAGAGATCGGTGTTCCTGATCACTAGGAACAGCAGATCTCTAGATCTCTCTACTCCCTTGTCAGAATGGGGGATCTGTCTGTATACATTGACAGATCCCCGTTCTGGCTCTCTGAGGAGCAATCGTGGGTCGCCAGGGGACATCGTGGCCATGTGCATTGGCTCCGGTGTTGCGGGTGCCTCCTATCGCTCTTAAAGTGTCCGATGTGTACCTACACCGATTCGTGCAGGGGAGCCAACCTTCCGCAGTATGACAGTGGCTGGACGGCAAGCATTTAAAAAGCACATTATCTTTCAGAAACGTTTTTTTTGTTTTTTGAACATAAAATTTATAAGCACGTAATGGGAATTTTGAATGTTGTGTCTGAATGTGTAAACAGTTTGTTTCAACTGCCTTTTGAAGTGTTTGTGCAGGAAATGTAGCGCTTCTGATTAGATCTATATTTTTTACATTCTAGTTTGACATGTGACCTCATGTAAAATTTGTTTGGGGTTAAGAATGCTGCCTGTTTATTGATGTGACTTGTTAATGGTAGTTTTTATTTGTTTTTTAAGATTCTTACTCCCCCCTCACGTAAATGTAGCCACTTCAGTGAAGCTAAAATCCAATTTATTTTTGAGCTAATTGGCTTGATAGAACTGCATTGTTGAAATCTAATAATTTGCAAGCTTTCACAAACCATTTACTTGGACAAGAACATGTTAAACTACAGCAGAAAGGTTTAGCAGTTATGCGCTAAATCAATTCTTGATTGTTTTCTGGTAAAGTGTGCTACGGTAAATCACATAAGTGATTCATTTACTTATGTCAAATATTTCCCAACCAAATATGACAATTTGTTTTTTAAAATGTATTAGTTTTGTAGGCATTTTTAAAATGAAAATAATTGTCCTTTTACTGTAAACTGTTACTCGACGTAAATAACCACTGTCCTTCCTGTGGTCCCTTTCACACAGGTAGCCTCTATTACCCTCTGAAAGTGATCCACAGTGAATAGTTATTTAGAGGGTGGTAAGCAGCTTTACTTTTTTTTTTTTTTTTTTTTTTTTATGGTCTTCAGCCAACACCTCACTCCCAATGCCTGCACTGAAGCAGTGTATCCCAAACATGGTTCAACCGTACTCTGACCACTCTACCCCCACACTGTGGGGATTTTCTGTAATGTTTTGCTTCAGGAACTAGTTCCTACCTTAGTTCTTGGTGCAATGCCCTATCAACCCCACTGTGCTATACAGGTTCAGGGCCCTGGTCCATCACTATGGAACCCAGGTAAGACCACAAAGACCCTTTTGAAGGTACTTTGACACTTCCTCATGCCTGTTTTTCACCATGAGGATTAGTTACAGCCTACATTTGGGTTACCACGTAATTCTTCCCGACGCTGTATCCCA
The DNA here is from genome assembly GCF_905171775.1 of Rana temporaria. NCBI lineage: Eukaryota > Metazoa > Chordata > Amphibia > Anura > Ranidae > Rana > Rana temporaria. Next base: position 225,435,605 of record NC_053492.1, read on the forward strand.
TTTTCCTCACTCTTCTGAGTACCCCCACCTCCCTCCATGGGCATGCCCTCACTTGTAGCTATAGCAGAGACCAGACAAAAGGAAGCCAATTCAACATTTTTACCTAACAAAAGCTACACTTAAAGTGTTACGAAACCCACAACAGTAAAATCTGTGTATATGCAGAATAGCATGCTTGTTCTACACTCTGTGGAACTTAAGGCTTAATCCTCTGTTTTGGGTAAAAAAGGCTTGTTGATCCTATATGGACAGATACTCCCCCCTCCTGCAGGGTCTCTCTTGGCAAGGCCAGATAAGACACAGTGAGGGTAGTACTGCTGCACATGCTCAGTTTGGTCTCTTCATGTTTGAGCTGCGCGTTTCAGGTCACATGATATTGACATCACATGTGGGTGTGTATACAGATCCTAAATGACAGCCCAGTCCCTCCTCCCTCCTCCATGTCCAGTAACTAAAAAAAAAGAACACAGGATGTCACCTATTGATTGGTGGATGATCCGCCCCCCATAACAGCATGAGGACACGGGCTGTAGTGGAAATCTCCTACCTGAACACTGATCAGCCAAAAAGATTTATAAGCCGTGGGCACTGTGGATAAACTATTTTCATATTACTGGGTTTAGTAACACTTTAACCTACAGAGTGACAATACGTCTCTGACACTGATGTCTGCATCTAATTGTAGCTCCATTTCTGGAATGCAGCCTTCCTGGCAAAACCAGAATTTCTGCATCTTTGTCACAGTTCCCTGGGCAGATTATTGGCCTTACTACAGCCATCTTCGTCCATGGCTCAACAACTCCAGTTTCTCATCCCAAGTCAGATTCTGATATGCCAATCCCAAAGGACACAGAAGGCATTGAAGAGGATATTGAGGCAGTATAGGAGGAAGCTGTGTAAGATTTAATTTTCTCAGACTGCTGTTTATGATGAAGAGGGAGCTTCACACGGCATGCTTGTTAATGTTGAAAAGCTCATTGCCTCTGTCTGCAAAAGCCTTGGCATTGTGCCTGACTCTCCTCCGTCTTGCCTTGCCATGCACCTTTCCGGTACAAAAAAAACCATTAAAGCCTGCAAAACGGTCCCCTTTCACCAACGGATAGCATGTGTAGTCTATGATGACTGGGTCATGCCAGAAGGGATGATCACTCATCAAAGTATATTCTGATCTCTATCAAGTGGAAAAAGTGTTTACAATGAAGTGGGTTATTCCTGTGGTTGATCCTGCTGTCTTTAAACGGTCACTGTATCTATTGACAATTGTTCCTTTCGAAGATTCTGCAAATAGAACTATTGAGACACTCCTGAAGGCTCTCTGCTCTTGCAGTCATCAGCCAGCTCGCATAGCTATTTCAGTATGTCAAGCTGCAGCTAACTGGACTAGGACGATGAATAGTCAATATAACCCCATATTTCAGGATTGTGCTGTTACATAACTACTTTAGAAGTTGCCTACTATTATGCTTTTTTTGTGTGGATGCCCTAGAAATTATCATGAGACAAATTTCCACAATGGCTCAGTATCTCCTTTAAAAGAATCCCATTAAAGTTTGGACAGCAGTAGCTGCCAGCAAAAGGCACATCACATGTTTTCCTTTCAATTGAGACCTCTGTTTGGTGAAGCACTTGACTTTTTCTAAAAAAAAATAAAAAGGCCACTGAAGGAAAGGTCTTGCTTCCATAGAGGAAGGTTCTAAAAACCTGTTCCTCCAGAGCCCCTAGCTCCTCGGAATGCAGAGCACCTGTCTGGTCTACCCAAGCTTCAGTTTCAAAGCCTTAATTCAGCCCTTCCTTTCAGCCAAAAACCTTCCCCAAAGCCCTTTTGACAGTGAAGGGATACTCTCACTCTTAAGAGTGGGGGGATGGTTGGAGATGTGCCAGACCAGTGGGTTCAATCGATGATTTCAAGAGGGTACAAAATGGTGTTTTCAACAGGGCTGTGGAGTCGGTAGATAAATGTTCCGACTCCTCAGTTTTATGTACTTCCGACTCCGACTCCTCTGTATTAATATGCGAATGTATTTTATACATTCCTTGAGGGAAAGAAACGCAACCTACCACAGGACTACTGGCTGGGAAGCCAACAGTCTACTGTATTGCACAGTTTAAGCAAAAGACAAACACAATGAAAACAACGTTTTTTTTATTCTAAAACAAGATTTTCCTAGGAGAATCCCATAGTCATGTTTAAAGTTTAAGCTAACAATCGGAGTTAACAAGTTTTTATAGCCTTAGCTAAATGACAGCAGTTTTTCCAATGGTTTACAGCTTCAGTCTTGAACTACTGGCCCTCCATTCCCTTCACTTATACAAGTGTCTCTAGTCCTGCAAAAAACATATTTATTTAATCCCTTATCAGTGAGAGGCTAGGTTACACATGGGCGCTGCGTTCCCTGTAAAAGCAGAACACAACACTATGGAAAGTATAAGTATTGCAGCTCCTAATTGTGCGTTGCGTGCCATATAGTGAAGCACATGAAAAGCATGCTTCTTCACGGTCACTTAACGTGTTCGTTTTGCGGTTACGTGAGGCACTGCATGCATTGGTCTTTATTATTCTTACAGTAGAGAAGTCATTAATTATAACTTTTTGTGAATTGGGACATTTAAACTTGCTTATTTTTTTTTTTTTTTATTCCAATCTAAATTTAGTAGGAGTCGGTGCATTGTTTGCCGACTCCAGGTACCCAAAATTTCCCCCGACTCCGACTCCTCGACTCCGACTCCACAGCCCTGGTTTTCAAACTCCTACAGTATATCCTTCTTCCTTTTTTTTTTTTTTTTTTTTTTCAAAACAACCAGACACATATATTTACAAAAGTCCCTGATCCACCTCTGATCCACCTCAAAAGTTTCTACTCAAACCTGTTCATGGTACCAAAGCTGTCCTATTCTGAACCCAAAATACCCCAATAGATTCTTTTTAAAATCCAAAATGCTGCATGGAATCTGCAAGGTCAAGAATTGCCCGTCTTGGACAAAAGAAAATAATTTGTCAATCGAACTTCCAATATGCCCATCTGCATGTTCCCGTTTACCCACCTCATCAGCAATTACTTCTTTGCAAGGCAGACCTCAACTTTCAGTTTGTCTCCATGCCCTTTGACCTATTCTTTGCTTCATGAAGGTCTTGGCAGATGATGGCTGGTGATTGAAAGCAGAAGTTGTGTCCTTAAAGCGGGAGTTCACCCATTTCTAAATTTTTTTTTTTTTTCTTCCCCTAGATTCCTGCTCGTTCGGTCTAGGGGAATCGGCTATTTGTATTAAAATAGGTGCAGTACTTACCCGTTTTCGAGCTGCATCTTCTTCCGTCGCTTCCGGGTATGGTCTTCGGGAGCGGGCGTTCCTTCTTGATTGACATTCTTCCGAGAGGCTTCCGACGGTCGCATCCATCGCGTCACTCGTAGCCGAACGTCGGTGCGGCTCTATACTGCGCCTGCGCACCGACGTTCGGCTTCTTTCGGAAAATCGTGACGCGATGGATGCGACCGTCGGAAGCCTCTCGGAAACCTGTCAATCAAGAAGGAACGCCCATTCCCGAAGCCCATACCCGGAAGCGACGGAGAGGATGCGTCTCGTAAACGGGTAAGTACTGCACATATTTTAAAATAAATAGCCGATTCCCCTAGTAATAACGAGCAGGAAGCGAAGGGGGAAAAGTGCCCTCTAAGGGTGAACCCCCGCTTTAAAGGAGAAAATAGGATTTCTTGTATGCACCATAAAATAGTTTTGTCTGCATTCCTTGATGGACCCCTCTGGGTTTGCTGCTGCCCATGTGTATAAATACTTTCTATTTTGTTTGCCCTGCTTTTTCAGTTAACAAGTTTACTCTACTATATTTGCAGGATTTTGGCCACTTTCAGGGACTTCTCCTTGGGCTGTCTTGTACTGTGTGTGGTTATTTGTGTTCCTCCCCCCCCCCCCCCCCGAATTGTACTGAGTGTCCTATTCCTGCAGGTAGCACTATACCCAGTAGCTAACAAAAAAAAAGGAGAAGCTATGTCTTCCAATGAACACAGGAGAAAAAACAGGGTTTACGGCGAGTGCAAAACAACTTTTTTTTTTTCAAATTGATTGCATTCAAAATTTTAATTTTAGGGTATGTTCACACCTTCCCACTGTTGCACATTAGATTAATGGCACCCCAGTGCGCTTTAGCTGCACTGTATGGAAACACTTTGTTACAGTATGAATCTAACATGTAATATGCATATGTTACCTGTATCTCTTTGCCATGTTGTTGATTAGCGTTTGTAAGCTTGTTGGCCTCCTGTTTATTAGGCTGGATATCAAGGTTACTGCCCTGTTATTTGCACAGATGATGTTGGCATTCAGTGCTGTATACATAAGGCTATGACAGATTAGATTACATCTTTTGTCACGGAAATAATTGCCTTGCTTTCTACCAAGTTGGTTATGTCTTTCTTTGTGAAATAAACCATGGCAAAGAGGTCACTACGTTTTTGCTTTTAGCATAAATCCTTCATTCTGGGCTAAGCATGGCCCGTTAGAAATAATAATTCCAATCTTAAAGTATGCTGCCTCTTTCTTTAGTTTTCACTGAAAGAAGCTTGCTATGCCCTGTGATGTGCTATCCAAACAGGGTCTGTAATGCTGCTATGTCTTTTACACTAGAGCAGGGGTCTGCAAACTACGGCCCGCGGGCCACATCCGGCCCGCCAGGCCATTTCTTCCGGCCCGCAGCGTGAATCCTTAGTCCACCTGTTAGTTGTGGAACCTGCGCTGCATATTCGCCCCCGGCAATATGCAACGCAGGTCCCGCAATCCCTCCCGGCGTCTCACTGTGTGTGTTGGCTGCTGGGACCATGGCATCCCAGCAGCCAATGAGGTGTTTAGGGCAGACCCGTTGCCGCCTCCCTGCTCCCGCCTCCCGCCTCGCTGTTAACCAGTAACGAGTGTGTAATACCAGCGGGGCGGGAGTCAGGAGATGCAGCAGGTCTGCACAGCCAGTGATGGAGAGTGGAGACGCGCTGGACACATGCAAGGAGGGGGGGGGTGATACACTTGTGTGGGGGTGGGTTGAATGGCGCTGATGGGGCACAAACATCTGGGGGCTGATGACTCTGCTTGGGACACACGTGGAGGGGGGTTGTAGACTGATGGGGACACACATTTCGGGGGGCTGATGGGGACACAAATGTGGGGGGGGGGGGCTGATGACTCTGATGGGGACATACATGTGGGGGGGGGGGGCTGATGACTGACGGGGACATAAATGTGGGGGGGGGGGGGGGGTGATGACTCTGATGGGGACATACATGTGGGGGGGGCTGATGACTCTGATGGGGACATACATGTGGGGGGGGGGGGGGCTCTGATGGGGACACAAATGTGGGGGGGTGATGACTCTGATGGGGACATACATGTGGGGGGGGGGGCTGATGACTGATGGGGACATAAATGTGGGGGGGGGGGTGATGACTCTGATGGGGACATACATGTGGGGGGGGCTGATGACTCTGATGGGGACATACATGTGGGGGGGGGGGGCTCTGATGGGGACACAAATGTGGGGGGGTGGTGACTCTGATGGGGACATACATGTGGGGGGGGGGCTGATGACTGATGGGGACATAAATGTGGGGGGGGGGTGATGACTCTGATGGGGACATAAATGTGGGGGGGAGGTGATGACTCTGATGGGGACATACATGTAGGGGGGGGGGGGCTGATGACTGATGGGGACATACATGTGGGGGGGGGGGGCTGATGACTCTGATGGGGACACAAATATCTGTGGGGTCTGATGGGGACACACATGTGGGGGGGGGGGCCTGATGATTCTGATGGGGACATAAATGTGGGGGGGGGGTGATGACTCTGATGGGGACACAAATATCTGTGGGTTTGATGGGGACACAAATGTGGGGGTGCTGGTGGCTCTTATGGGGACACAAACATGTGAGGAGGGGGGCTGATGGCTCTAATGGTGACACAAATATGCAGGCGGGGGTGGGGACACCGTGCAGGAAGACTCGGATGAATGAAGGGGGGGGGGGCTCTAATGGGGACACCAATTTGTGGGGATAGCCTGATGAGTGATGGGGACACAGATGATTGGGGACACAGATGATTGGGGACACAGATGATTGGAAGGACTGATGGGGACACAGATGAATGGGGACACAGATGAATGGGGACACAGATGAATGGGGACACAGATGAATGGGGACACAGATGGATGGGGACACAGATGAATGGGGACACAGATGGATGGGGACACAGATGGATGGGGACACAGATGGATGGGGACACAGATGAATGGGGACACAGATGGATGGGGAGACTGATGGGGACACAGATGAATGGGGAGACTGATGGGGACACAGATGAATGGGGAGACTGATGGGGACACAGATGAATGGGGAGACTGATGGGGACACAGATGAATGGGGAGACTGATGGGGACACAGATGATGGGGACACAGATGGATGGGGACACAGATGGATGGGGACACAGATGAATGGGGACACAGATGAATGGGGACACAGATGGATGGGGACACAGATGGATGGGGACACAGATGGATGGGGACACAGATGAATGGGGACACAGATGGATGGGGAGACTGATGGGGACACAGATGAATGGGGAGACTGATGGGGACACAGATGAATGGGGAGACTGATGGGGACACAGATGAATGGGGAGACTGATGGGGACACAGATGAATGGGGAGACTGATGGGGACACAGATGATGGGGACACAGATGGATGGGGACACAGATGGATGGGGACACAGATGGATGGGGACACAGATGGATGGGGACACAGATGGATGGGGACACAGATGGATGGGGACACAGATGAATGGGGACACAGATGGATGGGGACACAGATGGATGGGGACACAGATGGATGGGGAGACTGATGGGGACACAGATGAATGGGGAGACTGATGGGGACACAGATGAATGGGGAGACTGATGGGGACACAGATGAATGGGGAGACTGATGGGGACACAGATGAATGGGGAGACTGATGGGGACACAGATGATGGGGACACAGATGGATGGGGACACAGATGGATGGGCACACAGATGGATGGGGACACAGATGGATGGGGACACAGATGAATGGGGAGACTGATGGGGACACAGATGAATGGGGAGACTGATGGGGACACAGATGGATGGGGACACAGATGGATGGGGACACAGATGGATGGGGACACAGATGGATGGGGACACAGATGGATGGGGACACAGATGGATGGGGAGACTGATGGGGACACAGATGAATGGGGAGACTGATGGGGACACAGATGAATGGGGAGACTGATGGGGACACAGATGAATGGGGAGACTGATGGGGACACAGATGGATGGGGACACAGATGGATGGGGACACAGATGGATGGGGACACAGATGGATGGGGACACAGATGGATGGGGAGACTGATGGGGACACAGATGAATGGGGAGACTGATGGGGACACAGATGGATGGGGACACAGATGGATGGGGAGACTGATGGGGACACAGATGAATGGGGAGACTGATGGGGACACAGATGGATGGGGACACAGATGGATGGGGACACAGATGGATGGGGAGACTGATGGGGACACAGATGAATGGGGAGACTGATGGGGACACAGATGGATGGGGACACAGATGGATGGGGACACAGATGGATGGGGACACAGATGGATGGGGACACAGATGGATGGGGACACAGATGGATGGGGACACAGATGGATGGGGACACAGATGAATGGGGACACAGATGGATGGGGACACAGATGGATGGGGACACAGATGAATGGGGACACAGATGAATGGGGACACAGATGGATGGGGACACAGATGGATGGGGACACAGATGGATGGGGACACAGATGGATGGGGAGACTGATGGGGACACAGATGAATGGAGAGACGAATGGAGAGACTGATGGGGACACAGATGGATGGGGACACAGATGGATGGTGACACAGATGGATGGTGACACAGATGGATGGGCACACAGATGGATGGGCACACAGATGGATGGGCACACAGATGGATGGGCACACGGATGTAAAGCCTCATGCACGCTGGAAGTTTAGCCCCGCTGCATGATGCTCCAGCGTTTAGGTGCCAGCAAAGAATATAGGAGCACCATCCAGTCCTGCTGTCAGCAGTAAGTCAAATTCTATTCTATTCTTCTTCTACTGTGGATTTATTTATAAATTATGTTTCCGGCCCGCGAATATGTGTGAAATATAGAATGTGGCCCTCGAAGTAAAAAGTTTGGAGACCCCTGCACTAGAGCTATGGAATTGCTGTGCAAACACATCTAAATGATACGTTGCCCTTTTTTTTTTTTTTTTTTAATTCAACTAGTAATGTTTGATCCGTGAGAATCACAGCAGGAAAAATGATCACTGAATCATGGGGACAGAGTGGGAGCTTGTTCACATCATGCAGCTTTGTGCATGTTCTTTTTTTTTTTTTTTTTTTTTTGTTTTCTTCTTGTGTGCTATGTGCTACATTTTGGGTGTGAAATGAAGCAATAGAACAAAAGACAAACTGCTCTGTTCTTAGGCAGCATTGCCTAAAACACCCCATTACAGCTGCTGTGAACAAGATCCAATTTGTCAATATGTTCCCTACAGGAACTTTGGGGTTACCGTACAGTATTCCATTTCCAAAACGGGTGCTACTGAGTGATTAAAACTACGATTTCACATGTATGTCTCTACTGTCCTGACATTGTAATGCCGATTTTTTTTTTTGATTTCCAATAAACCTCTGTTAAAAAAAAAAACAAAAAAAAAAAAACTACTTACTGGCAGTCACATCATTAACCACTTCAGCCCCGGAGGATTTGGCTGTCAAATGACTGGGCCACTTTTTGCTATGCAGCACTGCGTCGCTTTAACTGACAATTGCGCGGTTGTGTGACATGGCTCCCAAACAAAATTGACATTCATTTTTTTTTTTTTTTTTTTTTTTTTACAAATGGAGCTTTCTTTTGGTGGTATTTGATCACCTCCTGCGGTTTTTATTTTTTGCACTATAAACAAAATTGGAGCGACAATTTTGGGAAAAAAAACAATATTTTTTTTTTTCTTTTCCTCTACATATTTTTTGTAAAAATCGCAGTAAGTGTTTGGTTTGCGCAAAAGTTATAGCATGTGCAAAATAGGGGATAGTTTTATGGCATTTTTTTTATTAACTTTTTTTTTTTTTTTTTTTTACTAGTAGTGGCGGTGAATTTTTTTTTTTTTTTTTTTTTATTGTTATCGTGACTGCAGACACTTTTGATGCTACTTTGGGACCATTGTCATTTATACAGCGGCCAGTGCTATAAAAATGCTCTGATTACTGTGTAAATGACACTGACAGGGAATGGGGTTAGCCAGTAGGGGGCGAGGTAGGGGTTAAGTGTGTCCTAGGGAGTGATTCTAACTGTGTGGGGGCTAGGCTACATCTGACACGACACTGATCACTGCTCCTGATGTCAGGGAGCAGAAGATCAGTGTCCTGTCGCAAGGCAGAACAGGGAGATGCCTTGTTTGTTTACACAGGCATCCCCCCGTTCTGCAGCTCCGTGACACGATTGCAGGACAATGGTGGACAGCGAGTCAACGGGTCCCACAGGCACGGTCACAGAGCCCACGGCAGGGGCGTGCACACCCACACAGCATGAAATTTAAAGAAACGTGTGTGTGTGTGTGTGTGTGTGTGTGTGTGTTAGAGCTGCATGATTCTGGCTAAAATGAGAAGATGGATCACGATTCTCGCGGTGTAACATCTTTCACATTAAAACCCAAAAATTGAGCTAACTTTACAGTGCGTGTGTTTTTTTTCTTTTTCGTTGAAGTTTCCCCCCCAAAAAATGGATACGAAGACCACTGGGCAAATAGTGTGACATAAAATATTATAGCAATTGCCATTTTATTCCCTAGGGTCTCTGCTAAAATGCACATATAATGTTTGGGGGTTCCAAGTAATTTTCTAGCAAAAAATATTAATTTTTAAACAAGTGTCAGAAAAAGATTTGGACTTTAAGTGGTTAAACTTCCTGCATTTAGAGCCCATTCACACAGGGGCAACACGACTTCCAGCGCGACTTTGGGAGGCAACTTGGACACGACTTGAGTATGAATCACAGCACGACTTCAGCGCGACTTACGTGACTTGAAGTCGCCTCCAGGAGGGGGGAACTTCATGCCAATTTTTTTTTTTTTTTTAAACAGCATGGGTTCCCCCTCCAAGAGCATACCAGGCCCTTAGGTCTGCTATGGATTTCAAGGGGAACCCCCTACGCCAAAAAAATGGCTTGGGAGTCCCCTCAAAATCCATACCAGACCCTTATCCGAGCACGCAGCCCGGCCGGTCAGGGGGTCTTCCGACTTCTCCGCTCTCAGGTTCTTTCTCCCTTCTGCTGGGTACTTCCACTATATCTTCTTCCAGCTCTTTTACTACTGGGGGCCTGGTCTTCTCCCTTCTTCTGATTTTTACGGGGTGTCTTCTTCCGGCTTCGGGGGTCTTCCGACTTCTCCGGTTCTTTCTCCCTTCTGCCAGGCACCTCCGCTGTCTTCTTCCAGCTCTTTTACTAGCGGGGGCTCGGTCTTCTGCGTCGCCACCTTCTCTTCTTTGATGTTGACTCAATGCTCCCTCCCGCCGAAATGCCGGGTGTGCGGTGCGCAACGATTTATATAGGCCTCTTATGACGTCACAGTTCCAGCATGCTCCGGGTGGTGACGACATAAGGGGGCGGGGCAATTATGTCGTCACCACCCGACGC